>NC_058132.1:235320889-235355108 GCF_016433145.1 Gracilinanus agilis | reverse complement strand
TCTCTCTCTATATATATATATATATATATATATATATATATATATATATATATATATATATATATACACACACACACACCCTCCTCTTTGAACAAATTTAGATGTATATGAGTATCAGTTGTGCCCTCTCCCACCATCCACCATCCACTATAAAAGCTCTTCTTCACATGCCTATTTTATATGATCTGATTTCCCCAATTCTTTCACTTCCTTCCCTGTTTCCCAGGGCATCCCTCTTTTGTTTCCTATCTTATTTTTTTAACATTATCCGAAGATAATCTGTTCATACCTGCACTCTCTTTCTATGTACAATCTTTCTAACTGCCCTAGTAATGGAAATATTCTTATCAGATACATGTTTTATGTTCCCATATAGAAAGGTACATAATTTGATCTTATTGAATCCCTAATGATTTCTCTTTTAATTTTATCTTTTTACACCTCTCTTGAGTCTTATATTACAAATCATATTTCTATTAAGTTCTGATTTTTTTCATCAATAATACTTGAAAGTTCTGTATTTCATTAAGTCTTCATTTTTTAAAAGTGTTTCCAGGAGGTTCCGGGTTAAGATCGCGGCAGAGTAAAAAGCAGCTCTTAACCTCTCCTGACCAAAACACACAGGACTTCTCAAGTCATATAAACATAAAAACAAACCCAGTTGAAAAGAGGGACGCCACAACAGGGCTCAGTGTGGAAGGTACGTGGAATCGGGGCATTTCCATGCTATAAAGGGGTGAAACAGCTCTCACTAAATCGCGGGCTGAGCAACCCTGCCCCCCCACACACCACCTACAACGCCAAAGCCAGGTCAAAAGAAATACAGCAAGTTTGGGGCACCCATCGAGTCACTGGCAGCTCCAGGGCCTGTTCCTGAGAGCAGCAAGACTTAGGACCCCCAAAAGCTAAAGAACATGCACGGACTTTGAGTGAGGACACAGAGTGCAGGCAAGGGCGGAGATGTGGGTGGAGGCGGATACAGGCTCCAGCTAAGGCTCTGAAACCCTGAGTGGGGAACCAGTGCAGACGGGTATATGACTGTGGAAATAGCGCCCTGAGACTTGTAAAGGAACCTCCTGGAGAGGATCAAGCAAGGGGGTACACCAGGGGGTTTGACCTTGAGAAAAACCAGACCTCAGACTTCAGGACCCCAAAAGAGCACAGACAGATCCTGAGCATGAGGATAAACCTGAGAAGCTGCTGGGCTAACGATGGCTACCCAGAATCAGGAAGTTCAGAAGAGAAAGATTAACAACAAGAGGAAGAAATCTTTAATACTCGACAACTTTTACACAGAGAAAATCCAGTCAACCAAGCAAACAGAGGAGGAGAACAAACAAGCATCCGGACCCTCCAAAAATAGTGAAAACTGGTCACAAGCTCTTGAAGAGTTCAAAACTGAGATGACGAGAAAGTTGGAAAAGATTTGGCTAGAGAAATGGGAAATAGCTCAAAAGGAAATCAGGCAAGAAAATAACAGTTTAAAAGGCAGAATTTTGCAATTGGAAAGTGAGGCAAGTCAACTGAAGACCAGAAATGACCAGACTGAAAAGGAAAACCGGTCCTTAAAGGCTAGAATTGAGCAATTAGAAACTAATGATCTCTCAAGACAACAAGAACAAATAAAACTGAAAAAATAGAAGGAAACATGAAATATCTCAATGAGAAAGTGACAGACCAAGAAAACCAGTCTAGAAGAGACAATTTGAGAATCATTGGTCTCCCTGAAAAAGGAGAAATTAATAGAAATTTGGACTCCATACTAAAAGAAATTATTCAGCAAAACTGCCCTGAAGTCCTACAACAAGAGGGCAATATAGACATTGAAAGGATCCATAGATCACCAAAAAATAAATAAGAAAGAGGTAAGAGAGGTGAATGAAGTCCTAGAAAAATTAGATTTAATTGATATGTGGAGAAAAATAAATAGGGACAAAAAGGAATACACCTTCTTTTCAGCTGTACATGCTACATTCACAAAGATTGACCATGTAATAGGGCATAGAAACATTGCAAACAAATGCAAAAGAGCAGAAATAATGAATGTAACTTTCTCAGATCATAATGCAATAAAAATAATAATTAGTAAGGGCACCTGGACAGGAAAATCAAAAACCAATTGGAAATTAAACAATATGATTCTCCAAAACCAATTTATCAAAGAAGAAATCATAGAAACAATCAACAATTTCATTGAAGAGAATGACAATGATGAGACATCCTATCAAACTCTGTGGGATACAGCCAAGGCAGTACTAAGGGGGAAATTTATATCCTTGAGTGCATATATTAACAAATTAAGGAGGGCAGAGATCAAAGAATTGGGCATGCAACTCAAAAAATTAGAAAGCAAGCAAATCAAAAATCCCCAGATGAAAACTAAATTAGAAATACTAAAAGTCAAGGGAGAAATTAATAAAATCGAAAGTAAAAGAACTATTGAATTAATAAATAAGACTAGAAGCTGGAACTTTGAAAAAACAGATAAAATAGACAAAGTACTGGTCAATCTAATAAAAAAAAGGAAAGAAGAAAACCAAATTGACAGTATCAAAGATGAAAAGGGAGACCTCACCTCTAATGAAGGGGAAATTAAGGCATTAAGGCAATCATTAAAAACTCCTTTACCCAATTATATGGCAATAAATATAACAATTTAAGAAATATGGATGAATAGTGACAAAAATATAAACTGCCTAGATTAACAGCAGAAGAAATAGAATACCTAAATAATCCCATATCAGAAAAAGAAATTGAACAAGCCATCAAAGAACTCCCTAAGAAAAAATCGCCAGGGCCTGATGGATTCACAAGTGAATTCTATCAGACATTCAAAGAGCAACTAATCCCAATACTATACAAATTATTTGATATGATAAGCAAAGAAGGAGTCCTACCAAGTTCCTTTTATGACACAAATATGGTAATGATTCCAAAGCCAGGGAGATCAAAAACAGAGAAAGAAAACTACAGACTAATCTCCCTAATGAACATAGATGCAAAAATCTTAAATAGAATACTATGAAAGAGACTCCAGCAAGTAATTAAGAAGATCATTCACCACGATCAGGTGGGATTTATACCAGGAATGCAAGGTTGGTTCAACATTAGGAAAATCATCCACACAATTGACCATATCAACAGTCTAACAAAGAAAAATCACATGATCATCTCAACAGATGCTGAAAAAGCCTTTGACAAAATACAGCATCCATTCCTTTTGAAAACACTGAAAAGTATAGGAATAGAAGGACCTTTCCTAAAAATAATAAACGGTATATACCTAAAACCATCAACAAACATCATATGCAATGGGGATAAATTAGAAGCCTTCCCAATAAGATCAGGAGTAAAACAAGGATGCCCATTATCACCTCTATTATTTAACATAGTGCTAGAAACACTAGCAGTTGCAATTAGAGAAGAAAAAGAAATTGAAGGTATCAAAATAGGCAGTGAGGAGACTAAGCTATCACTCTTTGCAGATGATATGATGGTCTACTTAAAAAATCCTAGAGAATCAACTAAGAAGCTTGTAGAAATAATCAACAACTTTAGCAAAGTTGCAGGATACAAAATAAATGCACATAAATCATCAGCATTTCTATACATTTCCAACACACTAGAGCAGCAGGAAGTAGAAAGAGAAACACCATTTAAAATCACCCTAGACAATATAAAATACTTGGGAATCTATCTACCAAAACAAACACAGCAATTAGGTGAAAATAACTACAAAACACTTTCCAAACAAATAAAACTGGATCTCAACAATTGGAAAGCCATTTATTGCTCATGGGTAGGAAGGGCTAACATAATAAAAATGACAATTCTACCCAAATTAATTTACTTATTTAGCTCCATACCTATCAAGATACCAAAAAACTTCTTTACTGAATTAGAAAAAAACTATAACAAATTTCATTTGGAATAACAAAAGATCAAGAATTTCAAGGGAAATAATGAAAAAAATTTGAAGGAAGGGGACCTAGCAGTACCAGATATTAAACTATACTATAAAGCAGCAGTCATCAAAACAATATGTTACTGGCTAAGAGATAGAGAGGAGGATCAGTGGAATAGACTTGGGGTAAATGACATCAGCAAGACAGTGTATGATAAACCCAAAGAGCCCAACTTTTGGGACATGAATCTACTATTTGACAAAAACTGCTGGGAAATTTGGAAAACAATATGGGAGAGATTAGGTCTAGGATCAACATCTCATACCCTACACCAAGATAAATTTAGAATGGGTCAACGACTTGAATATAAAGAGGGAAACTATAAATAAGTTAAGTGAACACAGAATAGTTTACTTGTCAGATCTGTGGGAAAGGAAAGACTTTAAAACCAAGCAAGAGTTAGAGAAACTTACAAAGTGTAAATTAAATGGTTTTGATTATATTAAACTAAAAAGCTTTTGTACAAACAAAAACAATGTAGTCAAAATCAGAAGGGAAACAACAAATTGGGAAAAAATCTTTATAACGAAAATCTCTGACAGGGGTCTAATTACTCAAATTTACAAGGAGTTAAAGCAATTGTATAAAAAATCAATCCATTCCCCAATTGATAAATGGGCAAGAGACATGAATAGGCAATTTTCAGGTAAAGAAATCAAAAGTATCAATAAACACATGAGAAAGTGTTCCAAATCTCTAATAATTAGAGAAATGCAAATCAAAACAACTCTGAGGTATCACCTCACACCTAGCAGATTGGCTAAAATGAAAGAAGGGGAGAGTAATGAATGTTGGAGGGGATGTGGCAAAATTGGGACATTAATGCATTGCTGATGGAGTTGTGAACTGATCCAGCCATTCTGGCTGGCAATTTGGAATCATGCTCAAAGGGCTATAAAAGACTGCCTGCCCTTTGATCCAGCCATACCATTGTTGGGTTTGTACGCCAAAGAGATCTTAGATAAACAGACTTGTACGAAAATATTTATAGCTGCGCTTTTTTGGTGGCAAAAAAACTGGAAAAGGAGGGTATGTCCTTCAATTGGGGAATGGCTGAACAAACTGTGGTATATGCTGGTGATGGAATACTATTGTGCTCAAAGGAATAATAAACTGGAGGAGTTTCAGGTGAACTGGAGAGACCTCCAGGAACAGATGCAGAGCGAAAGGAGCAGAGCCAGAAGAACATTGTACACAGAGACTGATATACTGTGGTAAAATTGAATGTAATTGGCTTCTGTACCAGCAGCAATGCAATGACCCAGGACAGCTCTGAGGGATTTATCGTAAAGAACACTACCTACATTCAGAGGAAGAACTGCAGGAGAGGAAACACATAAGAAAAACAACTGCTTGAACCCATGGGTCGGGGTGGACATGATTAAGGATGTGGACTCGAAACTACCACACAAATGCAACTACCAACAATTTGGAAATAGGTCTTGATCAAGGACACATGACAAAACCAGTGAAATGTGCATTGGCCATGGGTTGGTGGAGTGCGGGGGGGTGAAGGGGAAAGTGGGAGCATGAATCATGTAACCATGTTAAAAATGAATATTAATAAATGTTTAAAATTAAAAAAAAAGTTTTTCCAGGAACCTTTATTGGGCTTGGGTACAACTAACATTTTTCTTTGAATATTTGTTCGTGGGTGTTTTCATATTGTTTTTTTTCTGAGTTTGTGTCTTAATCTCCCCTCTAACCATAGTATATTTTTATCGTCAGGTAATAATTTTTTTCCTTGCTCACTTCCCATCTTATTTCTTCATTTTGAATTTTATATTAACGTTGGACTGTTCCTTGGATAGGTAGAGGAAGAGCTGTCTCGGGATGCAGGTTCTTTTGCACTAATCTTTTCAGAGAGAGTTTTCTGGTTTTGGTATTGTAAGGAGGTGTGATTTGGGAAGAGTCGTGGTCACTGCTTTCTTGTTTTATACTCTAGTTCTTACCAGGGAAGAGTCCCTGATCCCTTGCAATTACTATGGATACTGTTCCTGAAGGCCCTTTTCTCATTTGGGACTAGAAGTGACATTGGCCCTCAGGATCCTTGATTCCTTGGGGCCTGAAGTGATACTTCCTCCTTTCAAGGCTTTTGCTTCCTCTAGACCGAAAATAGTCTTTCTTGCTCTAAGCTTTGCCCTAAAAGTGGGTATAGGCAATGAAACTTCCAGTGTCTTTTTCTATGTCAAAGGCTAGCACAGTCCTCTGTAATTTCTATCTGAGAAGTTGTCTGGTTTTATTGTCTCTGGCTTTGAAACTCCTGACATGTTGTAGCTTCTGCTGCCAACCCCTAGTCCCACTACTGATGTTTCATCTTCATCTGATCCAGACTCTTTCCCCATATTATAAATCTCTCTTTTTTGATCTCCAATGTTGTTTTCTCCCTCTTGTCTTTCATTGGTTCTGTCATTCCAGAATTCAATTTGAAGCATTATTTTAAAATTGTGTAGAGGGGAATGTTGGGAGATCTCAGCTGAATACTTTCACTACTCTGTTATATTTAGGGTATGCTGCTGGAAGGCCTCAATGGAAAAAAAACGAATATTTAAAGTTGTATTTTTTTATTTTATTTTTATACCATTTATTTCTAAATATGCCACCTTTCTACTACCCAGCAAAAATCACTTGTAAAAAAGATAAAGGAAAAAAAAAGCTAGCAAACCCAACCAATTTATCCATAGTACCCCTTAGGCTATACAATGTTTCAAACTCATAATCTCTCAAATATCCAAAAAAATTAGGGAGAAGATTTTAAAATATATGTTTTTTCTTTTTCTCTATGGCTCAATTCAGTCATTGTAATTGTACAGCAATCAGCCACAATTTGTTTTATTTGTTCTTTCTGTTCACAATGTTGCAGGCATGATTTAAATTATTTTTCTGGTTCTGCTTCATTCTCTGTCAGTTCGCATAAAGCTTCTATAGATCTTTGGATGCCTCATAATCTTTATCTTGGAGTGAAGTATGCATTATATTGATGTACCACAATGTGTTTAGTCATTTGCCAATCAACGGGCATCTATTTTGGGTGAAGTTATTTTCTACCACAAAAAAGTGCTGCTATAAATATTCAGAATGCAAAGGACCTTTCTTCCTGTCTTTGACCTCCTTAGAGTGTACTGTACCTAACAGTGGGATCTCTGATTCAATGGATATAGATATTTCTTTCACTTTTATTTTTTTAAGCTTAATTCCAAATTGCTTTTCAGAATGATTATACAAATTCATAACTTCAACAATAGTGTGTCCCTGTGCTTATCTTCACTTAGTCTACCTTTATGAGATTCATCTTCCATCTTTTATCTTTTTTTGCTATTTTTTTCCTGGGTGTAAAATTAAATCTCAATTAAATTTAATTTATGATTACCTTATAATTAGAGATTTGAAGAAACATTTCATGTAATTGTTATTAGTTTTTACTTCCTTGTTTGAGAGCTATTTGTTATAATCTTTTGACCAGGCTATGTATTAGGTACAAGGAGAGGTCCCCAACCTTTACTGGAACACTGTTATCTGATGCAAGGAATAAGAACAGGTATAAACTAGCAATTTTGTTACCTCTTGAAAAAAACTCTCAAACAAAAACTCTCAGGAATATTACAGTTAATATCCATTGATTCTGCTTTTTGACTTATCCCTTTTACCGTCCCCTTCAACTTTTCACTTTTAGTCAGTCTCCCCCTTTTACCCTCCCTGATGTTACTCCCCTTCATGCCCCTCCTTTCTTATTTATTTTCCTCTTACTAGAGTGCCTTTTAAATGAACCCCCACAAACTCTCCCTCCCTTGTATTGTTCCCCTCCCCACCAGCCCATTTATTACCCTTCTACTTCTCTATAGGGCACAATACAATGATACAATTCTTTGCCCCAGTGGATCTTATTGATTTTCCCTCTCTCAGTCAATGTCAGTTCTGGGTAATATTTAAATGTTACTTGTCTCCAACCTCTTTCACCCTTCCATTGTATTGGTCTTCTTCCCCCTCCTCCATGTGCTTCTTTATGAAGTTGCCAATATCACCCTTTCTTACAGGAATACAAATCATTTAAAGTTATTGGACCCCTTAGAGGTTTTGTTTTTTACCCCCTTTCTTAATTACTTTCTTAATTAATTTTGGTGATTATCTTGAGTTCTGTCTTTGGGCATCAAATTTTCTATTTGTCAAGTCTTTTCTTTAGGAATGCTTGGAAGTCTTCTATTTTATCAAATGATCATACTTTCCTCTGCAAGAATATAGTCAATTTTGCTAAGTAGTTGATTCTTGGCCCCGGTTTCTTGCTTTCTGGAATATCATATTCCATGCCTTCTGGTCCTTCAGTATGGATGCAGCCAGGTCCTGTGTTATCCTAAGCATGACTCCATGGTATCTGAATGGTTACTTTTTAGCAGCTTTTAGTATCTTTTCCTTGGAATGGTTTCCTTGAACTTGGTTATAATATAGTTAATATCCAGAGCTTCCTGATGAAGGAAAAATATTACAAATAAGGAAGTATGATTCCAAGAACTGAAGAGCCATAGTTAGGATCATATAAAATTTGGTAGCCATTACAAAGATTGAGTAAATATGGTGGAATATGATATTCATGAAAGCAAAGTATATAAGGTTACAGTCAAGATTAGCTTACTATGAGAGCAATAATACCACAGTGAGCATACTTACACAGGGAGAGAAAGATCTTTAATGAAATGAAAGACTTCCAACTATTCTTTTTTTTTAAAACCCTTGTACTTCGGTTTATTGTCTCATAGGTGGAAGAGTGGTAAGGGTGGGCAATGGGCGTCAAGTGACCTGCCCAGGGTCACACAGCTGGGAAGTGGTTGAGGCTGGGTTTGAACCTAGGACCTCCTGTCTCTAGGCCTGACTCTCACTCCACTGAGCTACCCAGCTGCCCCCCTTCCAAATATTCTTGATGAAAAGATGAGAGCTATGCAGATATAATAATAAGCATAATTAACATTTATATACCCCTTATCAGTGTCAGACATTATGTAATCACAAAGAATAATTTCAATAAATATTTTTTTACATATAGGTCCTTTTCCTTTTTCTTTGATTTCTTTGGAGTACAGACCTTGTAGTGTTATTTCTCAAAGGAGATGCACAGTTTTATAGCCTGTTAGGCACAGTTCCAAATTGTTCTCTAGAATGTTTGGATCAGTTTACCAGTCAACCACTGTCATAGTAGTTGTAAGCAGGAGAAACATCTTATTCTGACCTTTTGTTGGCTCTACTGCTCCAAAATTTGAGGCATTATTTTAGAGTTGTTTGGGGGGGAATGTTAGGAGAGTTCTGTTTGGCTGTATCTCTTTGACTAGATGTTTTAGAGAAACAAGGATGGTATAGTGATTGAAGTATATATCAAATAATATATCAGTCCTCTATTCAACTTCTAAGATATGTCCATAGTCAATTTTAAATGACATTATAGCCATCATATCTCCTCCTGTTATCTGGGTAGAAATGTAGTTAAAATGATGCTCAATGCCTGACAAAGTCCTATTTCTCTTTAAGTTGATCCAAAAGTCTGAGGTTCTAGAATTTTTGTCTTGTATTATATCTACTAGATTGTTTTTCTACCTGGAGATACCAATGAAACTAATGAGATATTTGCAAAGCCTTGAAGAAGAAGAAGAAGGGTGTAATTTAAGTACAAAATATTAGCATGTTAAAAATGTTAGGAAGGAACATTTTTCATCTGTTGTTAAAAGTAAAAACTGAATTTTACCATTCTCAGCTTGCTAATTACTTTAAATATTTTAGGTACTTTTATATTTGACACATCTATTAAGAGAATGAAAATTGCTGTTTTTATTTTGCGTTTAGAGAAGCAATGATTAATCTGTGTACATGTGTTATTTCTCTTCCTTGTTTCTCTGAAATCTATCTCTTGCTGAATGCTTAGAAACAATGGTTGTAAGTGTCATCAAAATGTTGAGAAAGCTACGAGGTTATTGTTATTCCTTGAGATGTATATCTACTTTTTACTATTCCCAAGTATAGAAAAAACTTCTTATACTCCCAGTAATCACATGTATGCATGTGTATGATTATCTTCAGAATTCAAGGAAGCAAGCAATGGAATGAAGGACACTTTCCCTTAAAATACTGAGAGGTTAAGAAATAATTCATTAAATGATATCCTAATAAAAATTAAGCAAATTAATTCCTTTATGAATGAACATAAATCCTTTCTTTTATGCTTCCAGATCACTTTATAAATATTTCTTTGGAGTCTGAGAAGAATAAAAAGATAATATAAGTATTTTAGAATAAAATCTAATCCAATCCAACAAGTGCTTAAAGTATATTATAAAGAATACTTTCTTTGTATTTAGAAGATCTAGATTTAAATTTTGCCCCTGACACTTACTACCTTTTTAGGCACATCTAAATCATTTAATTTCTCTGTTGCTCACCTATAACATGAGAAACCTAGACTAGAGTGCCTCTGAAGTCTCTTCTACCACTAAATCAGTTGAATATCATTCATGTGCCAAACACCATGTTAGATACTAGGGAGATATACAAAAACACCGAAAAGCTGTTGGCCTTCCAGAAGCATTCTAGTAGAGAAAGTGAAATATATCTTGGCAATGTCTTGCTAACTTTTGTCTCTTTGGGAATTTCTTTATGTCCTATAGAAAAGGACTTCACTTGTTACAGAGGAGACCTAGCAGCTACATTCCACTCACTGAATGCTCAGCTCCTTTAATGAAACTCACTCTTTTGACAGTTCTTTACAAATGTGGTATTTGATTTTGCTACACTTGCCCCTAACTTCTAGTTAACTCACTTTTAGTTGGTCATCCTAGCAGCAGAATTGAAAATTTCCTTCTGCTTTCCTTATTAAGACTGAGGACAGATCTCTACTGACTTATTTTAGAAATACCACCTGCCTCAATAATACCAGTAGCTTTTTCTAGAGTCTTAAACAGGGAACTCTCTGTCTGCTTGTTTCCTGGCTAATGACCTGTAAATGAAGCTGTTATTGCTCATTTGCTTCCACTTTATGAGCACCATTAACTTACCAAAGTGTGTGTTGTCTTTGTCAGACATTGCAGGGAAACTTTTTAAGCTTGTCAGAAGACTTATTGATATAAATGAGGGAGAAGTTGGGACAAAATTAATGACTGCGGTTTTCAGGTGAAGCTTTCTCTAGTATAAGAATGTACTTTTGCAAAACTGATGATAGCTCATTGGAAGATATATGATTCTGGCTTGCAACAATATCTTTCCTTTATTACTGTGTTCTGGATTTCAAGATTACTGACTTATCTACTATAACTTATACTATGTCAAAAAAAAGTAATAAAAGAGTTTAGATATGTAAACAAATGAAAGACAGCTAGCCACAAACTTACCATTTAAGTGCTTTCTATACATATTCTTACAGTCATACAGATGGGCTACAAACTTAACATTGTTGGGTGTACTTTGAGGGAAAATTGAGTGTACTGTTGCTAATTACCAGGAAGAATCTTTGTAGAATTTATCATAATGAAACATTAGGAGGAAGTAGGGGTGATTGAATTTGTTCACAATGTAGGAATCTCTGGGGATAGCTGGGTAGGTCAGTGGATTGAGAGCCAGGTCTAGAGACAGAAGGTCCTGGGTTCAAATGTGGTTTCAGACACTTCTTAGCTATGTGACCCTGGGCAAGTCATTTAACTCCCATTGCCTAAACCTTATCACTCTTCTGCCTTAGAACCAATATATAGTATTGATTCTAAGGTAGAAGGTAAGGGTTAAAATTTTAAAAAAATGGGATGCATCTTGATTATCCTAGATTTTTAAAAGCCTTTCTGGAGTAATTTTGACTATTTGTTAATTTATTTCTCTAACTCAAAAAAATCCTCACTTGTACAGATAAAATTAGTCCAAGAATTATTTTTGGTTGTTGAGTGATGATAGCATATAGACGATATTCAAAAGACTCTAATAATTACCTTGGATTTCATTTTTCTAATCTGTAAAATGGAGTTGTTTGGATGACCTCTGAAGTCCTATCTAGCTCTGAATCTATAATCCTTACTAATGTCAAGTAGCCATTATATTAAATTCTTATATTGTTTCTGTTTTCCCAATGAAGGAGATTAATCCTTTCACCTGTAAAAGTGAAAATTGGGAAAAAGCCATCTAGAAGTGTATATATTTCTATGGACATGGGAAATGTATCAAAACTACATTTCCCGTGGTCCAGCTGTTTCCGTTTCCGGGTCTTTGGGGCATGGGGAGGTCTACATCGACGCAGAGAGGGTTTTAAATCTCCTGGGTTAGGAGGGAGTGCGCTCTTTTGCCGGTAGGGTCTTGGCTAGCAGGAAACAGGAGACAGTAATGGAGGCGGCAGTTTTGAATGCTTACAAGCGCGTGGTCTGATAACTTTATCTATAAACATGGCTTTAATTAAAATATTAATTTATATTATTATATCAGCCTTTATCATTTTTCATATTAATACACCTGATAAATGATGTTCAGTAAGCATTTGAAATTTAGTATATCTGATGATAATCATGCATATAGTTAACTTTAATAAGTTCAAACCATTAAGCTGAAAAACATATTCCAAGGCAGTGAAAGGACCTGTGGATATATTAGCTTAGCTCTTATCAGTGATTTGATCTGAATTCAAACCCAGTCTTGGACATTTACATGACATGTGACTCTGGGCAAGTTACTTAACCTCTGTGTGACTTCATTTCTTCACTGTAAAATAGGGGAAATATTAGTACCTTCATCACAAGATTGTTGTGAGGATCAAACAAGATATTTGTAAAGTACTTAACACAGTGCCTAGCACATAATAGATGATTAATAAATCCTTCCTTTTTTTCTTCCTTTCTCTCTTAGAGATTTGGTTATAGCTCTGCTTAAGGTCATACAGCTAATAAAATTGTTTTGGGCTTAAAGTTAGGCATAAAGTTCCCAGAGCCTTAGCCTAGTGAATCATCAACTGTTAAAGAGCTGCAGCAGTTATAGGATAGTATGTCCACAGAGGTTGTTCTTATGGATGATGCTTCCTGGGGTTGGGCTAGAACCAGAACTGTTGCCTGGGAGGCATTGTTATCTGAGACAAGATGATTTGGCTGATCTTAAATATAGTGCCTCCTGCCTAAGAGTGCCTTGGAGCTTTAGCATGTTAGTATTACATATGTGTTCTTGGAAATTTTGCAGTTGTTGAACTACATTTCCAATAAGCCCACTGGCTTCCTGTCATTATGCACCGATGTAGAGAGGAGTATAAAATTGAGGAGCTGGCATTCCTCTTTCTCCTTGTTTCCTATCACTGCATGGTAGAGTTGGAAACCCTGGGCTTTTTGAACAGCCTAAGCTAGCATGGCAAATGGCTTTATTTTTTAATGGCTACTAATAAATCTTACAAAATCCATAATATTTTTAAAGTTATCATTTTATATTAATTTTATTTTTTACAATGATGGCGACAACCTGAAGTTGGAGAAAGAAATCTCAATTTTTTAAGAAAGCCTAGATAAATAAATTTAGCAAAGCCATGCCCGATGTCCTGCTCAACTCCTGCTGATAGCTCCAACTACCTGTTTTCTGCTGCTTCAGTTCCTGATCCTTCAACTGCCAGCTGCCCCAGCCTGCCCCTCCTTGAAATCAGGGATGCTGCTGCCAATTCCAGACACTGCCTAGCCTTCCCTGGAGCTACTGCTGCTGCTGATTAGAGGCTGGAAAGTATAAGTCCTGTTTTTCATTGTGAATAGTCCTTTCTTGCTGCTTGCTTTGGAAGCCCGGGTGTTTCCCCTTAGACAATAATTAGCCTCCTAAAGGGTTTTTACCTGAGAGCTTATAACTCTAACTCCCTCTCCATGTGACTGAGGTAGCACGTGGCCCCTAACATTTTACCCCAAGGGGCAAGGGGAAGGAAGGTTGCTGTTCAAAACAGGAAATGAAATGGCAAGCATGTCCTGTCTTATGAAAGAGCAGTGTATTACCTATTTCAAACAGATCCCAGTTGTGGGGTTTTTTCCCTTCCTACCACTCCTGGGTGCACTGGTCCTTGTGATTATCTTGCTTGAGATTCAGGGGATATATTCAGCTCCCTACAACCCCTGGCCATTTGGGCCTGCCCAGAGTCTATACCTCATCCCATATGGAGGTCATCCACACTATGCTCAGTGCAGAATTCTCCCTCACTATGACAAAATTCAGAGCTCTGATGAATGAAATCTGAATGGTTAATGTATATGGGGGAGGGGAAAGAAACTTAAAAAGATCTGAAAGTTTATTGATGTGTTTTCCCCTCTGAATAGTGAACAAGTTTATTGGAATTCATAAAAAAGGTTTTTGACTGCTTTGCCTGTACCTTGTTATTTGCTTATATTATTGTATTTGCTGATTTTTTTAAGGTTTAACATGTTTTAAGTTTATTTGTATTAATCTAATTAATATCTATTTTGTTATATGATTCTTTATCTGTACCATTTCCATATGATTTTACCGAACAACATATCATTGTAAAAAAGCCCATAAGTCTAATGTATCCTGGATTTGTTATCTCAACTAATGACATCTCATATTGTTTATACAGATTTTTCTTTTATTTTGCCTTTGTTAATTGTCACATATATGACAACCTATATTAACAACCTTTGGAGAATTTAATGACTTAAGAAAATAGGTCTTGATCAGTGACACAGGAAGAAACCAGTGGAAATGTGCCTCAGCTATTGGAGGGTTAGGGGGTGGGAGGAGAGAAAGCAGGAACATGAATCATGTAACCATGGAAAAATTTTTCTAAAAAATAAAAAAATTAAAAAAATTAAATTAAAAAGGAAAGTCAGTCAATCCCTTATTCAGCACACATTTATTGAGCACTTATTGCACACTAGGCAGAGTCATTTGAGATAAGTAGCAACATGAAAAGACGTAAGTTCTGCCAGAAGTTCATGCAGAAAGTCTGAGCATCTTTGGTAACCCCTTCCCTTTTTTAACTGCCTCAAAAGTTTCCACTTGCCAGAGTCCAATTTTACCTCATACCTAAAGCATGTAAGTACAGTGAGGAATGGAAGGGTCATTTCAGTCTTAAGAATGACAAAATAAATAAATAAATAAATAAAGTAATTTTAAAGAGTTTTCAGGAGGGATTTTTAGATATCTTGTATTATTTGCTTGCCTCTGAGTTGTTTGTAACAAGAAATAAGGGTCCACTGGTAGTTAAAGAGATGTGCTATGGCACTATTTTATTTTATTTCCCCACTTCTGAATTTGTAAAAATGTAATGGATGTGAAATTTGAAGTGATTTTTACTATTTAGTCCTTGGCTCAATGTGAAACGGGTGGGACATTTTGAAGACAGGTCTGTAAATTGTTATAGTCCTATACCAGAGGGAGCGAGATGCCCAAGAAGCTTAGTTACCCTGTAATGTGTTATGATCTCATTCGGAAGGTATGAAGGATTTTCTCTATGAAGCCTAGTAGCTTCGAAATATTTTTTATATATTTGTAACTCTTCAGCTTATTCTACTTTTCCACTAGAAGGGTCTAGACTTTTTGGTGACATTTTAGACCCATAAAGTTTTTTATCAGCATTTTTTCTAGGCCTTGCCCCACATTTTGGATAATAGCAGTAATAAATTTTGTTAAAAATATCTCAGCCAAAGAACTACAGGAGTGGAAACAGAAGAAAAACAACTGTTTGAACACATGGGTTGAGGCAGACATGATTGGGGATGTAGACTCAAAACCACCACACCAATGCAACTATCAACAATTTGGAAATAGATCTTGATCAATGACACATGTTAAAACCAGTGGAAATACGCATCAGCCATGGAAGGGGGTGGGGAGCTTGGGGGGTGAAGGGGAAAGTAAGAGCATGAATTACGTAAACATGTTAACTTTTCTAAATATTAACAAATGTTTAAAAAATATCTCAGCCAATGTTGAAAGATTGGCTATACCTGTATAATTTGTGACAAGTATCCATCAATTCATTTATTTTTAAAAGATGACACAGCAAGTGGCTATATAGAAACTCATGTGCATCCTATATGATATGGGTTTATTTGCTACTGTCATTAAGTGTGTTATTGTAATTTGGGGGAATTTTGGTACTTTCTTTGAATGTGCATTATCTACTATATTACTATTTTTATAAATCTGTTGTTTTTGTAAAAAAAAAAAAAACATATGCATTCACAGTGGATCATGGCCAAAATTTTTTTTTAAACCCTTGTACTTCGGTGTATTGTCTCATAGGTGGAAGATTGGTAAGGGTGGGCAATGGGGGTCAAGTGACTTGCCCAGGGTCACACAGCTGGGAAGTGGCTGAGGCCGGGTTTGAACCTAGGACCTCCTGTCTCTAGGCCTGACTCTCACTCCACTGAGCTACCCAGCTGCCTGGATCATGGCCAAATTTAAAAGAAATGGATCTAATTTTTTGGTGAGTAACCTTTGTGTTCTACCACTCCTTGGCTGACACAGTGTGTCACTGATTCTAGGGGATATATTTTTTAATTTTAAAAACATTACTTTTATTATTCTTTTTCCTTGTATGTGCAATGTAGTACTTGAGTTTCTTTTTTTTCTCATTTTTGTACTTGAACACATTATTAATATTAATTTCTTTAATTTGCAGTAATATAAGTTTAATATATAATTCTATATTTGCTATAATATTAATGAATACCGAAAAGCTTTAGACTATGGAAACCTGTCATTTATTGATAAATGTTATGGGGCTATGATTAATGTTTGTGTCTGATTCCAGGAGAAGGAGACAAAAAGCCACTATACAGTGCCAAGAAGCACAAGGTCAAAGAGACCAACCAATCCCAATGGGATTGATGAGAATCTACACAGTGCCTAGGAGCACAAGGTCAAAAAGGACCAAACCAATCCAGGAAGGATTTATGAACTTCTACACCAATACAAAAGGACTTGAACTTTTTGGGGGTTCCAGGCTGTGGCTGTTCTAACATGTTAGAGGCCAGCCTTCCCTGAGCCACATCCTAGTCAAGTACTGAAGTTTGGCTATTATCTGGGCTCCCTTTATCCCTCAGAGTGAAGGAAAATCAGACCAGGGAATGACACTTCCCTTTCACATGAATATCTAGTCTTCTTTTTCTCTCTTATAATATGGAAACTTTCTATAGTCTTGACTACTGATTGGGTAAGTGCATAATTACATAAATCACTTTAATTGGGCCCTGATTCAAGGACCTGTTATAAGTTTATTTTTCCTTTACTTATATTTTTGCACATAAGACTTTGACATTTTATATTTTATTCCACAAGTTATTTTTTCTTTTATTTAGATTTTATAATGCTTTTTATTTTTTTTTTGCAATTGATTCTTTTACCTTATAAACTCAACCATGTATCCTTGCTGATCTGGATATTTGTCACTGGCCTCCTCAGGGGGAAATATATTATTATTCTCCTCAGAGGGGAATGTATTATTATCCTATAATAAATTCTTTTGAGAGTAATTTTAGGGTAAGAAATTTGCTACCTCCCTAAATCCAGAAAGTGAAGTGTTTGGAGAAGCTACCATGAAGATGCCTACAGGGACCGTACATTACATCAAGAAGATCCACAATGAACTTTGGGGTGCAGTTGCTTGAACTGTGGGTGGTTGAATGCATTTGTTTTGACTTATGCTGGAGGGAAATGCCCCCTAATTGGCTCTATGCTAATGTGCCTAGCAATTATTGAATCATTGGTTTTGTCCATTTTTCTTTTTATCCCCAAATTCCTGTAATTTAAAAGTTGGTTATGTTTACAAGATCCTTTGGAGAGACCAGTTTTCCTTGGTTATCAGGGAGGAATGTGTTATTGGAATTTTGGGGATCTTTGAACTACATTTCCCATGAGCCCTGTTCAACAGGAGCCCTGGCTTCCTGTTGTTATGCACTGCCATATACAGGAGGATAAAATTGAGAGGCTGACATTCCTCTTCCTCTTTGCCTCCTATCGTGGCATGGTAGAGCTAGGAATATCAGGGTGTTTGAACAGCCTAAGCTAGTATGGAATGCGGCTTTATTTTCTAGTGACTACTAATAAATCTTACAAAACCCATAATATTTTTAAAGTTATTATTATATATTAATTTTATTTTTACACATATTTGTGGGAAATGGGAAAAATTAGTATGGGGTAAAAGGAAAGATTTTGGGGGTAATGAAAAGGAGGAGTTGATCAAGATTATACCTGAGCATTTACAGAAAGAAGGAATTGATTTCTAATGTTATATAAGGGCCTTAAGTTCTGGGTTACAGCTAGCAAAAAGGGTACTCTATGGCTGTGGCTACGATTAGCATTTATGTCTGACCCAGAGATGCTTTTGATTACACATCTAAAGATGTGGAGGTTCTCTTTGAAGAAGTTTGCAACTCTCTTAATTTCTTCCTCTAAATGTGGTAAACTCAACATATCAGAGCAGAGTGTTGTTTAAGTATTAATAAGTTAACTATCATAGAATTGCTTGAAAGGAAAATTTAACAATTACCCTCTTTTCAGCACCACTTAAGCTCCTACTCATTTGCCATTTCTTCCATAGCAACAATGGTTGACTGTTGTTAAATTATACTAACTCAGAAAACTTTGTGAATGTCTAAACACATGCAGCTTTCAAAAAAAATCCCTAAAATGGTTAGCTTTACTGATTGCTATGAAAGGAGAACTAAAAGTGTATTTTGTAAATATGTACATTCCTTTAAAAAAATCCCCATTGAAATAATAATTTATTATTACAAGGCATTATTAAACATATATCAAATTATATTTTGAAAATGATTATTAAAATAATTAAATTATTTGCTCAATAAAAAACTAACAATAGCATATTTTAATCTACTTTTAGCAGAGACAGATTGTATATTGGTGATACTGACAAAAAGGATTGAGCACTGAAAAATCTTTGCTTCAGAAAGCATTGTTTTTATTCAAAGTTCTATTGAAGTGTTTTATTTTTACTTTACTTTTACAGATTGCTCCAGCTATAAAAGGAGTATTATAAAAAAGGAAAATAAGTAAGTAAAGCTAATAATATGGTGATCTCACCTGAATGTACACACATTTCACATATATAGCATAATCCCAACTTCTCTATTAAAGAGAAAAAATAAATATATTTTCTCTCCCTCCCAATCCCTGTGAAAGGAAATTCTTGGTTTTCTTTGTCTATTCTGAGTTTACACTTGTGAAAAGGAAATCCTTTGTTCTCTTTGCCTAGTTGGAGTTAAAGCTTTGGTTAACAATAACTTAAATACCCCTACTAACTACTTCATTAGATTTTGAGGACATGATTAACTCTCATTTATCCATCTTTTGATTGAATCAACACAAGCTTGAACTCTGTGGAGGAGTTGAGAACCACTTGGTGAATTCACACCCTGCTTGGTGCTGGGTGGGAGGCCAGTAAGATGTTTGGTAAGCTCCATCTTTTTTTCTAGCTAAAACAACCAGAGACTTTTGATTTCTTTTGGGAATTCACACACTCAGAAATGTGTGAATCCTCAGAGGAGACTTAACACCTTTAGAGATGAGAAGTCAATCCAAGGGACTCTATCCCTGGGCAGGGCCGGACAATTTGGAGACTGTGATTGGCCCCTGTGAAAAGGGGCAGAGACAGGAAACCACCATAAAAGCAATGAAATCCTTGGGCCAGAGGCAGTTTGGTGAAGTTGAGTCTGGTGGAGAGTGTCTCCTAGGGGTAGCCTTCGAGGGAACTTCACAGGAGACTTTGGTGTGAATTGTGGCTTCAACTTAGATTTTGACTCCTGAACTACTTCCTTGAGTGGATGAAAAGGGCTGGCTCCTTTCCTAGTCTCCTAAGAGACTAGCTTCCATCTTGGAGGAGGCCTTGTAGTTACTCATTACCAGCCCTCCTGGATGAGGACTAGTATAGGTATTTTTTCTAACCTCTCTTACATTTCTCTACTTTATTGTTTCCTCTCTATTTTATAAATAAACTTCTGACTTGTGACCACATTATTTCATATAATTTAAGTCCAACCACTAAATTTAACCTTTACATCCTCTATCCACTGAAAAAAAATAAAGTCTCCTAACAAATATGCATGAAAAAGGAAAAGAAATGTTCTCACTGAATGTATACAGATTTATTTGCATATGCATTCACATTATGTATTATATGTAGATGTAAAGATAGACATACATATAGATACATGTGTACATATTTATGTGTGTCTCATGCTATAGCCTAAGTCAATCATCTCACATGCATAGCATGCTTTATTATTGATCCTTTGGAATCATGAATGTTCTTATAGTTATCAGTTGTTTGTTCTTAGATGATATTACTATCATGTAAATTTTCTTATTTTCTTAATTTATTAGTCTTGAAAATTATTTATTTTCATAATACTGACATTATAAATTATTCAGGTTCTGTTTATTTCAATATCCAATTTACATAAATCTTTAGTTTCAGTATCTTTTCAAAATATGCTATTTCCTTATTTCTTACAACTTACTTGTTTTCCTTTATATTTATGTACTGTAACTTGTTTAGTCATTCTTCAATTCATGGCCATTCCATTAGTTTCTAGGGATTTTTCCCTCCCACCATAAAATATATTGCTAAAAGTATTTTTGTACACATAGGAGCCTTTACTTTGTCATTGATCCTTTTTGGATATAGGCCTAGCATATGCCAGAGTGAAAGGGTTACTGGCTGTAAGCTTTTCTGTGTACTATTTTAAATTGCTTTCCAGAATGGCTGTACTTATTCACTTGACTACTACTAGTGACTTACTGTGCCTGTTTTCCCATAGTTCCTCTCATATTTATTATTTTCTTTTTTTGTCATCTTTGCCATTGATGTATATGTGGTAGAATTACAGAAATGTTTTAATAATTAGTAGTAATTTGGAGCATTTTTTTCCTTATGGTTATATAAAACTAGGATTTCTTCCTTTAAGAATTGCTTATTTATATCCTTAGACTACTTATTGATTGTGAAATGGTTCTTTTTATTTAATTTGAGTCAGTTCCTTATATGCGTTAGAAATGATTAAATATCAGAAGCTGCAAATATTTTTTCCTAATTATTTCCCCATACAATGTTAATTTTATTTGATTCATTTCTGGGGAAATAAAAACTTTTGATTCCACGTAATTAAAATTATCAGCATTCTCTTCTCTCCTTTTCTTGTTCATGAACTTTCCCCCTTTTTATAGACTGAATAGGTAATTTTCCTCATGTATTTCTAATTTTAAAAAACTTTATTCCTTAAAATGATTTGTTTATTCAATGCATAGATTTTAATTTATCAACATAAATAAATATCAGTTTATGGGGAAATTTCACATATAACTCTTTGAGAACCCAGAAAAAAAACTTCATGATGAATATTCATTTGTAAAAGAATACACATTAAAAAGAAAATTAACATATGAAGAGTACAAACAATAACATTTTGATGTTTTACAAAGATAAAAAAAGTGGTAACAATAAAGATAGTAAAATTTTGTTATCTGTTTATATACCCAAATGACTTAATTTTTTGTAGTTATAGTATTACTAAATGAAGGTCAAATAACTAGATTATACTGTGTGATTAATGGGCATATTACATATGAAAATCCAGCAAAGGCATCAAGTGTAGGAGAAAAGGTTTCATTATTAAGATCCATGAAAATATGCGGTGAACCAATGGTGTTTGAAGATACAGGAAATTTGACTACAGTAATGAAGAAACAACAATAATCATCCTAATTAATTATTTTAGACAAACAAGAGAACTTAGTCAAAAGTTAGATAAAACCAAAGAATCACTTTAGATAATTATCATAAACAATCATCATTTTATTCCCAGGGTATTTTTGTTTTGTTTCATTTCTGCTATTCTTAGTTGAAATATATTGCAGATGCATGCTTATAAGTTCCTCAAATATAACAAAAGAAAAAAATATCACTTTTTGGAGGGGTTGTGGGAGAATAGATAAAATCTTATTTGTAAAAACAGTGCCTATAAACTTATCTAACCATTCAGAAAATAATTTAAACTCCCCCAAATCATATATGTTTATCAATATTAATACTAAGCTTAGACTCCAAAGAGGTCAAAGACCAAGGAGAGGAATCATATATACAAAAATATTTTTTGTGGCACTTTTTTTGTTGTGGCCAAGAAGAAGCAGCAAAATATCTGGTTTCAGTTGGGAAATTACCAAAAAATGTAATTTATGAATATAATAGAATTACATTGCACTTTCATAAATGATGAAAGGAATAGATTAAGGGAAGACTTATATGAACTGAGGCAAAGTTCAATGATCAAAAAGAGGAGAACAATTTATATGTTGACCACTGTATTATAAAGGTAATCAACTCTGACAAATTTCAGAACTCTGGGCAAAACAGTGGCTAATAATGTCTTTCATAGAAAATTGATTGACCAAGCCTTCCACCTTTTGAGAGACTGGTGATGAACTGACTAATGGTTGACATTTTTTTGACACTTTCAATGTGTTATTTTATTTTGCTTGACTATTCTTTTTTGTTACCAGGGAGGGCATCTATGGATGACTGAGGGAATAGCAGCATTATAGTGAATCAATGGATAATAACAGAAGTGTACAAAAAGAAAGAAATGATCATAAAACATTTGAAAACACAAAAGAAAATATAGAGGAGTTCAAAATGAGACACACATAAATAGGATATGTTATATTGGTCTTAACAGAGATATTTGGGAAGCTGAAGTGTTGGCCAGAAATCAGAAACCTGCAGGACTCACTCCTCCCACACACACAGGCTTGAGTGAGTAGGGAGGGTTAAGTACTCCTTTACTCTCACCCTTCCCACCAAGCATTTAGAATCAGTTAAAAGTGGAGGATGATCAGATATACTAGCTAGGGTGAGCAAGGCTAATCCCCTCAAGATGTTCACTTTCTTAACTTATTTCCCCACAGGTTTGACTAGGGAAGATAGGAGAAGCTTGATGCCTAGAAACTATCAGGGACAGAAAGAGTATCTGACTTGTTGGGCTGGCAACTGAAAGGAAACAAGCTTTATGGAGGATGTGAGTATTCCCAAAATAATAGCCAAGGACAGCTACCTCAAAGATGAAGTTTTACTGATAAAAGAGGAAAGGGAAATAAAAGAATTTAAGGATTTGGATAAGATCTGGGAAGCCCTAAACTGTTAGATAAAAAAGAGCCCCTTCCCCCTCAGGAGTGAGTGGCAGACTTTATAACTAACTTGCCCTCAAAGCCTATAATTATCACTTCTCATATCTAAAATAACTAAATGGTAACAAAATACTATTGCAGGAAAGGTCTAATTCGGCTACACAGGCAAACTGCTGAGCAGAACCAAATGGCTTTTGCCACAAATGGCCTCCAAAGCAATAAAAAAATAATTAAAAAAAAAAAAAAAACTAGGAACAGCAAGCAGAGTGATCTGCTCACCTCAAACCCCGGGAACCAACTGTCCCTAATTGCCTTAAACTGCCCCTCACCCAGAGTTCTCTAGGGAGGGTCCCCTGGAATTCTGGGTGAGGCTTGACCCTGTATCTTGCAAGAATTCCACCCTGCCTTTTTCCATGTTACAGATACTTTTGACACTACTATGTTAAATGTAATATATACTTTTAAAAACTAACAGATATGCATGATTCCAGATGGGTATCCTGTTTCATGTTCTCTATTGAAATGATCTTGTTTATTCATGACTTAATTTTGATTTAAAAATATTGAAAACATACCTTGGAGGCCAATTTTGGCAAAGTAGAGGAGCCTGAAAAAAAATAAAACAAAATGCTCAGCAATGGAGCAGCAGGTATTAAAGGAAACATCTTCTTTTGTACAGGATGTAAAGCAGAATGGAAGTGCAGTTCTTAAGGAAAACAGAAGACTTTGTCCATAACAAGGAATTTCACAGTTATCCTTATCCTTGTATTACTAATGTTTTGTTCTTTTAATTTGCTGATAGTTTTCCTTCAAGATTAATCTTTTAAAAATCTTCCCTCCAAAGGTCAATATGATTACTCAGAAGAAGTTGGCAAGAATGAACTTGAATCTCCCTATTAAAAGATTTATTATATTTATAATCAGGAGATATAGCTGTACTAATTTAGTCAAAAAGAGACTTAGAAACCATTGAGTTCAGCCTCTTCATTTCTATATGAGAATACTGAGCCCTGGTGAGTTAAAGAGTTATCAAAATTTATAGTGTTAGTATCCACAGATGGAATAAGACTTCATGCCTCTGTTCTTTGTCTTCAGTTCTTTTTCCTACACCTGTGATGGTGAATCTATGGCACACAGGTCAAAAAGGGCACACAGAGCACTCTCTGTGAACATGCCTGCAGTCACCTGCAAGAGGCCATTACTAGAAAACTAGAGGGACTTGGGGCAGAGTTGTTCCCCTCTACCTCTTCATGTGCCTGAGAATATCCCTCACTTTCCCCAACCCTCTACCCAGTATCCCAATGGGAGCACTTTCTCCATCTCCTATTTGGATTAAGGGAGAGGGCCAGGGGACATGGTCTCAGGGAGGGCACTCAGTATGGGGGGGGGTGCAAAGTGGGGGCAGGGCCTAGCACTCCATCTCTAAAAGATTCCACCATCACTATCCTACACCATGTTGGCACTGACACGCTTAGTACAATGATATTTTAGTAAATTCCCAATTATCTCATAAATAAGTAAATAACCAAACAAATAAATGTGAGAAAACAAAAACAAATACATTTTGAATTTCTTTCTATATAATAATGATAACTAATAATAATTTATGTAGCATCTACAATGGTCCAGACACTGTGCTAAGTATTTCATTGTTATCTTGTTTGATCCTCACAACAACCATGGGAAGTAGATGCTCTACTTATCCCCATTTACAAGGAAGCTCAGGTAAATAGAATTTAAGTGACTTGCTGAGGGTCACATAGGTAGTAAAGTTCTGACTTCAGATTTGAACTCCAGCATGTAATACAAAAGACCTATTAATGTGATGGATAAAAAAGGAGACACTAAAATTTGGGGGGTGCTCTCCTTCCCTTGCTGAGTGATGGAGGGGTAAAAGGTGATTGAGGTAATAGGAGAGGAATGAAAGAGATGGCTGAGTCTAGGAAGGAATGGACAAGGTGGTATTAGGATAATAAGGGTACAAGGTGAGGTGTTCAGGACAGGCAGCTAACACAGACTAGACAACCAAACGAGAGACAGAGGATACTGGAGGGAAACAGGCTGAACCCTTCCAGACAGGAAAGGTACTTTCATAGACACAAGGAATAGGGCCAGTCAGAAGTTGTTTGAATCTGACTTGAGGGCTTTCTTGTCAGTTTCTCAAGTCCTCAAAGAAGGAATCACAAGGCTCCTCCCTATCAATGAAACTGAAGGGATTCAGGAGGAAGCATTGGGCAACTACTTCCTCCCAAGATGGATGTCTCCAGTTTCCCTCAAGAAATAAAGGAGAATAATTCCTTCCCCTTCAACCCTTCCCTAATTCTTCAACACAATGAAACTCCAGAGGGTTTGATTAGGTAACAAAGGGATTTATTAATATTCAAGGTTGGTCAGGAAGGAGAGAGAGATTTGGGGTTTCTGACAACCACTAGGGAGAAACTTAAGATGGGGGAGGGTCACAGGCATGGCTTAGACCGAGAGAGGACCTGCTTCTCTCAGTCAGGGAAGATTTGGCTGCTTTTAAAGTAGAGGATATACTACAGGGATAGTTTGGATTCAAGGATGTCCTACTTGCCTATTAGAGAAACGAAACCCACAAAGTCTATTCACTATAAACCCAAAGCCACCCTGCCTCCCACAGCCCCAGGAAAACAGGCAGGGAAACAGGGAAATAATATGGAGAAGGTCAGGGAGAGGTCCAGAGAAATCATCTAGATTCAAATTGTCCAGAGACAAAGCATGGGCCAGAAGAAAAACCGAAAGCCAAGCAGAGCTCTGTTCAAACCTCAGGGACCAACTGACTTTCGCTATTGCAAGGGGCCAACTGAAAACTTCTGGCAGTTAGAAGCCTTAGAATTCTGAGAGAAGTCAGCATTAAAGCCTAGAGTAATGACTATTTCACCACCCAGCTGCTAAAACTTAAAAAACAAAACAAAACATAAATTTCAAATTCAAATTTAAAAATTTTCAGGTAAGTAACAAACATAAAGCAAATATATTGCAGGAAGAGGTTTGTGAAAGTAGATAGAAGACTTGGGGATACATTACATGAGGGTCTGTGGTCAATATCAAGGGCAGGGGAACCTCTTTATACTGATAATTTGTGTTCCTTCTTACATGCATTAGACTTTCTCCACTTTAATTTATCTCCCAGGAAGTCATTTGTATTTTAGAGAATTAATGCAATAATGACGTATTCTTTGTGTGTATATTTTTCCTAGTTTTTATTTTTATATTTTTTGATAGCCATTTCTAGATATACATCTCTCCAGACACTGAATTCTTTCTTGTAAAAAGGGGGAAGTTAAGTAAAACCAATTAATAAAAAGACAACTTTCTATGCTTATGATTCCCTTAACTTTCTACTGAGAAGAGAGGATGTGTTATACATTCAATTTTCTGTGTTCACCTTCCTTTTTGGTGGCTTTCATTTACATTATAGTTGCCATGTAACCTCTTAGATCTGTTTTCTTTTTTCTACATTGATTCATGAACATCTCTATTTCTCCACACTTCCCCAAAGAATCCTCCTGTTTGTCACTGGTCAGTTCTTACCCATTTGAAAGGGCTTCAATGATGTAATTGAGAACTGACTGCATTTTGTCAGAGGACTTGTCTAGCTAAATGTGGAGAGGATACTCACTAGAAAGCTAGCTACTGAAAAATGGATTTCCTTTAGCCACATCAGCCTCTTAAAGTGGATATGGTTGGCAATTTGCTTCAGTGGAAAGAGTGGAAATGTGAAATCCTAGATCATAGGAGCCTTGAAGAAAGCTGTATCTTTATTTGCAGAGATTGGTATTTTCCTTATTTAGTAAGAGGTCATGGTGTGTTATTCCATTTAGATTTAAATGTATAAACTAAACCTCTTTCTGCTGCTGTTACCATTGATTTTGGCTTTGTGATTCAGTGCTGTTTTGTCTGAGGCTAATGCACCAGAAAGGCAAAAGCTTCTGTTTCCTCATCTGTCAAATAAGGAGAGGGTGTGTGTGTGGACTAAATAATCTTCAAGGTTGCTTCTAGCTCTAACATCCTGTGATTCTAATAATGTGCATTTAAACCCCATTAGGGAGAGTGATAATCTCTCTTAGCCTAGACAGTGGTAAATAATGTACAGCTTTTCAATTAGAAAACAAACAACCCACAAAGCCACTTTTCTTCTTCAGTTCTATTCAGATTGTTTTGAGAACTTTGCTTGGCCATCTCTTTTGGAAATATAGGCTTAAGCAAATCCATATCAATTCAATTTGATCTATCAGTGGCATGGGACAGCTTGCTTTTCTTTTTGAATATTCTGAACGAATATAGTTGGCACCTTCCCAATAACAAGCCAATAAAATTCGGAATAATGGAACTCATAAGAAAGAAATAAAAAGAGTTTTGCTATAAATGCTCCTTAAAACAAAAACAAAGAAAAATATCCCTAATATCAATATTCTCAGACAGTAAAGTAGGGGTTCTTATCTTGGAATCTAAAGATCCTTGAGACTCTGGTTATACATCAGGGAGTCCATTCATTTAGATTGGGAAAATAAAACATGACAAAACAAAAATACATCGTTTCTTTGTAATTTGATTCCTTTGTAAATATTTCTATTTTATTTTATGTACTTAAAGTATTCTACCAAATAAGAGAAACAATTAGAAAAGATAAAATAGATATATTTGATTATTTGAAATTGATAAGCTTCCAGTCGGACAGCTTAATGTGTCTAATGTAAGAAAGGAGATGGTTGAATGAGAAAAAGAAATATTTTTTGTCAAATATCCTTTGTAAAGTTTTGGAATCCAAGATATATAAATGATTTTCATTATCTATCTGTCCATCGATATATCAGTTTGCTCTCTCTTTCCTCTTTTATGGTCATTCCACAATAGATAAATGATCAAAGAATATAGAAAAACATTCTCAAAAGAACTGCAAAGCATTTAATTACAGGAAAAATGGTCCAAATCAGTAATCATAATAAAAAATGTAAACCAAAACAACCCTGAAGTTTTATTGCTTAGTCACCCTGCCTGCAAATTGAGAAAAATGCTTTCCCAAATAGCAATAATTAATATTGGAAGGCTTGTGGAAGGACAGGCAATACTAATACATTGTTGGAAGAACTGAAGTGGTACAACAATTCTGGAATAAAATTGGAATTATGCAAATAAAGTACTAAGATGGCTATATACTGTGAACCAAAGACTTCATGACTTTGGCTAAGGAAGCCACAAATAGGGAAAATTTCCCTATTTATTCCAAAATAATTATAGTAGCACTTTTTGTGGTACCTATTTTAAGAAACAAAGTAGATTTCCATTAATTGTGGAATAGTTGAACAAATTATGGTACATGAGTGGAAGATATCTCCAACTACTCCTTCCCGGAAGTGTTTTCACAAGTATTACACATTAAATGTCTTTGGAATTTGTTTTGTTTGTTTGTTTCAGCAGGTCATGCTGAAGATTTTTGTCTTTAAAAATAATTACTATTTGTCATATGGAATGTTTCTCTGGGAGAGAGAGGAGGAGGAATATTTGATGTAATTATGATGGTAAAAGAAATATAAATGTCAATAAAATCTTATTAAAAATTAAACATTAGGGGCAGCTGGGTAGCTCAGTGGAGTGAGAGTCAGGCCTAGAGACAGGAGGTCCTAGGTTCAAACCCGGCCTCAGCCACTTCCCAGCTGTGTGACCCTGGGCAAGTCACTTAACCCCCATTGCCCACCCTTACCAATCTTCCACCTATGAGACAATACACCGAAGTACAAGGGTTTAAAAAAAAATTAAACATTATTTTGAGGTATCTGTGAATTTCACCACATTGCTAAAGGGATCCTTAAAGGGATGTAATAGTACATGATTAAAAACCAATGCTCTGGAAAAAAAGTCTATAACATCTTTAGAAATTTGGATGTGATACCATTGATAATACTTCACTGTCTATGGTACATTTATCAAAATGTAGCCTCCTTCCTTATTTCTTTTAATGAGATATATTTTTGCTTTTGTTTTGTCTGAGATCATGACTGCCACCTTTGCTTTTTTTTTTCTTTAACTTCACATGAAGCATAATAGATTCTGTTCCAGCCCCTTATTTTTACTCTGTATATCTCCTTGTTTTAAAACTTTCATATAAATAACATATTGAGGATTCAGGTTTTTAATCCATTTTACTATCCACTTCCATTTTGTGGATATGTTTATCCCATTCATATTCACAATTATGATTACTATGTATTTCCCTCTATTCTATTCCTCACCACCCCCCTGGCTTATCTTTCTTCTCCTTCCCTCCCTCCCTCCATTCATTATTTCCTCCCTCCTCCTTTCTTCATTCCCTGTCTGTCTCTCTCCTTCACCTTTTCCCTCCTCACAAGTGTTTTGTTTTTGACCATCACTTCCCACAGTTTGATCTTACTTCTATTAATCCCCTCCCTTCCTCATTTATCCTTTTCTCCTATTTCTATAGCGATATATACTGAAATGAGTGTGGATGTTATTCCCTCATTGAGCCACTTCTGATGAGAGTAAGGTTCAAGCTTTGCTCACCTTCCCCAATCCCCATTTCTCATTTCACTGTAACAGTTCTTTCATGTCTCTTCTCACCCCATTCTATTTCTCATTTCCCTGTTATCCCAGTGTAATCCTCTTTCTCATCTCTTAATTTTGTTTTTTTTTAATATTTCATCAGAGTCAACTTTCTTCTATACCATCTGTCTTTGTATATTCCTTTTAACTGCTCTTAGAGTTATAAAGTTTTTAAGAGTTAAAGATATCTTCCCATTTAGGAATATAAATTGAATTATTGAATCTCTTTTGTTTTTTCTTTCCTGTTTTCTCTTTTTATAATTCTCTTGCACTCATATTTTTTTTAACCCTTCCCTTCATCTTGGAGTCAATACTTTGTATTGGCTCCAAGGCAAAAGAGTGGTAAGGGTAGGCAAAGGGGGTCAAGTGACTTGCCCAAGGTCACACAGCTGGGAAGTGACTGAGGTCAGATTTGAACCTAGGACCTCCCTTCTCTAGGCCTGGCTCTCAATCCACTGAGCTACCCAGCTCTTGCACTCATATTTGAAAATCAGATTTTCCTTTTCAGCTCTTGTCGCTTCATTAGGAATGCTTGAATCATCTATTTTATTCAATATCAATTTCCTCTCTGAAAGATTATACTTAGTTTTCCTGGGTAGAAAATTCTTGGTTTTAATTATAGCTTCTTAGCCTTCTGGAATATAATGTTCTAAGTGCTCTGCTCCTTTAATGTAGAAGCTGCCAAGTCTTCTATAATCCTGACTGTGACTCAGATATATGAATTTTTTCTTCTGACTGCTTGCAATATTTTCTCCTTAGCTTTGGAACTCTGAAATTTAGCTATAATGTTACTGGAATTTTCATTTTGGGATCTTTTTTTAGGAGGTGATCAGTGGATTCATTCAATGCATATTTTCCCTCTTGTTCCAGAATATCAGGACAGTTTTCCTTGATTACTTCATGTAATATTGTGCTTAGTCTTTCTCTCTCTTTTTTGATAATAGTTTTTAGATACTCTAATAATTATTCAATGATCTCTCCTGGGTCTATCTTCCAGGTCACTTATTTTTCTGATATATTTCACATTTTATTCTATTTTTAATTGTTTTGATTTGTTGTATTGTTTCTTGGAGTCATACACTTTCACTTTTCTAATTCTAATTTGTAATGAATTTTTTTCTTCGAACTTTTATACCTCCTTTTCCATTTGGCCAACTCTACTTTTTAAGATGTGGTTTTCTTCCTAGAATTTTTATACATGTTTTCCTACCTTTGTATTGTCTTTACTAAGCTATTGACTCTTTCCCTCTTATCCTTCCCACCCCTGCCCATTAGTCTTTTGCATTACTTTCTTTTCTTTTCCCATTTTTTCTTTTTCTTCTCTTATTTGATTTTAAAAAAAACTTTTTTAGTTCCTTCAGGAGTTCTTTTTGGGGTGGACACAATTTCACATGTTTCTTTGAAGCTTTACATGTAGCCATTTTGTTTGACATCTTAGTTTGTGTTTTGATCTTCCCTGTCATGATAGTGAGTTTTTATACTCAGGTTATTATTATTATTTTTTGGTTCACTTTATGGTAAAGTTGGATTCTGATCCATCTCATCACTTGTCCATGGGAAAGCTGGTACAGAAGAAGCTTATAACTCTGGCAACTGTTTTCTGTGGTTTGAATGAATGGGAGGTTGTAAGCTGCTCAGAAACAGGTGGAACTTCATTCAGAGTTAACAAAAAGGACAAAGATTTTGGAGTGAAAATATGCTATTAATATTTTCATTTCATTTACTGGCCATTTACCAGGCAATCCCTCTGAGCTAGAGCCCTTATCCAGCCATCTCCAGGGACTCAGCCCAGTAGGTAGGGGAGGGAGCCTGGGACCTTCCTTCTTCCTTTTCCTTCAACCTGAGAAGTAAGGCTTTTTTTACATACCTTTTAAGTTGAATCCAGCAGGACGGTCCCCCAGCTCGGTCCTATAGTTAAATCAGGTTTTCTGTTCCCTTGAAGCACTTTATTTTTAATTGATGTGTTACAGTTTTTAGAGAGGTCTGGACTTTTCCTGCATCTAAGTGGCCATCTTGACTCCGCCTCAGACCTTTCTTGCTGACCTTCTATGTTCTCTTTTGGTGAAAAGTTTTTTCACCCTATATTTTTATTGGTTCTGCCACTCTGTAATTCATTTTGAGGCTTTTTTTTTCAATATTTTGCAGGTGAATTTGGGAGAACTTGGCGCTTGACTCTGCTCTCTCTCCTACAAGGAAATTTTGAATAGTCTTTAAGTTGAGAGGATGACAGTCCCTTTATGTCCTTATGCTAGATTTTTTTTTGATATCATGAACTCATTATCTTTATATAGTTTACATTCAAAGAAACATTTGTAAAATTCTAACGTTTTGGCTTAGTTGATTAGTATTCTTTCAATATAAACTTAAAAAAAGAAATTAATTTTCTTCATAGACTCACTGAATGGGAAAAAAAAGCATAGTTCTTTCATGAAGTTTATTTTGTAGACATCTTTTTAGTAAGAATTCTCTGCTCTTCTTTATGTCTGCCTAATTCTATAATTCACATTGGATTCTTTTGTCATTTTTATACTGAGTCATTGTTTTAAGAGAGGAAAATCAGAGAAAAATAAATAATAAAAATACATTGTTTATAAGGGAAAACACTTCTATTTTTTCAAAGAGATTCTTCCTTTTCATTTAAGGCTATATGTAAACATTTAATAGGGCTAAACTTTTATGATACTGACAATAAAAATAGTTTGGGAGTTATCCTTAAAATACCCTACATAGCCACAGCAAATTATCCTTATAAAAATTGTATATAATTGTTTGAAAATATTGTCACATTTTGCATGAGAACTTAGCTGAAAGCACATAGTTGGCACTCAACTATAGTTCAAGTAAAAAATGAAATTTCTTTTCATTGCAGGATATTATAGAATGTAATACCTAGTAATTCTTTAAGCAGAACTCTACTAGGGCCAAACACATGTCTGTTTATAGAGAGAATATTTAGATCTATTCTTTCAAAATAAAATAAACTCTTTTCTTAGTATTATTATTTCTTAGGTTCTCAAACTTCATATTTCTTGCATTATTGATATGATCACAAATCACAGAATATTAGAACTGTAGAATTAGTTCCTACATTCAGAAGGCTTTATTTAGCCTCTTCCTGGTGTTACTATGTTTTGAATGTTCCTAGACCTGAGTTTGTCTTTCATGTTGATTTGGTCTGAAAAATGATTCACATTTTTTCCTTGGATTTATTGATTATTACTTGATTCAGCAGAGAATATAGTGAAGCCTATTATGAAGGAAGATAGTTGATGGATTTTTCTAGAAATGTGTATTTTTCTCAAAAAAGAAGGGAATTAGTTCATTTGCTATGAGTGAAAAAGATAGCAGTGGGATTTATTAGTTGGGGGAAAAAGACCTAAATGATTTAAATATTTATTGTGAGAAATAAAGCAAATAATGATTTTTAACCTCTTTCCCCAATTGATCAATTCTACTTTTTATGAAACTTTTTTATTGGATATTTTAACTCTTTTTCCACTTGACCAATTTTGCTATTTAAACTATTTTCTTTTTGCATTATTTCCATTTCTCTGTCCCATTTTTCTCCCACCTCTTATTTGATTTTGAAGTCCTTTTTGAGCTCTTCCATTACCTGAGATCAATTCTCATTTTTCTTTAAAGTTTTGCATGTGGTTGCTTTGTTCTCACTGTTCCCTGCTGAATCAGTGTCTTGCTTTTCTTTATCTCCATAAACATTTTTTATGATTAGTTGTTTCTTTTGTTGTTTGATCATTTTCCTAGGTTTTTGTTGTTGTTGGTGGTGGTTTTTTGTTTGTTTCTTTGTATTCTGTGGACTGGAAAGACTGGAAACTGCTTATTATGGCTTCTCTGAAGATGGCTTGTGGGGCTTATAGCAACATGATCTATAATGCCCTAAGGCTAGGGGCTTCACTACAGTCTTGAAAGGGCCAATAACTTATGGACTCTCTATGGACTGGTACCAGCAGTTGTTTTTCTTATATGTTTCCTCTCCTGCAGTCCTTCCTCTGAATGTGGGTAGTGTTCTTTACCATAAATCCCTCAGAATTATCCTGGGTCATTGTATTGCTACTGGTAAGAGGTCCATTACATTCAATTTTACCATAGTATATCAGTCTCTGTGTACAATGTTCTTCTGGCTCTGCTCCTTTCACTCTGCATCTGTTCCCGGAGGTCTCTCCAGTTCGCCTGGAACTCCTCCAGTTTATTATTCCTTTTAGCACAATAGTATTCCATCACCAGCATATACCACAGTTTGTTCAGCCATTCCCCAATTGAAGGACATACCCTCCTTTTCCAGTTTGTTGCCACCACAAAAAGCGCAGCTATAAATATTTTCGTACAAGTCTGTTTATCTATGATCTCTTTGGGGTACAAACCCAACAATGGTATGGCTGGATCAAAGGGCAGGCATTTTTTTATAGCCCTTTGAGCATGATTCCAAATTGCCAGCCAGAATGGTTGGATCAGTTCACAGCTCCACTAGCAATGCACTAATGTCCCAATTTTGCCACATCCCCTCCAGCATTTATTACTCTCCC
>NC_058132.1:235318640-235320791 GCF_016433145.1 Gracilinanus agilis | reverse complement strand
CTTTTTAGTTTAATATAATCAAAACCATTTAATTTACATTTTGTAATTTTCTCTAACTCTTGCTTGGTTTTAAAGTCTTTCCTTTCCCACAGATCTGACAATTAAACTGTTCTGTGTTCACTTAACTTGTTTATAGTTTCCCTCTTTATATTCAAGTCATCCACCCATTCTGAATTTATCTTGGTGTAGGGTATGAGATGTTGATCTAAACCTAATCTCTCCCATATTGTTTTCCAAATTTCCCAGCAGTTTTTGTCAAATAGTGGATTCATGTCCCAAAAGTTGGGCTCTTTGGGTTTATCATATACTGTCTTGCTGATGTCATTTACCCCAAGTCTATTCCATTGATCCTCCTCTCTGTCTCTTAGCCAGTACCATATTGCTTTGATGGCGGCTGCTTTATAGTATAGTTTAATATCTGGTACTGCTAGGCCCCCTTCCTTCACATTTTTTTTCATTATTTCCCTTGAAATTCTTGATCTTTTGTTATTCCAAATGAAATTTGTTATAGTTTTTTCTAATTCAGTAAAGAAGTTTTTTGGTAGCTTGATAGGTATGGCGTTAAATAGGTAAATTAATTTGGGTAGAATGTTCATTTTTATTATGTCAGCTCAGCTTACCCATGAGCAATCAATGGCTTTCCAATTGTTTAGATCCAGTTTTATTTGTTTGGAAAGTGTTTTGTAGTTGTTTTCATATAATTGCTGTGTTTGTTTTGGTAGATAGATTCCTAAGTATTTTATATTGTCTAGGGTGATTTTAAATGGTGTTTCTCTTTCTACTTCTTGCTGCTCTAGTGTGTTGGAAATGTATAGGAATGCTGATGATTTATGTGCATTTATTTTGTATCCTGCAACTTTGCTAAAGTTGTTGATTATTTCTACAAGCTTCTTAGTTGATTCTCTAGGATTTTTTAAGTAGACCACCATATCATCTGCAAAGAGTGAAGGCTTAGTCTCCTCCTTGCCTATTTTGATACCTTCAATTTCTTTTTCTTCTCTAATTGCCACTGCTAATGTTGCTAGTACTATGTTGAATAATAGAGGTGCTAATGGGCATCCTTGTTTTACTCCTGATCTTATTGGGAAGGCTTCTAATTTATCCCCATTGCATATGATGTTTGTTGATGGTTTTAGGTGTATACTGTTTATTATTTTTAGGAAAGGTCCTTCTATTCCTATACTTTTCAGTGTTTTCAATAGGAATGTATGCTGTATTTTGTCAAAGGCTTTTCCAGCATCTATTGAGATAATCATGTGATTTTTGTTTGTTAGACTGTTGATATGGTCAATTATGTGGATGGTTTTCCTAATGTTGAACCAACCTTGTATTCCTGGTATAAATCCCACCTGATCATGGTGGATGATCTTCTTAATTACTTGCTGGAGTCTCTTTGCTAGTATTCTATTTAAGATTTTTGCATCTATGTTCATTAGGGAGATTGGTCTGTAGTTTTCTTTCTCTGTTTTTGATCTCCCTGGCTTTGGAATCAGTACCATATTTGTGTCATAAAAGGAATTTGGTAGGACTCCTTCTTTGCTTATCATATCAAATAATTTGTATAGTATTGGGATTAGTTGCTCTTTGAATGTCTGATAGAATTCACTTGTGAATCCATTAGGCCCTGGTGATTTTTTCTTAGGGAGTTCTTTGATGGCTTGTTCAATTTCTTTTTCTGATATGGGATTATTTAGGTATTCTATTTCTTCTGCTGTTAATTTAGGCAGTTTATATTTTTGTAAATATTCGTCCATATCTCCTAAATTGTAATATTTATTGCCATATAATTGGGCAAAATAGTTTTTAATGATTGCCTTAATTTCCCGTTCATTAGAGGTGAGGTCTCCCTTTTCATCTTTGATACTATCAATTTGGTTTTCTTCTTTCCTTTTTTTTTTTATTAGATTGACCAGTACTTTGTGTATTTTATCTGTTTTTTCAAAGTACCAGCTTCTAGTCTTATTTATTAATTCAATAGTTCTTTTACTTTCGATTTTATTAATTTCTCCCTTGGTTCTTATTATTTCTAATTTAGTTTTCATCTGGGGATTTTTAATTTTCTCGCTTTCTAATTTTTTGAGTTGCATGCCCAATTCATTGATCTCTGCCCTCCTTAATTTGTTAATATATGCACTCAGGGATATAAATTTC
>NC_058132.1:235139833-235318541 GCF_016433145.1 Gracilinanus agilis | reverse complement strand
TCTGCCCTCCTTAATTTGTTAATATATGCACTCAGGGATATAAATTTCCCCCTGAGTACTGCCTTGGCCGCATCCCACATAGTTTGGTAGGATATCTCATCATTGTCATTTTCTTCAATGAAATTGTTGATTGTTTCTATGATTCCTTCTTTGACAAATTGGTTTTGGAGAATCATATTATTTAATTTCCAATTAGTTTTTGATTTGCCTGTCCAGGTGCTCTTACTAATTATTATTGTTATTGCATTATGATCTGAGAAGGTTATTTTTATTATTTCTGCTTTTTGCATTTGTTTGCCATGATTCTATGCCCTATAACATGGTCAATCTTTGTGAATGTGCCATGTGCAGCTGAAAAGAAGGTGTATTCCTTTTTGTCCCTATTTATTTTTCTCCACATATCAATTAAATCTAATTTTTCTAGAACTTCATTCACCTCTCTTACCTCTTTCTTATTTATTTTTTGGTTTGATTTATCTAGATCTGACAGAGGAATATTTAGATCTCCCACTAGTATGGTTTTACTATCTATTTCCTTCTTGAGCTCTGCCAATTTCTCCTTTATGAATTTGGGTTCTATGCCACTTGGTGCATACATATTGAGCAGTGCTATTTCCTCATTGTTTATACTGCCTTTAATCAGGATGTAATGACCTTCTCTGTCTTTTTTAATCATATCTATTTTTACTTTGGCTTTGTCAGAAATCATAAGAGCCACTCCTGCCTTCTTTTTCTCATTTGACGCCTAAAAGATTTTGCTCAAGCCCTTAACCTTAAACTTGTGTATGTCTACCCGCCTCATATGTGTTTCTTGTAGACAACATATGGTGGGATTTTGGTTTCTGATCCACTCTGCTATTTTCTTCCGTTTTATGAGCGAGTTCATCCCATTCACATTCAGAGTTATAATGATCAGTTTTGCATTTGCTGACATTTTCTAATTCTCCCCTATTTCTACCCCCTTTTTCCTTATACTTTTCCCTTTTAAACCAGTGGTTTGCTATTAAGACCCTATCCCTTATCCCCTCCCTTGATTAGCTTCCCTTTCTACCCCCTCCCTTATTTTCCCCCTCTTTTTGTTTTTAAAGGCCTTGTAAATTCCCTCTCCTTTCTCCCCTCCCTTTTTTTGACCTCCCCACTCCCTTGTTCTCCTTGGTTTATCCCTTCTAACTTTCTCAGAAGGGTTAGATAAGAGTTTTATGTCCCAATGGATAGTATAGCTATTCTTCCCTCTCAGGGTTGATTACACTGAGAGTAAGGTTTGATTATTACCTCTTAATGCTCTCTTCCTCTCCTTTTTATAATAGTATTTGTCCTCTCTCCCTCCCATGCCCTCTTTGTGTGTAATAGAATATCCTATTTTTCTTATTCACTCAAGTTTCTCTTGGTGTCCCTTGCTATTCACCCCCTCCTTCCCATCCCCCATGTCATCTTAGATTATTTAGTGTTCCACCCTCACCCTGTGAATTATTCTTCTGATTGTTATAATAGTGAATAGAGTTCACTACAGAGAATTATACATAACATTTCTCTACATAGGAATACAGATAATTAGATCTCACTGAGGCCCTTAAAAAGGCAAATTTAAAAATTATAAGATTTCTTTCTTTCCCCTCTGTATCTTATTTACCTTTTCAGGTTTCTCTCGATTTTTTGTGGTTGGATATCAAACTTTCCATTTAGCCCTGGTCTTTTCTGTGCAAATACCTGGAATTCTTCAATTTTGTTGAATGCCCATACTTTCCCCTGGAAATATATAGTCAGTTTTGATGGGTAGTTGATTCTTGGTTGCAGGCCCAGCTCTCTTGCCTTTCTGAATATCGTATTCCAAGCCTTGCAATCTTTTAGCGTGGAGGCTGCCAGATCCTGTGTGATCCTGATCGGTGCTCCTTGATATTTGAATTGTTTTTTTCTGGCTTCTTGTAAGATTTTTTCTTTTGCTTGGAAATTCTTGAATTTGGCAATTATATTTCTGGGTGTTTTCTTATCTGGGTCAAATGTCACAGGTGTTCTATGAATCCTTTCAATGTCTATATTGCCCTCTTGTTGTAGGACTTCAGGGCAATTTTGCTGAATTATTTCTGTTAGTATGGAGTCCAGGTTTCTATTAATTTCTGGTATTTCTGGAAGACCAATTATTCTCAAATTGTCTCTTCTAGACTGGTTTTCTTGGTCTGTCACTCTCTCATTGAGATATTTCACGTTTCCTTCTATTTTTTCAGTCTTTTGACTTTGTTTAATTTGTTCTTTTTGTCTTGAGAGATCATTAGCTTCTAATTGCTCAATTCTAGCCTTTAGGGACTGGTTTTCAGCTATGATCTTTTGGTTTTCTTTTTCAATCTGGTTCAATTTGCTTATCAGTTCATTTGATTTCTGAGTCTCACTTTCCAATTACAAGATTCTACCTTTTAAATTGTTATTTTCTTGCCACATCTCTTCTATCTTCCTCAGAATCTCAGTTTTGAACTCTTCCATAGCTTGTGAGGAGTTTTCCTTATTTGAGGAGGGTCCGGATGCTTGTTTGTTCTCCTCCTCTGTTTGCTGGGTTGTCTGGATTTTCTCCATGTAAAAGTTGTCGAGTGTTAAAGACTTCTTTTTCTTGTTGTTAATCTTTCTCTTCTGAACTTCCTGATTCTGGGTAGCCATCATTAGCCCAGCAGCTTCTCAGGTTTATCCTCGCACTCAGGGTCTCTCCGTGGTCTTTTGGCTCCTGAGGTCTGAGTTCTGGTTTTTTCCAAGGTCAAGCCCCTGGTGGACCCCCTTGCTTGATCCTCTGCTGGAGGTTTCTTTACAAGTCTCAGGGTTGTGCTTCCACAGTTGTATACCTGTCTGCACTGGTTCCCCACTCAGGGTTTCAGAGCTTTAGCTTGTGGCTGTGTCTGCCTCCACCCACACCTCCACCTGAGCCTGCACTCTGAGCCGCATTCTGTGCCCTGTGTCCGCTCTCAGCAACCTGCTCCCGTGCTCAGATTTTGTGTGCATTCTTTAGCTTTTTGGGGTCCTAAATCTTGCTGCTCTCAGCGACAGGCTCCAGAGCTGCCAATGACTCGATGGGTGCCTCAAACTTGCTCTATTTCTTTTTAGCTGGCTTTGGCGCAATAGGTGTTGTGTGTGGAGGGGTTGGGGGTGGGGTGATTGCTCAGCCCACGATTTAGTGAAGGCTGTTTCACCCCTGTATAGCATGGAAATGCCTCAATTCCACGTACCTTCCACACTGTGCCCTGTTGTGGGGTTCCTCCATTCGTCTGGACTTGTTTTTATGTCCCCTTGAGGAGTTTTGAGTGTTTTGGTCAGGAGAGGTTAAGAGCTGCTTCTTACTCTGCTGCCATCTTAACCCGGAACCTAAGATAGGATCTTTTAAGACATCAAATGAAATGACTGCTACTCCATTGGGGATTAAATTTTGCATATATGATTTCCAGAAGAAATCTAAAAATCATTGTTGAAGATTATGAGGTTTGGGCAAAAAAGTGAAGACCTAGAGAATACAGATGATAATACTGCTATGACAAGAATTTCTGGGTAAGACAATAACCTTTGAAGAAAAAAAATGTGTTATAAAGGAAAAAGGCCTAGGGAGATATAGGTATACAGTGATGTGAATGTATCTATGTATTCTGCCTAGTTGCAGATGATGGGGAAACACCAACCCCATTCACCCTTGATAGTTGTTGTAATTTCTCCTTTCTCTAACAGTTGCCCAGGGAGGACACTGAAAGGTTAGGTGGGTTGGTAATCCTTTCAGGTCCCACCTGGGGTTGGATAAATTATTATAGGGCTTTTGATTTGCTTTAGATCATGTTTGGTATATGACTGTGTTAGCTCCCTCCCCAAGAGTGGTGATATGAAGACCACTCAGTTAAACTCTCTTTATATATAATCTATAATCAGGGAAAGGATAAACAGGATAAGGAATGGGGATTGGAGACCCTGTTAATCTAATATCTATAACTAGTTGACAATCAGGACTGGAGGCTATTGATTTAGTAAAAGCTGGAGCTTTGTTCTCCACTACCCTTCTGGCCCAGCCTGGTCATAGCCAAGCCAGAGAATAGGAACTGCTGTTGATACAGCTGTGTTGGTGATATTATTCTCTCAGCTTTTCACTATCAGTGTTTGGTGATGCACTATCTCTCACAGTCTTTAGGACATTATTCAGGTTCTTTTACCCTTTTCTTCATAGACCTACCAGCCTCCCTTCACCACCTAGAGACCCAGAGACCTAAAGAGCTAGGAAGATTCAGAGACCTAAAGACCTAAAGAACCCAAAGACCCAAAAGGCCAAAACCAAGATTAAAGACCCCTTCAAGTGGCTCTCAGGGGAATTTATGCTGCCAGGTCAACCGACATTTGCCCCTGGCTCACAGCATCTGGGAACATTCTATGCCTTCCAAGTGCCTCACCTGTCATTCAAAGGTGGCATCCATCATTTCCCAGGATATGAACATAACAGTAAGAAGATAAGCTTTGAAGAAAAATGTGAATTTCTGATCCACACCTCAAAATTTAGATGTTATATAATCTGACCAGAGATTAAGTGCACCTAGAAAGATCAGAATGTTTGCCTTGAATCTTTTTTTGACATGCAGAAACAATTTTTATTAATCATTTTTTCACATTTTATATCCTGTGTTCTCTCCCTTCTCCTCAAGATGGCAGACAATGATATAGGTTATACATGTGTATCATGTAATACATATTTCCATGTTCATCATGTGAAAGAAGATATATGTTGCTTATATAAGAAGAAAATTCATGAAGTAAAGTGGAAAATGGTTTGTTTCTATCTGTATTCAGACTTAGTTCCTTCTTTGGCAGGGATAAACGTGTGTGTGTGTGTGTGTGTGTGTGTATGTGTGTGTGTGTGTGTGTGTGTGTGTGTGTGTGTGTGTGTATGTGTAACGAATGCTTCAGCATTGTCTAGAGTCCTTGCATTGCTCATAACAATTAAATCATTCTTAATTGATCATTGAATCTTATTATTGTTCCTGTATGCAACATCTTGGTTCTGCTCACTTTACTTTGCATCATTTCATGTCTTTCCAGGGTTTATTTTGCAGTTATCTTGATTACCATTTTTTATGGCACAAAAGTACCCCATTATATTCATACAACAATCTGTTCACACCTCCCCAATTGATGGATGGATATGCCTAAACTTTCCAATTTTGAAAAAAAAAGCTGAAATAAACATTTTTTGTAGAAGTAGGACGTTTTGCCCTATCTCTGATCTTTTTTACAGTGTAGATGTAGCAATGGTATTTCTGGGTAAAAGGGTATGCACAGTTTTATGGTCTCCAGAATAGTTGTATCATTTCACAGCTCCACTAACAGTGTATTAGTGTCCTAGTTTTCCCATATTCCTTCTAAAATTTTTCATTTTCCTTTTTCATCATATTAGCCAGTCCGGTATCGTAAAATTGCTAATTTGCAGTTTTGGAATATTTTTCCAAGACTTAGGATAGTTTTAATTTCTTTGAGAATTGACTTTCAACATTCTTTGGCTATTTTTCAGTTTTGGAATGATGTGTATTTTTAAATTTTTGACTCAGATCTCTATATATTTGAGAAATGAGGCTCTAATCAAAGATACTTGTTACAAACTTTTTCTCCTAGTTTTTTGTTTCCCTTTTAATTAACTTGGTTGCATTGGTTTTGTGTCATCAAAGATATCCATTTTATGTCTTAAAGCTATCTATGTCTTGTTTGGACCTAAATTCTTCTCTTATCCATAAGTCTGACAGGTGAATTATTCTGTACTCCCCCACTTTATTACTTTATTTCTAGTATCATTTTTTATTTTTAAATCATGTATCCATTTAAACTTTATATTGGTATATGAAGTGTGATGTTGTTCTGTGATTTACTGTATTTCTTGCAAATCTAATAGTGAGTTAAACTGAAAAGGAAGAGGAAAGAGCGAACAACCAATAGCCAGATATCACAGAATTGATAAAAATGTAACTGAAGATATTCTAAAAGTCAGAGGGGGAAATCCAAGAAAAAAAGCAATAAAATCCATGGCTTCACATTAATATATATATATAAAGCATAGGTAACAAGGAAAACAGACAAGAGGTACCTCTATGAGAAAGTAAATTTGACTTTATAAGTATAACTGAGTTTTTTTTGAACCCTTGTACTTCGGTGTATTGTCTCATAGGTGGAAGAGTGGTAAGGGTGGGCAATGGGGGTCAAGTGACTTGCCCAGGGTCACACAGCTGGGAAGTGGCTGAGGCCAGGTTTGAACCTAGGACCTCCTGTCTCTAGGCCTGACTCTCACTCCACTGAGCTACCCAGCTGCCCCTATAACTGAGTTTTAAAAAGATTGGGATGAGACATAACTGAAATATAGCTCTGAAAAGGATACCTTAATTGAAAAGATGCCAAAATAGCAGACAATAGCGTGATATCATCAGAATACATACTATACTTAGGAAAAATTTCACCAAGAGAGAGAGAGAGATAATTTGTTCAGGAAACAAATCACAAGCTTGGTATTTTATAGTAGTGATAGCATTTTAAAAATATTTGGATATTTGCTAGGGCATTCTCTCTTTAAAAAGCAGAACATTTAGATTTTAAGAGGGTACAGTAAAAAGTTTAGAGAAAGTAGATAGGATCTTTGGACTAAAATTTTTAAATGGAAGTAGCCAAGAAAGGCATGGAAACTTTGGTGAAATTTTCAAGATTCATCTGATGGGAAAAAAGATGGTTAATTTTTATGTCATGAACCCTTCTAACAATTTACTGAAACCTATGGACCAAAGCTGAGAATAATGTTTTTTAAACATTTATTAATATTTAGTTTTTATAAAAGTTAACGTGGTTACATATCATGCTCTTACTTTCCCCTTCACCCCCCTTCACCCCACCCCCCGGTGGCTGATGCATATTTCCACTGGTTTTAACATGTGTCATTGATCAAGACCTATTTCCAAATTGTTGATAGTTGATGGTGTAGTAGTTTCGAGTCTACATCCCCAATAATGTCCACCTCAACCCATGTGTTAAAGCAGTTGTTTTTCTTCTGTTTCCACTGTGTAGTTCTTCCTCTGAATGTGGGTAGTGTTTTTCTCCATAAGTCCCTCAGAATTGTCCTGGGTCATTGCATTGCTGCTAGTACAGAATTTCATTACATTCTATTTTATTGCAGTGTATTGGTCTCTGTGTACAATGTTCTTCTGGCTCTGCTCCATTTGCTCTGCATTAATTCCTGGAGGTCTTTCCAGTTCACATGGAATTACTCCAGTTTATTATTCCTTTGAGCACAATAGTATTCCATCACCCAATAGTATTCCATCACCAACATATACCACAATTTGTTCAGCCATTCCCCAATTTAAGGGCATACCCTCATTTTCCAGTTTTTTGCCACCACAAAAAGCGCAGCTATAAATATTTTCGTATAGGTCTGTTTATCTATGATCTCTTTGGGGTACAAAACCAACAGTGGTATGGCCAGATCAAAGGGCACGCATTCTTTTATAGTCCTTTGAGCATGATTCCAAATTGCCAGCCAGAATGTTTGGATCAGTTCACACCTCCACCAGCAATGCATTAATGTCCCAGTTTAGCCACATCCCCTCCAGCATTCATTACTCTTCCCCTTCTTTCATTTTAGCCAATCTGCTAGAAGTGAGGTGATACCTCAGAGTTGTTTTGCTTTGCATTTCTCTAATTATTAGAGATTTAGAACACTTTCTCATGTGCTTATTGATGCTTTTGATTTCTTTACCTGAAAATTGCCTATTCATATCTCTTGCCCATTTATCAATTGGGGAATGGCTTGATTTTTTATGCAATTGATTTAACTCCTTGTATATTTGAGTAATTAGACCCCTGTCAGAGTTTTTTTATTATAAAGATTTTTTCCCAATTTGTTGTTTCCCTTCTGATTTTGACTACATTGTTTTTGTTTGTACAAAAGCTTTTTAGCTTACTATAATCAAAATTGTTCATTTTACATTATGTAATTTTTCCAACTCTTGTTTGCTTTGAAAATTTTCCCTTTCCCATAGATCTGACAGGTATACTATTCTGTCTTGACTTAATTTACTTATAGTTTCCTTCTTTATATTCAGGTCATTCACCCATTCTGAATTTATCTTGGTGTAGGGTGTGAGATGTTGATCTAAACCTAATCTCTCCTATATTGTTTTCCAAATTTCCCAGCAGTTTTTGTCAAATAGTGGATTTTTGTACCAAAAGTTGGGCCCTTTCAGTTTATCATACACTGTCTTGCTAATGTCACTTACCCCAAGTCTATTCCACTGATTCTCCCTTCTGTCTCTTAGATAGTAACATATCATTTTGATGACCACTGCTTTATAGAACAGTTTAATATCTGGTACAGCTAGGACCCCTTCCTTCACATTTTTTTCATTATTTCCCTTGATATTCTTGACCTTTTGTTATTCCAAATGAACTTTGTTATAGTTTTTTCCTAATTCAGTAAAAAAAAATTTGGTAGTTTGATAGGTATGCTGCTAAAAAGGTAAATTAATTTGGTTAGAATGGTCATTTTTATTATGTTAGCTTGTCCTACCCATGAGCAATCAATATTTTTCCAATTGTGTAGATCTAGTTTTAATTGTTTGGAAAGTGTTTTATAGTTTTTTTTTGTATAATTCCTGTGTTTGTTTTGGTAGATTGATTGCTAAGTATTTTATATTGTCTAGGATGATTTCAAATGGTGTTTCTCTTTCTACCTCTTGCTGCTGTGATGTGTTGGAAATATATAGAAATGCTGATGATTTATGTGCATTTATTTTGTATCCTGCAACTTTGCTAAAGTTGTTGATTATTTCTACAAGCTTCTTAGTTGATTCTGTAGGATTTTTTAAGTAGACCATCATATCATCTGCAAAGAGTGATAGCTTAGTCTCCTCATTGCTTATTTTGATAATTTCAATTCCTTTTTCTTCTCTAATTGCTACTGCTAGTGTTTCTAATACAATGTTAAATAATAGAGGAGATAATGGCCATCCTTGTTTCACTCTTGATTTTATTGGAAAGGCTTCTAATTTATCCCCATTGCATATGATGCTTGTTGATGGTTTTAGGTATATACTGTTTATTATTTTTAGGAAAGGTCCTTTTATACCTATACTTTCAAGGGTTTTCAATAGGAATGTGTGCTGTATTTTGTCATAGGCTTTTTCAGCATCTATTGAGATAATCATGTGATTTTAGTTTGTTGGGTTGTTGATATTGTCAATTATGTGGATGGTTTTCCTAATGTTGAACCATCCTTGCATTCCTGGTATAAATCCCACCTGATCATGGTGGATGATCCTCTTGATCACTTGCTGGAGTCTTTTTGCTAATATTCTATTTAAAATTTTTGCATCTATGTTCATTAGGGAGATGGGTCTGTAGTTTTCTTTCTCTGTTTTTGATCTATCTGGCTTTGGAATCAGTACTATATTTGTGTCATAAAAGGAATTTGGTAGGACTCCTTCTTTGCTTATTATATCAAATAATCTGTATAGTATTGGGATTAGTTGCTCTTTGAATGTTTGATACAATTCACTTATGAATCCATCAGGCCCTGGCCTGGAGTTCTTTGATGGCTTGTTCAATTTCTTTTTCTGATATGGGAATATTTAGGTATTCTATTTCTTCTGCTGCTAATCTAGGCAATTTGTATTTTTGTAAATATTCATTCATATCTCCTAGATTGCTATATTTATTGCCATATAATTGGGCAAAATAGTATTTAATGATTGCCTTAATTTCCCCTTCATTAGAGGTGAGGTCTCCCTTTTCATCTTTGATACTGCCAATTTGGTTTTCTTCTTTCCTTTTTTTTTTATTAGATTGACCAGTACTTTTTCTATTTTAACTGTTTTTTTCAAAATACCAGATTCTAGTTTTATTTATTAATTCAATAGTTCTTTTACTTTCAATTTTATTAATTTCTCCCTATATTTTTAGTATTTCTAATTTAGTTTTCATCTGGGGATTTTTAATTTGCATGCCCAATTCATTAATCTCTGCCCTCCCTTATTTGTTAATATATGCAATCAAGGATATAAATTTCCCCCTTAGTACTGCCTTGGCTGCATCCCACAGATTTTTGTAGGATGTCTCTTCATTGTAATTCTCTTCAATGAAATTCTTGATTGTTTCTATGATTTCTTCTTTGACTAGCTGGTTTTGGAGAATAATATTATTTAATTTCAAATTAGTATTTGATTTGCCTGTCCAGGTGTCCTTATTAATTATTATTTTATTGCATTATGATCTGAGAAGGTTACATTTATTATTTTTGCTATTTTGCATTTGTTTGCAATGTTTCTATGCTCTATTACATGGTTAATCTTTGTGAATGTACTATGTGAAGCTGAAAAGAAGGTGTATTCCTTTTTTGTCCCTATTTATTTTTTTGAATATGATTACTTGTTTGTTTTCCTCTGCTGTTTGCTCTGTTGTCTGGATTTTATCTGTGTAAAAGTTGTTAAGTGTTATAGATTTCTTCTTGATGATCTTTCTATTTTGGGGTTCTTGTCTCTGGCTTGCCATTGTTAGCCCTGCACCCTCTCAGGTTTATCCTCACACCCAGGGTCTGTCTGTGCTCTTTAGGCTCCTGAGGTCTCAGGACTAGTTGTTCTCAGTGTCAAGCCTCCTGGTGGTCCCCTTGCTTATTCCTGTGCCTGAGGCTCCTTTAACAGTCTCAGGGAGCTGCTTCCACAGTTGTGCACACCTCTGCACTGGGTCCCCACTCAAGGTTCTTGCCTGCACTCAAGATCTGAGTCCTCGCTGGTTCTCAGGATTCGTGTCTGGGCTTTCTTCTAAGCCCTCACTTGTGCCTGTGCTCAGGGTCTTTGTCCAAAGTCTGCGTGTTCTTTAGCCTCTTGGGGTCTTAAGTCTTGCTGCTCTCAGGACCAGGCCCTGGTAACCCCAGGTAGCTGCCAAGGACTTAATTTGTACCCCAAACTTGCTCTAACTCTTGTGTGCTGACTTTGGTATTGTAGATGGTGTGGTGTGAGTGAGGGGGTTCCTTAGCTCGCATTTTAGTGAGAGCTGTTTCACCCCTTTATAGCATGGAAATGTCCCGATTCCATGTATCTCCAATGCTGCGTCCTGTTGTGGGGTTCCTTTGCTCCTCTGAATTGTTTTTTTTTTTTTGTCTTCTTGAGGAGTCTTATATATTTTGGTTAGGCGAGGTTAAGCAGCTGCTTTTTACTCTGCTGCCATCTTAAGCAGGAAGTCTCAGAATAAATTTTTTAAGTGAACAGAATAAAGACACATCAGATTACCAATGAAATCACTTATACTGAAATACAGGTATTTAAAAAAATGTTCATTAACCTCAGACTAAGGACCCCTGGTCTAAATGGATTACTGCGGTTAAAGGGGGCATTCATCAACAAATTTATATATTTTCAAAAAGTTATTGAAGCAAAGACAAGTAATAAGATAAAAACAATATCAAGGCATTGTCATTTAAATTTAGTGTCTGGAGTGCTAAAACCCAGAATGAATTGAGGCTACTGAGGATAGACATGGACAGAAAAAATAGTTTTTAAAGCTCTATTAGGAAAGATAGAGAGATCAAAGAACTGATAAGAGTTGCAGGGCATGGAATGACAATGCTAAAGGTGACAGAGTGAAGTCATAGCTGTTCAGGTCTTATTTTGTTTCTGTTTTCTCTTTCAAAAAGAATGAATACCCTTTGGACTAGAAAGGACAGCACATGGAAAATAAAAAAGTTGATAACTGAACAAGGAGATTCTAAAAAAGCACCTGGCTTCCCTTGATGAATTTCAAATCACCTGATACAGATGAACTACATTCTGGGGTACTGAAAGTACTGGCAGATGTGATTGATGAGTCACTGACAGTGATCTTTGAAAGATTTTGTAAAATAGGAAAGAAAATGTAAAATTTGAAGACAAATGTTGCCATGATTTTTATAAAAGGAAAGGAAGTGCCAAGTACTGGCTTGCTATCAATTGCTGGAGAAATTCTACTGCATTTCCTCATCACCATCATCATTACTGTCATTCTTCTCATCTTAAATTTGATGAAATTCAGATAAAAGTGGTACCAGGTACCAAGTGGTACACAGCACTATCCATTTATTCTTTTATATTTCTAATGTTCAACATATACAGCACAGGTAGATAAAAAGATTTTTTTCTTTTTTTTAATAATTGAAATTTGTGTGTGTGTGTGTGTGTGTGTGTGTGTGTGTGTGTGTGTGTGTGTGTGTGTGTCTTGTTAGACAGTTTAGAATAGTGAAAAGTAAGCAGGTCTTAGAATCAGGAAGACCTGGATTTATAGGCTGCCTCTGATACATGCTGGCTATATGATGGTGGGAAAATCATTTAACTTTTTTGGAAATTTAAACCAGAAATTGTCAACTAAGTAGACAGTGGCTCAAATGTGGCCCACAACACTTGCAAATGTGGTTTGAACCATATTAAAATGTAATCAAGCTGTAATTCCTCTATTTCATCTAATGTCTATTTCTTCCCCTGGAATATTGTGCTGTTTCACTGTGTGGGTGATATTTTCATAGTGGTCTTGGATCCTTTGCTACAGAATAGCATGCCACATGCCTTCTGATCCTTTTATGTGGAAGCTGCTAGGTCCTGTGTAGTCCTGACTCTTGTTTCACAATATTTGTTGGTTTTTTTTTTCTGGCTGATTGTGTTATTTTCTCCTCGACTTGAGATTTCTGGAGTCTGGCTGTAATAATACTGAGATTTATAAATTTGGGATTTCTTTTGGGAGGTAGTCAGTTGTTTCTTTCAATTTCTATTCTCCCTTCTTATTCGGGAACATCAGGGCAATTTTCCCAGATAATTTCTTTCAGGGAGGTGAATAAGTTCTTATTTTGATATGGCCTTTTGGAAATCCAGTGATTCTTAAATTATCTCTCCTGGGTCTTTTTTCCAGCTTGGTTGTTTTTCCATTGAGAGCTTAAAATTTTTATTTTATTTTTTCAGTCTTTTAAATTTGTTTCCTTGTTTCCTGCTTCTCATGGGATCATTAGCGTCCATTTGTCCAATTCTAATTTTTTAGGGAGCCGTTTTTTTCTTTGAGAAATATTGTACTTCCTTTCTTGGGTAGTTGTTTTTCTCTTTGAAGTTTTTCCTTTTTTAGGGAGCTGTTTTCTTAAGTGATTTTGTTTTATTTTGTTTTTGTTTTGAGCTAATGATTTTTCTATTATTTTCTTTTCCAGTTTATCTTCTGAGTTTCCTATTGTTTGTTTTTCTGGCCTTTTTTAGAGCTCTTCCAGGGGTTAATTTTGGACTTGACATGTTTTCTCATTTTCTTTTAAGGCTTTCCATGTTTCTTGGTATATCTTTTGACTCAGTAATACCACTATTAACTTTATTTCCTAAGGTGACTAAGGAAAAAGAAAAAGACAGTATTTATTCTAAAATGCTCATAGCAACTCTTCTTGTGATGGCAAATCACCAGAGATTGAAAGGATGACGATCTGTGAATGACAATTTTTATCAACAAGGCAAGGTTCCAGGACAAATCCAAGGGCCTCATGATGAAAAAAGATATCCACTACCATAGAATGAAAAGAAAAAGTCCAAATGTAAATTGAAATGTACCATTCTTTACCTCATTTCTCCTATGAATTTTTCTCTAAAGTAAGCAATATGTATCTTTTTTCATAACATGAAGGACAGGGAAATATGTGTTATATAATAATATATGTACAACCTATATCACACTACCTACCTTCTTGGGGAAGGGGAGGAGAAAAGAATGAGACAGATTATTGTACATGACTAATATGAAAATTCATTTCTCTTGGATAAAATATTTATTATAGCTAATTATATAGCTAATTATAACATCATACATATTATATTTTATTTTTATGTTATATTGTTATATATAAAAATAGTAAAAAAAAGGGAAAATGTTATTGGGAAATATTTAACAAAATAAATGAAAGTACAACAAGACATAGACAATATTGATATATCATTTTCTAAGTTAATATGTATCCCTCATATGTTGTTATGTTTTAGGGGTCCCATTTTTTTTTGAGTTTGATACACTGATTTAAGCAACTCTTTAAGACCACAGTTTGCAAAGGTGTTGACCTGCAATGACAGAAGGAATTTCCTAATTCAGGAAGTCCCTATATCAATGAAACCACAGATTTGGTCACTGTCTCTACATAGTGTAAAAAGGTAAAAATTATGGTTGGACTGGATATTTTAAGTTTGGTTGCCAAGAATCAATTTTCACAATCCCAATGAAAGAGCCAAGTCAATATGGCTTTTATGGTAGTTTATTTACAACTAGGAAGAGTGAAGGTAGGGAAAATGAGAGAGAGAGAGAGAGAGAGAGAGAGAGAGAGAGAGAGAGAGAGAGGAGAGAGAGAGTTACTCCGGCCTGGTCTGAAGGCCAGAACTAGGCAGGGCTTCAGAGGCCCCAGCAAAGGGGCACAGAGGTTAATTAAACAAGACTTCTAGCCACACGACCTCCTCTAAGATGAGAGACCCCTTTTTAGGCTAGGGTCTCCAGAAAGGCCAAGGGAAAAGAAAGGGAGTCAACTTAATTTACTCATGTGGTAATTCAAAGGGAAGCAGTCTGAAGTCTCAACCTGAGTTCCTCCAAGGCTAAGTTCAAAGGGCAAAATCTCCTTCACAGGAAATTACCATTATATTTAAAAGATAGTTCTTTTCGTCGCTTCCTGCATCCACCTCCAGTACTATGTGGACAAATGGCAACCTCAACCTTGCTTGGACTGTCCAGGGGACAGTTAATTGTTTTTGATTTGTCACTTACTAGCACATAGTCATAGACCTCTCCCCTCCCCACTTAATTCAAAGTTGAGTGGGGTGATATATTCCTGGTGGCTAAAGTCTAAAAATGAATGAGGGTGAGCTAATTCCATTTTCACAATAGGTATTTTGGGCACAAAATTTTTTGACTAATAGAGGCATATAATAAAAAAATGAAATTGAGAGATTATTGCATATTTTAATGCAACTAGTGCTGAGGAAGAGGAATGCTAGAATTATGAATAGAGGTAGACCCAGAGGTTTGGATGAAAGATTTCTGATTGTTGCCTTCCATTCAGCAATCTATTATTTTGGGGTGAGGCACACATAATTATGAATCAAAGAGGTGATTTTGAAACAAAAAAAAATAACTTCCTAGAGGAAAGAGAAGATAACATAAAAGTACTATTTGACAAAGTACTAATAGACTATATAGAGGTAATATAGGAATATAAGTTAGGGACAGACTGATTTCTAGATTAGTTAAATGATGGGAAAAAATAAAGTAGACATATAGCAACCAGCCCATCCACTCCTTTTTTAAGACACTAATGTTAAATCTGTCTCAGGCAGTTCAGAGAAGTCCAGCGACTGGGTTTGGATTAATATTATTTGGTATTATATCAAACCTCTTGTCTAGGTAGCAAACCTGCTGGGTGGAGGGGCTCCTAATGTATCATGGGACTTCTAACTGAGGCTTCTGACATCTGATTGAAAGCCTCTTTCAAGTTATGCTTACAAGTTAAAGTTTAAAACCTAGAGCTTATGAGGGGAAAGACATTTAAAAATTTTTTGACCATGAAGTATAACTTGAACCATAATTACTTCTGAACATTATTTGTTATTAATAAGTAATTAATCACTGTCCTTATGGAATCACATTAAACTAGATCAGTGATGGTGAACCTTTTAGAACCTTTTGGAGACTATATGCCATGCCCCCTCCCCAGACTGTATGCAGTGCAGTGCCCCCCATACCCCAGTTGCTCAGGGGAGGGAGTAAGTGCAGAGGGGTGAGGAGGTGTAGTGGAAAGGGGGAGAGGAGAAGCTTCATCAAAGTCTCTGCCTTTCTAGTAAGTAACTCTGCCAGGGATGTTGTAAGTACCCACAAAGATGTCTCTGTGTGCCATCCATCTTTGGCACGTGTGCCATACATTTGCCATTGCAGAACTAGATAATACTGATTAGAACAAATTATAGGGATAACATTATTGATTTAAGATGGGCAGGGATCTGCTAAAATAGAGTAGGAATCAAATTATTTCTCACAAAGATCAGCAGAGAATGTTGCCTTCTGAGATGTTCATGGTGCTTCCCTGGGTATAAAAATTTCTATTAAAGGCCAAAATGGAAGACAACAATGATCAGATTAGAGCAAGAGATAAAACAAGTTTAGTAAGTAGCTTTTGTGTTTCAGGAACATGTTTTCTATATTGTTCTTCTGATCACAGGAAACAAATAACTAGGGCAGTTCAGTCTGAGTAGGTAAATTGCATTGGACTAGAAAGGTATAGGAAGGCACAAAATGTAATAAATCCAAGCAGGCACACCATAACACGTAGTTCTCATGTTTGTTCAGGATTGAAAGGGAACTAGCAAATATTTGGAGGGGATCAGCTGGGGCACGAATGAGAAAAAGAGGTATTTCTTTCCTCAGTCTCTGAGAGATATTCCCTTCTCCCTTTACTCTTTGACCTGACCATCTCCCCTTTTTTTTCTGGATAAACCTCCTTTTCAAAATTTCAGTCTTTCAAGACCCAATACTTATTTACTCAATCAATAGTGATTTCTTCTTTATCACTCATTTGGCAAATATATATATATATATATATATATGTATATATATATATATATATATTTAAAGTTGTGTGGTATAGCTTGTCTTGTCTTATATGATTATTTAAATATTTCCTATGTTTATATTTAATGTCATTATCAGTAAACTAGTATAGTGATTCTTTACTTGGGATCTATGAATTTTTTTAAGTTTATAATTCTTTCACTAATATTCATTTTTTTCTAAGCTCACTTATTTTGTTTTATGCATTTAATAATATCATTTTGAGTAGAGGTTTATAGACATCACCAGAATGCTGAAGGGATCTATGATAGAAAAAAAGGTTAAGAATTATAGTCCTACAATTCTGAGGGAATTGTATGAGAAAGATCAGTAATTGGGAGTTAAAAATCCCTTACCCCTTTATATGAGTATTAGATTCAGTAGTATTGAATTAATCATAATCGTAATTCTAACATAGGTAAATAGTGTTAGCATAAGTGATGATGTTAGTAGACCTTTTGTGATTACTTTAGTATAAGTTTTAAAGTACATTAACTGCTTGAATATACTTAATCATTGTTAGCATATGCCTCAGTTTTAGCCTTAGCTTTAAATTTGCTATATCATGTACCCTCAGTAATTATGGTCTTGAAATTGTGATTGAGTCTTCATTAGCAGTGACACTCCAGTGCCACCCCTTCACCCTATACACCTTAGTATACATCATCAGGCTTTGTTTGCCCTACTTTTAGGCCTGACACCTTCTCCTTGCCCTGGCCACCCTAGTATACATCATCTTTGACATCATCAGGCTTAGAAAGTAGGGTGCAGGCTCCCTTGTTCCCCTCCTTGTTTATCAAATGACTTTCAAGTCATCACCAAGTGACTTTTTTTACCAGTGATTTTTATCACTGTCTTGGATTATTTCCTAAATTGTGATATTCTTGGTGTATAAAAGAAGTCCTTTCACAAGGCTTGGGATACTTTGGTCTTGACCAGAAGTCTTGCTTTATTGTGAGACTGGCCATCACCCAATAAACCTATTCTTTATGGCTTGGAGACTTAGTTTCCCTTATTTGTGTTCCTGTAGTTAGAAATTATACAACATAACCATTTTACTTATGCCAGTGTTTTAGTTATTCTGGACTGTGAATGGGAAGTTTTATACTTTCCTTTACACCTACAAAGGGATATGCCATGCTTTATAAAATTATTCAATTAGTTATTTTGTTAAGAAAGCAAACCCTTTTTGTGCTTATTTCTACATTTATATTTTTTGTTTTTATTTTGAAGATAAAAGGATCTTCCAGAATGTCAAAATGAGAAAATTCACCACATCCACATCATATAGGCACAGTATTGATAAATAAGCACCAAATTTAAAAAATACAAAAAAAAAAAAAAAAAACACCAGAAACCAAACCTAGCTACTCTTTTGGAAAACTATGAAAGACATATTTAGGGTCCAAAATCAGGTGTCTTGAGGTAATAAAAGATCATTAATGTACTTATTTGAGAACAAAGAGTTGAGAAAACCTAGTCTAGCTGAATTAACTGATTTAAGGGGTCTAACTACAATAATTTGATGGTCAGTTGCTTTGGTACCTGAGAATACCTAAGTAGCTAAGTACTTAAGTTCCTAACTGATTACCTAAGTACAAAAATACTGAAGGACTTAATGACCCAATTACACAAATATCTATGTATGTAAGTACTTAAAGATTTAAATATCTATTACATAGTACCTAAAAATCTAAGTATTTATGTAACTAAGCACCTGATTTCTAATAACCCAAGAACCTGCCTACATACTCAATTATACAATTAACTGATCACTCTAGTACCTAATTTTATGTATAACTTAGTACCTAATTAACTGATTACCTAAGTACCAAAGTCTCCAAGAAACTAATCACCTAATTATCTAAGATGCTAAGTGCTTAAGTATAAAATTATGTAAGTACCTAATGCCTTACTACCTAAGTATCTATTTTACTAATTAACTAAGGGCCCATGACTCTTAGAACTGTTATACATAATTAATTGTTAATAATTAACTGCTATACATAATTATATATTAAATACCTAAGTTCCTATGTTCCTAATTATGTAGGTATCTAATTATCTAAGTACTTATTTAATTATCAAAATACCAATGGTTTCAAAATACTTAAATATCCAATTACCTGATTATCTAAGTACCTACTTATTTAATTATTTAATTATTTTCATGACCAAGTAATTATGAATTCTTATATACCTATGTATCTAACAAACTGATCACTTTAGTAACCAAATAACCATGTACATAATTATCTAATTACCAAGTAACAAAGTACTTTGTAACAAAGTACTGGAAGAGCTCATAACATGATTACTTATATAACTAAGTACTTAGATATCTAAAGTATGCATATTCCCAAATACCTCAGTACCTAAATTTACCTAAATTCCTATGTATCTAAGTATCTAATTAACTGATTATGTAAATATCTAGGTACTGTAAAGATTAAAATTAAGAGACTGGTCCTTAGAATTAGTAATTTTATTAAATCAAAATACTATGAGAAAAGAGAGAAAAATAGGAGAAAGGTATATATTTATCTTACTGAAATAGCTTGCTAAATCTTTAGCTGCTATTTCAGGCCCCCTACTCACACTGACACTGAGGAGAGCAGTCACCAGGAAACATGAATGTCCTGAGAAAGCTTCCTTCATTGCAAGCCTATTTTCTTCCCACTAACTCTCATAGGTGTCTCAGGAACCAACCATGGTTTTCTAATTTTTCTGGACTGCCCAGAGGGCAGTACCTGGGAAATCATTCTGCTGTCTCCTGATATTCTTGGCTGTCTTGCTCCATTTTTCTGGCTGTGGTTCTGCCTTTGTAACTAAATTTATCCAATATTTTTCCTCACACAGTCTTCACTTCTGGCCCAAGTTCAAATTCATACCAGATACCTGTAGTTGAAAAGGGGAAAAGGATAAACTCCCTTATCACAGTACTTAACTACAGTAGTATCTATGTATTTAAGTATCATTATGCTTAACTGACTCCATAAATCTAAGTATCTCTATGCCCAAATATCTATTTATATAAGAACCTAAGGACTAAAGTAGCTAAAGACCTGTGAACTATTTACCTAAGTGCCTAATCATCTAATTGCCTAAAAATAAATTCTCAATTGTCATACTTTTTTTTTGTTTCATTACCTGAAACTTTACCACCATTAAATCTACCTTCTTAATTTGCCATTTGTTAGTCTAAATGTTAGAATATATTTTAAAAGATATGATTAGTGTATTGGATAAGTCTGAAAGTAAGGATGTACCTCTGTAAATCCCCATAACTCCCAAGCTGCCTTTATTTCTTTTGTTGTTGCCAAGAACATTCCTTTTCATGTGATCTGAAATTTGCCAGTTGGGCAGTGCTCTGCACTTTAGCTAAATATGATATTTAGGTATATTTATATCTATATCTATATCTATATCTATATCTATATCTATATCTATATATTGCATTTCCAGCTGGGATTTTTATAGATGACTTTAAAAATTATTTTCCCATAAATTTCCTGTTATTTTTAATCTTATATCTTTTCTTATTTATGTGACAAAGTTTATTCAGAGACCAATCCATCTCTATTTTTGCTCTGTTTCAACACAATAGATTTGTTGTCCATATAAGTTTACATATATGTATATATGTGCATGTATCACATATGCTTATATATTCACACATGTATGTATCTGTTGATCCAACAGAATTAATCCTAAAAATAAAATCCTAAAAATCTGAGAATGCTACTCAATCTCTCCCCAAATACGTAATTCCAAATTCCTATTCTCCTAATGCTTGCAGTCTTGAGTTTCTCCTGTGTTTTCCATTTCAGAGAGGGTTTCAGGTCTATTTCTCTTGGCTTTTCTTCTGATTCTGTAGACTTCACTCATTTCTTCCTGTACATTTTAGTTCTCTTTTAGTTACTGTTTTCCTCCATTCAAATATATATACTCCTGAAGAGCAAGGACTATATTTTTGCCGGTATTTGTATTCCTAGCACAGTACCTGCCACACAGTATCTACTTGAAAAATATTTATGGACTGCCTGATTGATGATCTAAATAAACTGAAATTTTGAAATAGAGAAATAAAAAACCATGTTATTAATTATGTAACTCTAAACTAGTCCCTAAATTCATTGTTATGACACTCTAAATTATGTTAATCACCTAACACTTGGGCACTAGTTGATTATTTTGATGTTGGATGGAATATCTAGCCAAAGTGATTCTAGTACCTCTTCTTTATAAATGCTCTGATTCTTCTCTCAGATGCTGAACTTAAAGAGAATAGAATGCTAAAAGATTATACCTGAAAATGGGCAAGATGACTGAGAAGACTTCAGCAATGACCAAATTATGTGAATGCTTTTTGCTCTCTAATAAAAGCTTTATGGGATTGTTAAATCAATGTATTGAGTTGTCTTGATAAAAACATAAGAAGGGAGTAGGCAGAGATGTGTACCTAATTTTCTATCGTAGATAACATCTTTAGAGTCACATATCTGAGTGAGAGGTAGGAAGAATATAAGATTCATTTGTAATTCTTGTTTACTAATTTTCTAAAAGGCTTTTATAGAACAAAATACAGCCTTCAAAGTTCTGTTCAAAGAAATATCCTATATGTGTGTGTGATAATTATACATGTCTCTTTGACATGTGGGTAGAGGGATCATTTTACTTGACAATCTAATTAGCATCAACCTCTAATCTATTACTCTGATAGCCTTATGCTCACCTTAAGTTTTCACAAAAGTCATGGAATATGTACCTTGCCAGAGTCCAGCAAAGTAAAGACTTCTCTATTGCTTATCGGGTGCTCCAAATGTTGCTATTTGCAAATGACACTGAACTAATTGAATTGAGACCTGAAACACAACAACTTTTCCTCTATGAAAATTACAGCAAAAAGATGTTGGTTAAGTCACTTATATCAGGCAATGCAAATAAGAAATGCATATTGTTTAGATTTTCATGAAAATAGATGGGCCATTTCCTTTTAAAGTTCATCTTAAAGTAATTGGTAAAAAAATTAAAAATTAAAAAAAATAAAGTTCATTTTACAGATGAGAAAACTCAGGCATATGGAGTTAAGTGACTTGTTCAAAGTCACACAGCTAGTAAGTGTCTGAGGTTATATTTGAATTCAGATCTTCTTGACTCCAGATAGCACTCTGCTCCTCAATGCATACATAGCTATATATCTTGGGCAGGGATTTCAGATACACAATGTAATGAAAGCAATGGGATTAAGATTCTTTTTGATGCTTGGAATATTTCACTATTATACACATACACATGTTGCTATTCATCCTTTGTTTTCTAAGATGACCAATGAAATCACAAAGTGATGTCTTGATTTATGTATTTAAATTTAAGTGAAGCAGAGTCGCACAAAGTCGTCAGCTTCTCTCTCTTCCGGAGTCATCAAAGTCCAGTAGTAAGATAGAAGGTAAGATGACTCTATTTGGCCCTGGATGCAGTGGATGACCTCGGCATCTTTGAAGCTGACAAAGCTTTAAAGCACTCCACAATGCCTGCTTCAGCTGCCTTCATGGCCTTGGAACAAATTGTTTTCAGCTACCCATTTTTCCAGGAGAAATCTTCACATGCTTTAGCTAGATATCCCATTAATGAGTTTGAGGTCTGTCAGTTATCCTTGTGTGGAGTAAGAGTTAATGTGTTGTTATTCTCAAGATCATATTTAGCTAGCAATAGTAATATCTCCAAAATCAATATCCTTAATGCTGTGGGGGAATTTGAGGTGAACCCTAGATCTATGACAGGTTGCCCTTTGCAAAAATGAAAGATTCCAAAGCTTAACTTAAAAATAAAAAGAGAAATTTATTAATTTGGAATTAATGTTGAAATGACTGGGAAGACAGTGCAGGTGGGGCACTGCCTTCTCAAGGAGATGGATTCTGGGCTTCTTATATGTTTTAGACAATAGGGGCTACATGACCGGGGATGAGAGATTGGAATGAGATTAGGTGGAAGCAGGGGAACACTTGTCACCTGACTGGTGTTTTGTGTCCCAAAGACACAGGGGATGACCGGGAATAGTTTAGGGGACAAGTATATATCCTAGATACAGCCTGATGGTATAGGAGCATAACCAGGAGATGTATATCTGTGTCCATCTCAAAATCTAGGTGAGAATCCAAGGAGAATATTTCTCTTAGGGGTCTTTCCTTATTGGGGGTCTCTGATGTCCAGGGTCACCTTTTCTTCAGCACCACAAGAATGCAAGGAAGGAAAGGAATTTTCCTGCTTTCTTTTTCACCTGAAGCATTTCTGGAATTTAGGGTGTGGAAGGAAAACCTGTACCCCATATCATACTAGGACCCCAATAGAAATTAGTAAAGCTGGTCATTCTAAAACAGCATCCCCCCTGAAGGACAGGATTACCCCATCCCATTCAGAATACAAGGTCTCTTAATCCCCTTTAGACTGAGTGAGACAGAAATTATTTATATCTTTACTATCAGAAACAATCTGTGCCTTTACTGTATGAAGTAGTTTAGGATGTACCTTTTAAATTTGTAGTTTAAAAATGTTTAAAACCATAGTCTAGAGATTTAGGAATAAGTATTATGAACCAGAGGCTAGGCTAATAGCCTCTTCCCTCTTCTGTGGCTCTCTTCCCCAGTTTCTTTCACAAGCAAACTTAGACTGCTTTAATTTGCGTTCTTAATCCCTTCCCCTCTTATTAGTCCAGCCTGTTCAATTTGTATTCAGAGGGGTGCACCTGCCTCTGGGAAAGCACAATAGTAGCTGGTCAGAGAGTAGCCATCAGCCCCAGCACCAAAATGTATCACAAATTGCTTTGGGTATGTATGAAAATTAAAACCTCTGACTTGACCCTGGACTATTTCCCAAAAATGTTAATTTGAAGGATATTTCCTTCAGAAAGGCTTGAATGTGTCAGGATGATGTCATTTGAACTGAAGACTGTATTTTCCTGTAAATTAAGAGTTTTCCTGTATATCTTGGGACACAGTCTTAGGTCAGTTACTTCAGGCATTGCCATGCATTTCTCTCTCTGTCTCTGCCTTTTTGTCTTTGTCTTTCTCTCTGTCTCTTTCTCTCTGTCTTTGTCTCTCTGTCTCTGTCTGTCTGTCTGTCTGTCTCAATAAAGCATTTCATTTCAATTGATGGTTTCCCTGGTCTCATTTTGAACAGTGGTAGAAAGGGTACATCTTGTCATGTCAAGATCCCCCTAGACTTCCACTGCACACATCCTCAACTTGGTTTAGCTTAACTGTTGAGATGGTTTTACAGGGTGTGCTGCTGTGTATGCTCCAACTTCTTGGAGTCACTGGTGAGAGATGGTGACAGGTGGACACCAGAGGGGGAAAAGCAGCCTGAAGAATTCTCATCAGGCTCTCAAACTAGAGATGCCAATCTTCCTGGAACACTCCCAGAAGAAATATCTCATGTAGGGATACATTATAAATTACATTGACAAAACAAAAATTCAATTTAATTCTGTTAAATATGAATTTATTAAGTGTCTTCTGTATGTCAGATGTTATTCTGAGGGATGAGAATACAAAGATAGAAAAGAAGTGGTAGGTTCACCTCTCCCCCATTTTAACCTCTTCCTAAAAACAGTATAAAAACAAAAATAAAAAAATTATAACTAAAAAACCTCAATAACCCCTGAGCAAGAAAAGCTTTAATAAGACTCTTTATTTAGTATCTCTGTCATTTAGCAACATTCATATTCCCCATTTCCCACTCCTTAGAACAAGTAAATATAATCAAGCAAAATAAATCAGCACAATGGCCATGCTTGGAAATAGTTGTCTTCTTCTATATAATTTTCCACTATCTTGTTGTTCATAAATAGGAAGTATATTTCATCATATACATTGTACAAGAGATAATTCTATAAAGCTGGTAGCACAAGGGAAAAATAAAGTGGAAAGATGAGTTAATATATGATAGAGTAATTAGCCCCTGGATAAATAACAGGTGGCATTTGGATTCTTGTTTTGGGCACCTGGTGACCTATCCTTAGATGTTCCTGTTCATCTTATTTTTTATTCTTACCTTCACCTAATATACTCTCAACTTTCTTTTCTCTGTACTCTTCTGCAAAAAATAATATGATCCTTCTTTTGGTCAGCTCACCACCATTATTTCTCATCTTTTTCTGAGTGTAGAAATGTTGGTACTGGCATTGCCAGTTGCATGTCACAAGCTACACTTTAGTCTCTGGCCTCTGCACATGCAAGAAAGGCTATTTGTGGAAGTAGAGTGCTTTTTCTGCCAAGACCTTCTTTGCTAACTATTTATTCCCAATGTGGGTGCTGTGATCTTTGCTAGAGGAACAAAAATTCCAAAGCAGCATTGACTACATCCTAAACCTCTATGTCTCTATCCCTATTCTCTGAGGACATCTGAATCCAGGCTAGCATGACAGCAACAATTATGGATGTGTTTTATTGGCCTTGATGCAATTGTATCTTTTCTTTTCCAGTCACAGGTAATCCTGGTATTCTAACTAAAGTTCTCTTTCTTTGCCTAGAAACAGTTTACTAAAAGGAAGAGATGAAGGGAGTGAAAAGAAAAGAAATAGCCCCAGAAAAGTAGACCACTGACGGCCCACTGGGCCACTCTTACTTTGGCATACTTGACCAACTTTCTGCTCCTGATCATTCTTCCCTTTCCTTTCAGACTCAATGCTTATTTGAAACTTTTTACCTAGAATCTGGTTGTGCAGTAGATAGAGCACTGGGCTCTATTAGGAATCAGGAAGACCTGATTTCAAACTTGTCCCCTAATAATTACCAGCTGTGAAACTGTGTCCTACTCATTTTGTATCTATTTGCCTTAGTTTAGTCCACTATAAAAGAGCTTAATAATAGGCTCTAACCCCCAGGATTTTTATGAGGATCAAATTAGATAGTATTTGCAAAAAGCAATGACTGCCACCTGGTAGGAACTATACAGATGCTTACTCCTTTCTCCTTCCCTTCCATTTTTAGGACAATAGTAACAAGCTGGATCCTAAACTGCTGCATTTATGTGTTATGTTCCAGTTTACATTAAGCTTTCCTTAGCTTAATTTTGTGGTATGGAGATTTCAAATATTACTGTATTGTCTTCATTTTAATCTCACATTTCAGTGGTCATTGGTATTTGCAAAAAATCCTTCATGAAAATAATAGCAATTTATCTGCCAACATCTGTTGTAGAAGGCAAAGTTGGAGTCACATTGTGCAAAATAATTGACCAAACTCCAAATTAAATAGACATATATTTGGCTCTTCTGTGAGATAACACATTGGAATATTGCCATATTTCCAGATGAGGAAATGAAGTTTACTATCTTGGAGGGGTTTTATAGTGGGGGACCTAGTTAATGGGGCTCCATTACATCAAACATAAGCATTGTTTTCTATTTGTTATGTATCCATACGAAGGCTTCTGAACCTGTGCCCAGAAATGTATGATTCCCTCTACCTCAGAGCATGCATGGATATTCCATGAAATTTTCTATTCTTACCTCTTTCTCCTTTGGTGATGAATTAAGCAAGAGCTCCTGTAATCTCTGAGTGATGGGAAATTTATTTTTAGCTACTGATTTTCCCTATCCAGGCAGCCATATGGATGTGAATGCATGGCCCTAGTGCTTTTTGTATCCTTGTTGTGTTTATTTCCTTACCTATGGTAAAGGAATATTATTAGAGATATTATGATCTTTTTAGCTTTAAAGGTTCAAAAGAGCCACCCAGAGCTTAGATCCCATAGCTGAGCTTTTTGGCAGCCCCACTCAGCTCTATTGAAAAATCTGGTTGATCCAGCCCAGCAATAATTCACTCTGGAAGCCGAGACATTGTCCTATAAGCAGGTAGAAGAGTCACTCTTGCTTAAGCTATGCCAAATACAGAATTTAACTTTGTGGGAGGAATGTTTGTAGTAATTACTTTTCCCAAGAACAGGTATTAAATAAGAATATCCTTCTGGTTTTAATATTTGTATGTTTGATCTTGCTAAATCTGATCAAAGCTCCTTTTATAAAAGCTAATTAATGTCAAACAATTAAGAGATATCAGATAGTCAAAATGATTGGGACAATATTCATTGATGATATTGGGCAGATACTTTGGAGAAAATATATCACAGTAGGGCTTGAGAGTATTAGTATTAGAATTATCCTCCGCCCTAGTGTAATTATCAATAATATAAAAATAGGTCTTGATCAGTGATACATGTAAAATCCAGTGGAATTGTGTGTTGGTTATGGGGGGGGAGGATGGAGGGGAGGGAAAGAACATGAATCATGTAACCATGGAAAATACTATAAATTAATTTAGATATTTATTATTATTTTAATTACTAAAAATAATAAATTTCAATTAAAAATTATCCCCCCAAACCTCTCAAGATCCTCTTGAACCCTAGGGGAAATTTTAGCTATTCATATTTTGGAGATCCTGTCTATCACTGTCAATGTAGACTGGGAGAGTAAAGAAAAATCCCAGTGATAGTACCTTGCTATAGGGGCATCACCACATTTGGGGCTATATTTTAAGGTATATCTGTGTCTGACTGATTTCATTGGCATAGGGAACTTCTAGGGAGGAAACTCCCCTTCCTAATGCATACCGGTGGCTCTTCTGCAACTTATAACAATATTAGAGTTGTTTATCTGTCTTCATACCCCAAGAAGTTTCTTAACATCACAAATCTTCAGTTGAAAGGGGCCTTAGGGGAGTGATGGCAAACCTTTTAGAGAAGGAGTGCCAGGCCCTGCCACCAACCCACCCTCAGACTGAGTACCAGGCCCACCTCTCCTAGACAACATGCTGTGCTCCTCTCCCCCACCAAGTGGCAGTTGTGGCTCCCCCCTACTTACCCCACATAAGGGAGGGAGAAAAGATTCCTGCTGGGCAGAGGGGAGGGGATATGAACAATGTCCTCAGTTGCGGTGGAGAGGGGGAAGGGAGCAGCTCTGCTGGAGTCCCTCTGTCTTTCTAGTAATGAACTGGGTGGGGTGGGGTGGGTGTGCCTGCAGACAGTATTCTGCATGCCATTTTTGACATTTGGGCCATAAGTTTGCCATCACTACCTTTCCTCTTTTTTAAAAAAAATCTTTACCTTCTGTTTTAGAATCAATACTATGCAAGTAAGGGCTAGGCAATGGGAGTAAAGTGATCTGTCAAGGGTCACATAACTAGGAAGTATCCACCTAGTTGGCTCCCTGGCCCTGAACTCCTTTTTATTGATATGGGGGAATGAACAGTCACTAATGGGCCTTGAGCAGGTAGCAAGTCTAGCAGGAGGTTGAAGTTGGATGTTATGAAGGATGAGCAAACTCAGCTGGGAATGAACTTGGTTCAGGTTCAAATCCAAACCCTGAAAGCTAAGTGCCAAGTGAACCTTCACTGCTAACTGCTAGGCTCCTAGCTGCGAGGTAACTGCCTCTTATTGGATGGTGGCAGACTGGCAGGAAGTGGGTGCTTGAACTTCCTACCCCAGCAATGGGGTATATTGAACCTCAACTGCTCAGAATTCTCTCTTTTTCCCTATCCTCTTTAGCCTTGGTGGTAAAGAAATAACCACAAGATTCTCTGGTTAAAGGCTAAGGGATTTATTGAAAACTGGGGAAGGAATAGGCAAGGTAAGATGGCTTGGTGTTACTAAGCTATTGCTATGGTCTCCCTGGTGCTGGAAAAGGTCCTAAGAAGGTCTTGGCAGGCCAAGGGCTGGCTGCCCTCAGCCAGAGCTAAGCAGTCCCTGGTCAAGAGATTGATTAGATCTTCTGGCTAATTTAGTTGATAATAAAAATAGATATTTTTGAGTTGCTCTTAAAGAAGGTCCTAAGATCTAAGCTATTCTAATTTCCTACCCACAATCCACCACCCTTCACCACCCTTCACCACCCTTGTAATGTAGAAAATGGCAGGATGGAATTCCTGCAAAACAAAGGGTCAGGCCTTGCCCAAAATTCCAGGGGACCCAACCTGGAGAACTTTGGGTGAGGGGGAAGCTGATAGGGAGTTAAACAGTTGATTCCTGGGGGTTGAGGGAAACAGATCTTTCTGCTTCCTGTTCCTGATTTGGGGTTCTCCTGGAGGCCTGGCAAACCATTGTGGTTTCTACTCAGAGTTTGCCTGTCTAGTAGGATTAGACCTTTTCCAGCATCAATATAATAATTATTTAGTCATTTAGATATTAGAAGTAATTACTATTAGCTTTGAGGGCAAGTTAGCTAAAGGTCTGCCACTCCCTCCTAGGGGGGAGGGGCAGCTTCAGCCTGACAGCTCAGGGCTTCCAAGTTCTTATCCAAATCCTAATTATCCCCTCTTGCCTTCCCCTTCTTTCTTTTATCAATATAAGCTTTATCTTTGATAGCAGTGCCTGGGTATTATTTGGGTATACTCACTACAGCCATTAAGCTTGATTCCTGTCAGTTGCCAGCCTAAGAATCTGTTCCTTCTCAGTCCTTAACATCAAGATATCTAGCTTCTACTCAGTTCCTCAATGAGACCTGTGGGCAATATAAGTTGAGGAGAACATCATTAGAGATTAATTTTGCTGAGCCTTATCAGAAATCATTGTCCTGCTTCCATATTCAACTGAAAACAAACTGCTGAGTAGGAGGGATTTGAGAACAAGGAGCACTTGCCCCTCCCCACTCACTCAAGTATGTGTGTGTGTGGGAGGAGAGTGTCTTGCAGGCACCTGGCCCTGACCAGACCATTAGCTTCCCAACATCCCTGTTATTACAAACGTAACAGTTTTGGCCAGCCAGCCTAGGATTTTTACTTCAGAACCTAGTTGGGAAGTGATCAATATGGTCAGCTTCATCAACAGGGCTTTTGTTACACTGGGGTGCTCTGGGGTCTTGATATATGGGATTTGGCAGACTTGTGCCACCTTTTGGTTGATTACAGTTCTCCAATTCTTTAAGCAGATCATAGAAATTTATGATACATACATGTGGCTAACAATATCATTGGGTGATGCTTTGGCATATGTGCCATCAGGGATAGCCATGACTGCAACTTTCTATGGGGCTCTTATGATTTTGAGAAAGGTTTTGGCATTTAACTTTGGGAGAAATGAAATTACAAACCCAGTTTTAGAGCAAATGGTGGAACACATGAAGACTTTAATTGAAATTAACAGGCAGATCGGGGAAGGGAAGGACCTAGAAGCTAATACAATAATGCAACTAGAGATCATTGAGAATGCTGTCACAACAAAAAAGGTGGGGTGATATGAAACAATAAGTTAAAGATAAGAACACTGAACAACAAGATGTTGCAGGGGCTGAAGCAGCTCCTGTAACTATCCTTCCAATCACCTTTGGTAGCTGTTGATCAGACAGCTAAAGACAGGGAACCCTTGGTTATGGTGACAATAGGAGATCAAATCTATGCTGCTCTTATTGACACCAGAGCAACCTGGTCTGTGTTGACATCAGCACCAGAGAATTGTGCATTAATGGGATCTGTAAGAGTAAAAGGAATCACTGGGCAAATGGAGTTGGTGCCCAAGCTAAGATCTAAGATGGTGAAAATAGGCCCAATGACTTTAGATCATTCCTTTTTGTTGATACCCGGTTGCTCATCCAAACTCCTGGGGAGGGATGTTCTCTGTAAGTTAGGTGCCACTATCCAGTGTGATAAGTCAGGCCAGATATTCCTACATTTACCCAAACAGTCACTCAAGCACTATCCCTTCCTATTCCTAGGGCAAGTGGAGGGTGATGAGGAGGAACAACATATGGGGAGTATATTTGAAATACTGAAAGATATCCCAGAGGCAGTTTGGGCTAAGCATTCAACCAATGTGGGAAATTTTAAAATCTACCACCCCTGTTAAGATCGAGGTGAAAGAGGGCACTTAACCTAGAATCCCTCAATATAGGTTGAGCAAAGAGGCCACAGAGGGTATCAGACCCATTATCCAAAGTCTCCTGGAAGAAGGCATTTTGGTCTATACTATATCTGAGTACGACACACCTATCATGCCCATTAAAAAGCCAAAGAAAGATCCAAATGGCAAAACACAATGGCGTTTTGTGCAGAATCTGAAAGAAGTAAACAACTTTGTTAAGAAGGGACATGCAGTGGTACCTAACCTGGCAAATATCATCGCCGAAATTCCAAGTAATGCAGTCTGGTTCATGGTCGTGGACCTGTGCTGTGCATATTTTACTGTACCCCTGCATAAGTCCAGTCAGAAGATTTTTGCATTTTCCTGGGAGGGCAAGCACATCTGTTGCACCCGAATTCCATAGGGTTTTTCAGAAAGTGCAAATATCTTTTGCCAGATCCTGCAAAGAGATCTTGAGTCAATCATATTCACTGAGAGTAAACTAGTGCATTATGTTGATGACCTTTTGCTAATGTCACCAAATGCTCGAGTGTGTCAAAGGGACAGCAAATATCTGTTACAAGAGCTATGCAAAAGGGGACACAAGAGATCCAGGGCCAACCTACAATGGGTTTTGCCACGAGTCGAGTACCTTGGCTTCATGTTGGAGATGGATGTAAGACGGATTTCCCAAAAGAGAGTTGCACATATATAGAAGCTGTTTATAGTCTGATCTCAAAACCTCTGACAGACTTGACTAGGAACACTGTCTCAGAACCTTTAAAAATGACATAGGAGCACAACATGTGATAGAAAAACTGAAAATAGCTTTGTTGTCAAGTCCTGCACTTGGTATCCCTGACCATGCAAAACCACTTCACCTGTTTGTGCATGAGAACAAGGGAATAGCCAGTGCTGTATTGATGTAGACTCTTGTGGATCAGTTCAGAACAATAACCTATTATAGCTCCCAGCTAGATGTTGTGGCTAGAGGGATGACACAATGTATGAGAGTAATTGCAGTTGCTGCCCTAATGGTTAAGAAATCTTCAGATCTGGTTTTGGGATGCAGGATTTTGCTGTATTCACCTCATCAAGTAGACACCATCTTGAAAAACAGCAACTTGCAAGCGTTTACATCCCAGTGCTTATCCCAATATCAAATTGTGTTGCTGGGCAATGAGAAACTAATTTTCCATCTCTGTAAGGAGATCAACCCAGCCACACTGATGCCAGACTTACCATTAGAAGGGGAATCCGTCCATAGCTGTGCAGATACCTTGGAAATAGTTTAGAAAACTAGAGATGACCTGACCGATATACCTTGGATCTCTCCAGACCTGACTTTGTTTACAGATGATTCTGCATTTGTGGTAGATGGGGAATGGTATATAGGTGCAGCTGTAGTGACTTAAGATGAGACTTTATGGTATGCAGCTCTAACAAAGTCCATGAGTGCTGAAGGTGCCAAAATCCGGAGTCTCACCAGAGCTCTAGAAATTGGCCAGGGTAAAAGGTAAAACTTTTTAAAAAAAAATTTTTTTTAATTTTTTAAATGTTTATTATCATTCATTTTTAACATGGTTACATGATTCATGCTCCTCCTTTCCACTTCACCCCCCGCTCTCCCCCTACCCATGGCCGATGCACATTTCTACTGGTTTTAACATGTGTCATTGATCAAAACCTATTTCCAAATTGTTGATAGTTGCATTGGTGTGGTAGTTTTGAGTCTACATCCCCAATCATGTCCTCCTCAGCCCATTGGTTCAAGCAGTTGTTTTTCATATATGATTCCTCTCCTGCAGTTCTTCCTCTGAATGTGGGTAGCGTTCTTTATCATAAATCCCTCAGAGTTGTCTTGTGTCATTGCATTGTTGCTGGTACAGAAGTCCATTACATTCGATTTTACCATAGTATATCAGTCTCTGTGTACAATGTTCTTCTGGCTCTGCTCCTTTCACTCTGCATCAGTTCCTGGAGGTCATTCCAGTTCACCTGGAACTCTTCCAGTTTATTATTCCTTTTAGCACAACAGTATTCCATCACCAGCATATGCCACAGTTTGTTCAGCCATTCCTAAATTGAAGGGCATACCCTCATTTTCCAGTTCTTTGCCACCACAAAAAGCACAGCTATAAATATTTTCGTACAAGTCTGTTTGTTTATGATCTCTTTGGGGTACAAACCCAACAATGGTATGGCTGGATCAAAGGGCAGGCATTCTTTTATATACCTTTGAGCATAGTTCCAAATTGCCAGCCAGAATGGTTGGATCAGTTCACAACTCCACCAGCAATGCATCAAAGTCCCAATTCTGCCACATCCCATCCAGCATTCGTTACTCTCCCCTTCTTTCATTTTAGCCAATCTGCTAGGTTTGAGGTGATATCTCAGAGTTGTTTTGATTTGCATTTCTCTAATTATTAGAGATTGAGAACACTTTCTCATGTGCTTATTGGTACTTTTGATTTCTTTACCTGAAAATTGTCTATTCATGTCTCTTGCCCATTTTTCAATTTGGGAATGGCTTGATTTTTTATACAATTGATTTTGTTATAAAGATTTTTCCCAATTTGTTGTTTCCCTTCTGATTTTGACTACATTGTTTTTATTTGTACAAAAGCTTTTTAGCTTAATATAATCAAAACCATTTAATTTATATTTTGTAATTTTCTCTAACTCTTGTTTGGTTTTAAAATCTTTCCTTTCCCAGAGATCTGACAGGTATACTATTTTGTGTTCTCTTAACTCATTTATAGTTTCCCTCTTTATATTCAAGTCTTTCACCGTTTCTGAATTTATCTTGGTGTAGGGTGTGAGATGTTGATCTAAACCTAATCTCTCCCATATTGTTTTCTAAATTTCCAAACAGTTTTTGTCAAATAGTGGATTCATGTCCCAAAAGTTGGGCTCTTTGGGTTTATCATCTTACTGATGTCACTAACCCCAAATCTATTCCACTGATCCTCCCTTCTGTCTCTTAGCCAGTACAATACTGTTCTGAAAACAGCTGCTTTATAGTATAGTTTAATATCTGGTACTTGTAGGAAATCCTTCACATTTTTCTTCATTATTTGCCTTGATATTCTTGATCTTTGTTATTCCAAATGAAATTTGTTATAGTTTCTCCTAATTCAGTAAAGAAGTTTTTTTGTAATTGAATAGGTATGGCACTAAAAAGGTAAATTAATTTGGGTAGAATGGTCATTTTTATTATGTTAGCTTGTCCTACCCATGAGCAATCAATGGCTTTCCAATTGTTGAGATCCAGTTTTATTTGTTTGGAAAGTGTTTTGTAGTTGTTTTCATATAATTGCTGTGTTTGTTTTGGTAGATAGATTCCCAAGTATTTTATATTGTCTAGGGTGATTTTAAATGGTGTTTCTCTTTCTACTTCTTGCTGCTCTAATGTGTTGGAAATATATAGAAATGCTGATGATTAACGTGCATTTATTTTGTATCCTGAAACTTTGCAAAAGTTGTTGATTATTTCTACAAGCTTCATAGTTGATTCTCTAGGATTGTTAAGTATACCATCATATTATCTGCAAAGAGTGATAGCTTAGTCTCCTCCTTGCCTATTTTGATACCTTCAATTTCTTTTTCTTCTCTAATTGCTACTGCTAGTGTTTCTAGTACTATGTTGAATAGTAGAGGTGATAATGGGCATCGTTGTTTCACTCCTGATCTTATTGGGAAGGCTTCTAATTTATCCCTGTTGCTTATGATGCTTGTTGATGGTTTTAGGTATATACTGTTTATTATTTTTAGGAAAGGTCCTTCTATTCCTATACTTTTCAGTGTTTTCAATAGGAATGGATGCTGTACTTTGTCAAAGGCTTTTTCAGCACCTATTGAGATAATCATGTGATTTTTGTTTGTTAGACTGTTGATATGGTCAATTATGTGGATGGTTTTCCTAATGTTGAACCATCCTTGCATTCCTGGTATAAATCCCACCTGATCATGGTGGATGATCTTCTTATTTCCTTGCTGGAGTCTGTTTGTTAGCATTCTATTTAAGAATTTTGCATCCAAGTTCATTAGGGAGATTGGTCTGTAGTTTTCTTTCTCTGTTTTTGATCTACCTGGCTTTGGGAACAGTACCATATTTGTGTCATAAAAGGAATTTGGTAAGATTCCTTCTTTGCTTATCATATCAAATACTTTGTATAGTATTGGGATTATCTGCACTTTGAATGTCTGATTTCACTTGTGAATGCATCAGGTCCTGGTGATTTTTTCTTAGGGAGTACTTTGATGGCTTGTTCAATTTCTCTTTCTGATATGGTATTATTTAGGTATTCTATTTCTTCTTCTGTTAATCTAGGCAATTTATATTTTTGTAAATATTCATCCATATCTCCTAAATTGTTATATTTGTTGCCATATAATTGGGGGAAATAGTTTTTAACGATTGTCTTAATTTCCCCTTCATTAGAGGTGAGGTCTCCCTTTTCATCTTTGATACTGTCAATTTGGTTTTCTTCTTTCCTTTTTTTATTAGATTGACCAGTACTTTGTCTATTTTATCTGTTTTTTTCAAAATACCAGCTTCTAGTGTTATTTATTAATTCAATAGTTCTTTTACTTTCGATTTTATTAATTTCTCCCTTAATTTTTAGTATTTCTAATTTAGTTTTCATCTGGAGATTTTTAATTTGATCATTTTCTAGTTTTTTGAGTTGCATGCCCAATTCATTCATCTCTGTCCTCCCTAATTTGTTAATATATGCACGCAATGATATAAATTTCCCCCTTAGTACTGCCTTGGCTGTATCCCACAGAGTTTGGTAGGATGTCTCATCATTGTCATTCTCTTCAATGAAATTGTTGATTGTTTCTATGATTTGATTTCTTCTTTGACAAATTGCTTTTGGAGAATCATATTGTTTAATTTCCAATTGGTTTTTGATTTGCCTGTCCCGGTGCCCTTACTAATTATTATTTTTATTGCATTATGATCTGAGAAGGTTACATTCATTATTTCTGCTCTTTTGCATTTGTTTCCAATGTTTCTATGCCCTATTACATGGTCAATCTTTGTGAATGTAGCATGTGCAGCTGAAAAGAAGGTGTATTCCTTTTTGTCCCTATTTATTTTTCTCCACATATCAATTAAATCTAATTTTTCTAGGACTTCATTCACTTATCTTACCTCTTTCTTATTTATTTTTTGGTTTGATTTATCTAGATCTGAAAGAGGAATATTTAGATCTCCCACTATTATTCGTTTTATTATCTATTTCTTTCTTGAGATCTGCCAGTTTCTCCTTTATGAATTTGGATGCTATGCCACTTGGTGCATACATATTGAGCAGTGTTATTTCCTCATTGTTTATACTGCCTTTAATCAGGATGTAATGACCTTCCCTGTCTTTTTAAATCATATCTATTTTTACTTTGGCTTTGTCAGAAATCATAATAGCCACTCCTGCCTTCTTTTTCTCATTTGATGCCCAAAAGATTTTGTTCAAGCCCTGAACCTTAAACTTGTGTATGTCTACCTGCCTCATATGTGTTTCTTTTTTTTATAAACCCTTAATTTGGGTGCATTGTCTCCTAGGTGGAAGAGTGGTAAGGGTGGGCAATGGGGGTCAAGTGACTTGCCCAGGGTCACACAGCTGGGAAGTGGCTGAGGACGGGTTTGAACCTAGGACCTCCTATCCTCATATGTGTTTCCTGTAGACAACATATGGTAGGATTTTGGTTTCTAATCCACTCTGCTATTTGCTTCCGTTTTATGAGAGAGTTCATCCCATTCTCATTCAGAGTTATAATTATCAGTTGTGCATTCACTGACATTTTTGTATTCTCCCATAGTCCTACCCCTTGTTCTTACACTATTTTCTTTTAAACCAGTGGTTTGATTTGAGCCAGTATCCCTTATCCCCTCCTTTGATTAACTTCCCTTTCTACCCCCTTCCTTATTATTCCCCTCTTTTTATTTTTAAAGGCCTAATGACTTCCCTCCCCCTTCTTCTCCCCTCCCTTTTTTGACCTCCCCACTCCCCTGTTCCCCTTGGTTTATCCCTTCTGACTTTCTCAGTAGGGTTAGATAGAGTTTTTTATCCCAATGGATAATGTTGCTACTCTTCCCTCTCCAGGTTGATTACACTGAGAGTAAGGTTTAAATATTACCTCTTAATGTTCTCTTCCTCTCCTTCTTATACTAATATTTGTCCCCTCCCCTTCCCATGCCCTCTTTGTGTGTAATAGAATAGCCTATTTTTTTCTTATTCACTCAAGTTTCTCTTGGTGTCCCCTACTATTCACCCCTCCTTTTCCCACCCCCACTGTCATCTTAGACCATTTAGTATTCCACTCTCTCCCTATGAATTATTCTTCTGATTACTATAATAGTGAATACTATAATAGTGAATAGAGTTCACTACAGAGAATTATACATAGCATTTCTCCACATAGGTATACAGATAATTAGATCTTATTTAAGCCCTTAAAGAGGCAAATTTAAAAAATTATATGTTTTCTTTCTTTCCCCTCTGTTTCTTATTTACCTTTTCATGTTTCTCTTGAATTTTGTGGTTGGATATTAAACTTTCCATTTAGTCCTCGTCTCTTCTTACTTGGAAATCTTCAATTTTGTTGAATGCCCATACTTTCCCCTGGTCAGTTTTGATGAGTAGTTGATCCATGGTTGAAGGCCCAGCTCTCTTGCCTTTCTGAATATCATATTCCAAGCTTTGCGGTCTTTTAGCGTGGAGGCTGCCAGATCCTGTGTGATCCTGATTGGTGCTCCTTGATATTTGAATTGTCTCTTTCTGGCTTCTTGTAAGATTTTTTTCTTTTACTTGTAAGCTCTTGAATTTGGCTATTATATTCCTGGGTGTTGTCCTTTCTGGGTCTAGTGTAGAGGGTGATCTATGGATCCTTTCAATGTCTATATTGCCCTCTTGTTGTAGAACTTCAGGGCAATTTTGCTGAATGATTTCTTTTAGTATAGAGTCCAAGTTTCTATTAATTTCTGCTTTTTCAGGAAGACCAATGATTCTCAAATTGTGTCTTCTAGATGGGTTTTCTTGGTCTGTCACTTTCTCATTCAGATATTTCATGTTTCATTCTATTTTATCAGTCTTTTGTCTTTGTTTTACTTGTTCTTGCTGTCTTGAGAGATCAATGGCTTCTAATTGCTCAATTCTAGCCTTTAGGGACTGGTTTTCGGCTATTATCTTTTGGTTTTCCTTTTCACTCTGGTCATCTCTGGTGTTCAATTTGCTTCATTTGATTTCTGAGCCTCACTTTCCAATTGTGAAATTCTGCCTTTTAAACTGTTATTTTCTTGCCAGATCTCTTCCATCTTTTTCATCATCTCAGATTTGAACTCTTCAATAGCTTGTGACCAGTTTTCATTATTTTGGGAAGGTTTGGATATGATTTCCTGTTTGTTCTGTTCTATGGTCTGGATTTTCTCTGTGTAAAAGTTGTCGAGTGTTACAGAGTTCTTTTTGATAATCTTTTTCTTCTGGGGTTCCTAATTTTGGCTTGCCATTGTTGTTAGCCCAGTGCCTTTTCAGCTTTGTCCTCACCCTCAGGGTCTGTCTGAGCTTTCTAGGCTTCCAAGGTCTCAGGTCTCGTTGTTCTTGGGGTCGAGCCTCCTGGTCATCCCCAGTCTGCCCCTCTGCCCGAGGCTCTTTCAGCAGTCTCAGGGGCTACTTCCACAGCCACGCTCCCGTCTGTACAGGGTCCCCACTCAAGGTCCAACCCTGCACTCAAGATCCTTGTCCAAGCCTAGGGCAATACCTTCACCCGTGCAAATGCTTGGGAAAGTCCGTGAGCATTCTTTAGCCTCTTGGGGTCCTAAGTCTTGCTGCTCTCAGGAACAAGCCCTGGAGCTGCCGGTGACTTAATGGGTGCCCTAAATCTACTTTAACTCTTGTGGGCTGGCCTTGGAGCTGTGCATGGCGTGAGGGTTGGGGGAGGGGCTTCTTCCTTTTGTGTTTTAGTGAGAGCTGTTTCACCCCTTTATAGTGTGGAAATGCCCCAATTCCGCATACCTTCAATGCTGCGCCCTGTTGTGGGGTGCCTTCATTTGTCTCGATTCGTTTTTATGTCCCCTTGAGGAGTACCAACAGTAAATACACTTTTAATGTACTCCATTGTACAGGTCAAATCTGTAAATATCGGGGATATATAACTGCTGGTGGGAAGGAAATAGCCTATGGGAGCCTTATAAACCAACTCCTGCAAGCTGTCCAGTTACCTAAAGAAGTGACAGTGATGCATTGTTGATCACATCAAAAGGGTGTAGATGAAGTCTCATTAGGAAACAGGAGGGCAGATATAACAACCAAATATGGTGCCTGATTTGGTCCCATTCATGTGCTATACTTCTCCTTGGTGGATGAAGCAGATCTAAAACAGGCATACTCCCCGAGGGAAGTGAAGCACTGGGTAGAAAATCTAGGCTCCAAATTAGTGAGAGATGTGTGGTTTTCTAGTGAAGACAAACCCATTCTTCTAAGATCTTTATATAATACCCTATGCAATGCATTGAATGCCAAAGGCCATTAATGGGACCTAATCCCTGGTGGATGGCATTCGAAGGCACTGGACAGCTCCTGGCATATCCAATTGTGCAATTAGAACATGCCAGAAATGCAAGGTTTGATTGCAGTACAACCAGGGCATGACCAGAATTAAGGGACTAGGAGGCAGATAATTGGCATATACCCCATTTGAGTGCTTGCAGATCAATTATATATCAATGCCTAATTGTCAAGGATACAAGTATGCCATAGTCATTGTTGACAGGTTGACTCGATGGCCAGAAGTATTTCCTGCAAAGAAAATCAACTCAGCCTTTGTGGTGAAGATTCTTCTGAGAGAGATAGTTCTGAGATTTTCTGTACCAGTTAGAATTGATTCGGACCATGGGTCACACTTTTCCCAAAACATCTTGCATGAAATTTATAAGACCTTGGGGATAAAGATAGACATTCCGTCTATCACCCCTCATCCTCAGGGCAAATTGAGGTCCGCAATAATTGAATTAAAACTCTGATTGAAAAATGTGTTCTGAAAGTCATCTGAAATGGGTACAAGACTCCCCATTGTTCTCTTTTATTTAAGAAGTCAACCCTGTAGTAACACAAGATTGTCACCGTATGAACTGTTGTATGGCCATGCTCCATGGCATAGTTCATCCCAGAAGTCAGCTTTCTTGTCACACCTTGGAGCTGAATGTCAGCTATATAGATATATAAAAGCTTTAAAGAAAAGACTGGATGAATTGCACAAACTTGGCTTGTTAACCCAGAAAGTTCCTTTAGACTCTAGCTTAAACCAGGAGATATGGTCGACATAAGGAACTTTGTAAGAAAATCCGTTGTAGACCCTAAATGGGTAGAGCCTTACCAGATACTATTAACTAGTCCAACATGCATAAAAGTTGAGAACAGAAACCCCTGGTTCCATATCACAAATGTGAAACCTGTAAAAGAACATGCTGTACATGAAGAACACCGTGAAGAACCAAATGACTTAGAGCAACATGAAGTGAATACATGGCCAGAGCCACAGTAAACAGAGTGTACTGTTCAAGAAGAATGAACTGCTTGAAATTCTAAAAAGAAACTGCAAAATTTTTTGCAACACAAAAACAACACAATGGAAGTTAACACAATTACATCACAATGACTAATGTTCCTGATTAAGAAGGTGACAAGCCAACCACCCGACATGACAATAGACAAAAGACAAGTATGCAGGTGGTACAGATGAAGAAAAGAAGAACACAGAAGCTAAAAGCTACAATTCACAGCAGAGGTGGCACAAAGAAATGGACAAACACAAGAGTTTTGTAATCTTTATTAAGTACTGTGCAGGAGGAAGACTGGAAAGAAGAAATACATAAGGCAATAATATCATGTCATAAACACACATTGCACAAATGAGACATCACATGATAGTTTTCATGCCACACCATATAGACTACACAAGGAGAATTGTGGTTCTCCGGTGGGCGAGAAGATCCGTGCAGTAAGGGGTAAGCATGTGCATGCATTAGTACTCATTAGTTCATTAAACACAACACAAAACTGATTGTTTACCTTTTGATATAGACCTCATATAGATAAAAGAGAGTCTCTTTTGTTTATATATATTATATATACATATACGTATATATATATATATATATATATATATATATATATTACATGTGAATAGCTGTATATAATGGAAAGGTATCCTAGGATCTCTAACATATCAAAATATCCGTTGTTTGTTTTTTGATTTCATAGACATCAAGGTAATTTTCACCTGTGATATAGCCTGTATTATAATCACTAACCCATAGTATAGAATTATTAATAGCTTAGGGAAAGGTAGCTTTAGGGACTTTTGAAATACAGTTAGTCAGGGAAAGTAACAATATTGTGAGAATAAGTAATGTATATAGCTTTGCACATACTTATAACTAACAAAATAAAATTAATATGCTAACTATTTAGAACTTAGAAGTATTAATACCACAAACATGGCTTAAGTAAGGTACTAACATGAAAACTTAGAGTTAAATGTATAGANCCCTCCTAGGGGGGAGGGGCAGCTTCAGCCTGACAGCTCAGGGCTTCTCAGTTCTTATCCAAATCCTAATTATCCCCTCTTGCCTTCCCCTTCTTTCTTTTATCAATATAAGCTTTATCTTTGATAGCAGTGCCTGGGTATTATTTGGGTATACTCACTACATCCATTAAGCTTGATTCCTTTCAGTTGCCAGCCTAAGAATCTGTTCCTTCTCAGTCCTTAACATCAAGATATCTAGCTTCTACTCAGTTCCTCAATGAGATCTGTGGGCAATATAAGTTGAGGAGAACATCATTAGAGATTAGTTTTGCTGAGCCTTATCAGAAGTCATTGTCCTGCTTCCATATTCAACTGAAAACAAACTGCTGAGTAGGAGGGATTTGAGAGCAAGGAGCACTTGCCCTTCCCTACTCATTCAAGCCTGTGTGTGTGGGAGGAGAGTGTCTTGCAGGCACCTGGTCCTGGCCAGACCATCAGCTTTCCAACATCCCTGTTATTACAAACATAACACCCTTCAACCCTGTGCCCCAGGGGAAGGGGGTAATTGAGTGATCAGGATGAAGTCAGGGGAAAAAGAACCCATGCTTGGGTTTCCAGGGGCTTTTATAGTCTCAGGCCAACTTCCAGCTGGCTCCTGGCCCATGGTGCTTGCCATCATCAACATTCCATCCAGGGAAACTGACAGGTTTGCCTAAGCTAATATTATAATGCAAAATCCTGCATTACATTATAGATTTATGAAGTGAGGCCTAGAGAGGTTAAATGACTTGCCCAGTGTTATACAACTACTATGTGTCTGATATGGGATTTTAATTTAGGTCTTCCCAATTCAAGGTTTCATACTCTATCCACCAAATCATGCCCCAAATTTGAACATTTTTATGTTTGCTTTCTTCTTGAGTACAAAAATCCTATTGAAGACATGCTAACTATTCCTACCTTGGTAGTAGCTTCATCAACTGACTGCTTTCTTTTGTATAAATGGAGATTTTGAACCTTGGACTTCATCCCCCATAAGTCCCTTAGTTTTCCCAAAATTCCCTTTAATTTCTCCTGTGTCTCTACATTTGCATGGTCATGTTATTGTTTTATGGTTGGCTAAAACTCCTCTCTTTCCCTCTTTAGTTCCTGGGAGCCAGGTGCGTAGTACTTTTTAGTTAGTCTATTTTGTTAGTTTATTATTAATAAAATATTTCTAAATATAATATTTAGTATTTTTTATATTAATTTTAATCTGCACACTTTCCCCCAAAATCCATTGTGTCTAGTTCTTCCTCTCTAGACTATATCAAATATAATCCAATTGCAGACTAATCTACCAGCAGGATTTGGTAGTAATTCAGACACCTTAAGAAGCCATCTCAGTCTTACCTTCCTATCACAACTTCAGTCCTTATCCCCACTATTCCAAGAACCTTAATCTAAAGCTAAATCACCCCATTTAATGTGCTGCTACAGCATCTACAATGCAACTTCAATATTCTTTATAGTTAGTTTCTTATTTTCATTCTCCAAATTCCTTTTCTCTGTAATTCTGAGCAAGTCACTCTCATCTTTTGGTTCTTGCTGTTACAGTAGAGATTAGTTCTGGTATCATCAAGCTCTATTTCAAAGCACTGTCTCAGGTCATCATTACTATCCTCATTTCCTGCCTAATTATCAAACTATTGTCTTTGCTTTTATGAGGCAAAATGTGCCCAGTGCTCCTTTGGTGAGACCATTCCTATGACTTCAAGCTTCTAGACTTTCTGTTGGGTTTTATTTAAATCTTACCTTTTCCATGAAGTCTCTTAAATAATTGAGAGTGGGAGGAAGTGCCCTCTAGCTTCATTCTTTCTAAAAAAAATGCAACCATCAGGACATATCCATTATGGGTCCTTATAATTTTTCTTCTGAATAATTATTTCTATAATTTATGTTCTAATTTTAATCAGTTGCCCTGATGTCCTTGGCAATGTCCAGTTTTGAATATGCTCTCTAAGGGGGCTTATCTATCCTCTAAAGAAATATCTTTGATTCAAACCAGTGATGACATGCTGTGAAGAAACAGAATGGCTTTAGTGAAAAATACATTGCTTAGAATCTCTGTCTCAGGAAATGAAGCCTGAAAGTTCTCCTTTAGCTTTCCTGGTGGAGACAGGGTTTTAACATTTTAGGAGGGAATTGATTAAATATGTTGACACCTAAAGAAGTGCTTAATCTTTATTTTAAGTATTCCCTGGAGTGTTCTCTCTTGCCTTGTTTAAATTTTACAAGATACTCAACAATTTTTGTGACTGAAGCCTTATTGGCTTGACCTTTAATTTTGTTTAAAAATGTATGTGATATTATTTGTAACTGACAGATAAAGGTCTGAGGATAAAAGTGAGGTGTTTTATTGGATGATTGTTGCATTTAAATATAGCAAAGCCAAAGTTGTCTTGAATGATCTGATGAGGGATCTTTATATTTATATTTTAAAAGAGTCTAGAATTTTAAACTAGCTTGCTTTAGAAGCTATTTTTAACACAATATGATAAAGGTATTCATTCACTGAAGTCACGAGAAGTAAAATAATTTCGATCTGTTATAAAAGGAGTTCATTAGAACTTCATTTTTTAAAACCACACATTTAATTTATTATATCTGGAATACATATAATGCTATACTCCCCTCAGGATATGCTACATATAATTGTATATTTCCTGTACATGACAGAAAGTAAAAAAGCAGAATTTCCTTGACTCTGAGAACATGAAACCGATCACTAGTAATTAAGTAAAATGTACCAGTTGGGAGTGATATAATGGCATTATAAAGTAGTTTAACCATTCCTACTCTCAGTACCAGTAAAATGGACTATCATGACATGCTCTGGAGCACATTTTGGTATTTGCTACTGCTTCTTTTCTGCCCAGTGCTTAGCATGAGTTGGTGCTTATTGATTAACCAATTGATAGGTTATAGCAGCCACAAGGGTCCTCCTATTTCTTGATAATCCTTATGGAGAAATGAACTCTAGGAATTAAAAAAAATTTTTTTTCAATTACCAAAAGTTTTCTCTCATCAATTTCAATACTAACAAAGATCTCCCTACTTTTTAAAAAAAAACCCTTACCTTCTTTCTTAAAATCAATACTAGGTATTGCTTCCAAGGAAGAAGAATGTAAGAGTTAGGCATTTGGGTTAATTGACTTACCCAAGGTCATGCAGCTAGGAAGTCTCTAAGGCCATGTTTGAACCTAAGACCTCTGTCTCTACACTTGGCTCTTAATCCTCTGAACCATCTAGGTGCCCCATCTTTTTCCTTGAAAGTCCTTATGGAGAATTGAACTTCTCGAGGGATATTTTAAAAATTCTAGTTTATTTAAAAACAACAAAAGCAACAATAAGCAACATTGTTTTCGCTCACACCTCCCCCATTGGGGAAAATAAAAGGAAAGGGAAACAAAAACATTTTAAATGTATTCCAAACAAAACAAACTCCCACGCTGACTATGCTTAAAAATATATGATTCATTTTGTATCTTGTATTTATAATTTCTTTGTTAGGAAATGGGGTAGTATCATCATCATTTATTCTCTAGACTTATATATGGTCATTCAAGCATTTATCAGTTCCTAAAATCTTCAAAGTTACTTGCATTAATAATGCTGTTAAGATATAAATTGTTTTCTTTGTTCTATTTGCCTCATGCTATTCCAATTCATATAATTAATCTTATGTTTTTCTCAAACCATTTCTTACATTATTTTTAAAAATTGTATTGATATATTTTATATGTATATAATGAATATCTAAAAATTAGTATTATTTTATGAGTTGGCTCCTGAAATAAAATATAATAAGCAACACTAATAACATAAATACCTTATCTGAAAATATCTGCAAAATTTTACTTTGATAATACTCCCTGCCCACAGTTATAGAAAATGAAAGAAATATAGTTTTCTCTCTCCTGTTCTCCTCAACTGGGAAAGAAGAAGGAGAACAAATTTCTTATAATCAATATACATAGTCAAGGAAGACAAATTCCTTCAATGGGTATGATAATAATATGTGGGTGTGTTATTCCGCACCTTAAATCTATCACCTCTCTTTAATTTTCTAATGACTAAGTTCTAGCGTATGAAACATGATGGGGTGCTATTTGCCTGAAATAAATGAGGAAATAAATAATTTGAAAAAGACATTTATTTGTTTCTTTTGGATAAGTGTATTTATTATTATTTATTACATATTTATAACAAATCACATATATTATGTTATTATGTTATATATTTCATTATGTTACATATTAAAAAAATAAGTGACAACAGAAAAATAAGACATTTATCTTTGAGAATTTGATCTTCAGGACTAGAGGTTATCCCCGTGGGAGGAAAGTGTTCAGTAAATTCTTCTTAAATTCATATTTACTTCAACAATCTTTCCTCCTCCACCTTCAGTTATTGTTCTGCTTCTGTAGCCCTGTAACCATTTTGCCTCTTTGGCTCATACCCTTTGATTATGAATCTGAATAAGTTACTGCTTATTTCAAAATTCATTGACAAATGGACCCTTCTATCTTGTCCATATCACATTTCTATAGCACACATTATGTACCATAACTGACTTTCTTATTCATGTGTTCACACTTTTACACAAAATATATTCTCATTAAAATATTCTGCCCTTTCTTCATTAACTTATATTTCTCTGTTCCTTCAAAAACTACAACAAATCTCACCTCCAAAGAAGGCTTTCTTTGTTTTTCCTACACCCACTCTACTCTCTCAGCTTTCCATCTTTCCTATATACTTGTGACCTTATTCTGCTCTGCATTCATTGTACTTTTTATTTTCAAATAAATAAAATCATATTGGACTTTTGTGTTGACTTGGACTACAAAGTCTAGTCCAAGTGTCCTTTTTATAGCGGACTTATTATTATATATAATATGTCATTCTCACTTTGAATAACTTGCATAATAACATTCAGTGTCTTTTAAATGCAGTAATTAATTTTATTTTTCTTGAAAATTTGAACATGGCACTTCTTACCTTATAATTCTATAATACTCTTTGATCCAGGAATACCACCATTAGATCTATATCCCAAAGAGATCAAAGACAGAGGAAAAGGACCTACTTGTACAAATATATTTGTACAGGTTCTTTTTATGGTGGCAAAGAACGGGAAACTAAAGAATGTCTATTGCATTGCTATTGCCTTTCTATCCCAGTTCTCCTAAAATTGCATTGCATATATTTTGTATACATGTTTTCATTTATTTTCCTCAATCTATATAATATTTTCCTACATACAATATAATCTCCTTAAGGTCAGGACTTATTATTTTTATATATTTATGTTTCCAATATTTAGCAAAGTATCTGGCATATAGTGATTAACAAAATATATTGCATGAATTAAAAAACTGAATGAATCATGTAACAGGAAGAAATGGAAAGCCACAAGCATCTAATATTTCAACCTCAGTTCAAATTTGAGGATAAATGAAATTTGTAAATGCCACATCCATGCAACTAAAATAAAATTGGTGTGCTTTCTTTGGAGATTAGATTTAGGGAGGCAATATTTAGTGGAGTAGACTTTTAAAAGGGAATAGTGGTCTCTAGGGCAAGCTATAAATGGGATATACAAAAAAGGTAAGACAGTATAGGAAAAATTGTAGCCAAGGGTCTTCCTTTATATGTGAAGAACTTGATCTCAGGGTAGTATGTTCAACTGAAGTGCATCGAGAACAGCATGGGAGCTGTGGTTGTAGAAACATTCTGCAAATGTATGAATCCAACTCCCCAATTCCCCAGCCAAGGCTACTGGCCCATAATTCTAAAGATAGTCTAAATATCTATTAACAGTAAGCAAGATTTAATTAAAGACACATCCTAATTAAAACTAATAAGCATAACTCCGATTTACACATTCTAGAGAGAGCTTTCTGTCTTTTTAATTCAAGGCATTCAATTCCCTTTGCTGACAGCTGATAAGAATACACATTAGAGTAACCTTACTTTTAATCCCTTTCTGTCAGCAGGCTTCTGAAACCATTCCTCATCCCCAATCTCCCATTAGTGGTGATAAATATTTGGAACCAATTTCTGAGTTGCAAGGCCTATGCAGATTGACCATAGACTTTTACCAAACTGAAAATGTGGTTGGCAATGGGTTTTAAATAGAGAATGAGAAGAAACTGTGTGTAGATGTAAATAGGTTTTGAGATGAAGAGAAATGGAGAAGTGAGACTTATAATGAATATTTTTATAGTAAAGTAAAAGACAAAGTCCCAGAAAGGGAAAAGAGTGGACTTCAGGGAAGAGAACTTTGGAAATATCTTTTGTGGGGGATGTCTTGCTATGGTGAGAATTATTAAGCCGTCCCCTCTCTTGATATAATAGTATCTGAATTCATGAGAATTAACACATTATCATAGCCAAGGGTTTTCCTTTATATGTGAAAATCTTGAGCAGAGGGATATTATGTTCAATTGGAGTACATCAAGGACAACATGGGAGCTATGGTTGTAGAAGCATTCTGCCAATGTAGTTTGTAAATGTCATTATTTTGTAGAAGAGTAGTCAGATGAACCTATTTAAGGAAATATGAATTGAGTTAGACCATGAAGGAAGTATAATAATAGCTTATAAATAAAAATAAATTGACAGCATGTAAACCACCTTACATATGTTATTTTATTTAATAATCTCATAAATCATTTAAGTATTATGATCCCTGCTTTATAGATGAGTAGGCTCAGGCTTCTATAAGTGGAAATATGAGCTAATAAGATGCAGATTCTGGACTGTAATATAGGTCATCTGACTCCTAGTTCAATGTTCTTTCAAGGTTACCATTCTACCTCTCAAGTTTAGGCACTCATGGATAGGTAAATGGGAGTGCAGCAAATAATTTAGGCAGAAGGGAACATTACTGACAATTTGTCCAAACCATTGGCGTTGTTAGAGTTTATAGTTAACTGGTTTTCTTTTTGGGCTTTTCATCTTTGACCAAAATGTTTATTTCATGCAAGTACCTTTCTGTACACCTATAAAAATGAATATATACTTGGAGTTCACACTTAAAGCTTACTACTGAAAACTACAGGCTAGAACTAAATCAGGTCTTAAAAATAGGCACATAAAAATACAAAAAAAATAAATATCACTTAAGTATGACTCCCCATAGAAAAGATGTTTATTTGAGTCTACTAAATCTCACTTTTTCATGGTCAGCAATATTTGCATGCTATAAGGAAAATACATTGTTGTAGAATCAAGTGGGAGATAACAAAAAATAGTTAAAAGCAAATATTAGACATACTAAGTTTGGAATATCTTAATTATGTTACCAACACCATTTATTTCCTAAGAAAGTTATAAGCTTTTCAATGTTTTCTAACTTCTGGCAAATTAAGACACTGTAAAGCAACTAGTTAAGCTGAATGATAGCCTGTAGAAAATGCATAGCTTAGTATATAATGGAACTGGACTGGGAAGCAAGAAAAACTGGATATACATGTTTATCTCTAACCCTCACTAGCTCTATGACCTTAGGTAAGTAACACCACCTCTATGTGGTTCAGGCAATTAATCTCCAGTTAGTGACTACAAACCTGCAATCTATCTCTGCCTGAGGAAGTTCATTAGGCTGAGTAAATCATTAATTTTTTCTCTATTTGCATATTAGAATTGGCAGAATTCATTTTGATCACCTCTGAAACCATAAAGAGTAGGTTACAATAAAAATATGCTTTACAATTATTTCAATCTTCTTAATTTTGATCTGCCTTTGTCTTACTTGCCATTTTTAATTTGTGAGCAATAATAATAATAATCACAATAATGCTTCATGAGTTCAGTTCAGATCCAGTTCACATCTTGGTCCTGGTACAAGCAAGATTTGTTCTAGTAGAGAATTTTCTCTTCTAACTTCATGTTTACAATTTCTCCTAATGAGTAAGTGAAAACTCAGTCCTTCCTTAGTAAAAATATACAGTAAGTTGCTCCCTTCCCTCCCCCTCACATCACCATATTTCTACAGTTTACATTTTTACAAAATGCTCTCCTGGGAATAATCCTGTATGATAGATATTTTGAAAATTATCCCCTTTAAAAAATAAAACAAAATTGAACCTTAGAAAGGTGAAGTCACTTGTCCAACATCACTCAGATTTTATGTGGTAGAATATTAACACAAGTGCTCTGACCTTTGACTTCAGATCCTACATCATGCGCCAATTTTGAAGACAGAGGATTTGTGTTCAAATTCTACCTTAGACTGCCTGTGTAATCTAAGACAAATCACATTCTCTTAGTTCCTCAGTTCCCTCATTTCTTATATGAGATGGTCACACTAGGGAGCCTCTTTCTTTTAGCTCTAGGTCTATGAACTATGAACATTTCTCCTAGAGGATTCCCAAATAACTTCCTAAGTACCATTAATAATGCTTTTCCCTTAAGATGGAATGTGTCGGAGAGTTTTATAACAAATCTTTAGGCTAAGACTTTTTATTATAAAGCAATTCTGAATCACTTATGTTTAAGAAAAAGGTCTTAGAGATATAGCTTTCCTTTTCTGAGTGTTAAGACTTCAGAAAAAGCCTTTAGTTTTTAGAAGCAAAGACTAATGACTTGAAAGTGAATCAAGGCTGCAAACTATTTATTGCAAACTGAATTAAACCCATCCTCAATTAGATTATTGTATTACCAAATTTAAATAGTCTGCTCTTTAACCTCTATGTAGTATTAGCATAAAAGTGACATTCATTATCATCCCTATCATTCTTACTGGCCTCATCTGAATAATCACAGCTACTGGTAGAGAAATAAGGAAATCTTTCTGGCAGAGCTATTCTTTTCCACAAGTGAGCTGTTCTAAATCTGTTAAACACTGGTATGCTTTTGATTTGTCATAATTGGATGATTACCATAAGTCTGGAGGATGAATTTTGAATATACCTATGCCTAAATACTAAGGGGTTTATCATACATTCTAATTTATTTGGCCACTTTTCCTCTTCAAATTGTATTCTGTAAATGATACTCTCTATAGATATAAATGTCATATGAAAACAGTTAAGTTGACTTTTGACTTTGTGATTGAGTAATTCATGAAAAATTTACATCTATGGGAGGGACACACCATTAATTTGTGAAGTAGATTAAATATAGTATGAGGAAATTTCTTAGAACTAGAATGAGGGGAAGATATATCCAAAACAATTAAATAAATTTCAAGTGGTCCTTTTTTGTGTTTTCATTCATGAACTCTGAAGCTTTCAGTCTTGAATCTGTTCTACCATCTGTTCTACACTATTTAGTGTAGTAGAAAGAGCATTCAATTTGGAGTAAGAACTTTTGGGATCCAGTATGACATTGTGAAGCAATTTAGCTAACCTTTCTGGTTAAGGATATAACTGGATGGATTTGGTTGTGGTTGTAAGAACAAGTTTTATTATGCTCATAGTTTGTCAAATTAGCAGTTATTTTCAAGTCTTAAGGCTCCATTTTGTCATTGATTTTAAGAAGTTGTTTTTCAATAATAATATAAACACTTGTGTGGTATGACATAGTAAATAACACATATGTTTATTTTTATTTATTAAACATATATAGATCCTCCAGTAAGAACACACACACACACAATATTACAAACAACTTTACTAGTACTTATGAAGGAAACTAACAGTCAATTCTTATGGTAAATAACTTAGGGACTCATAGCTAAAAGTGTGTCAGACTATCATTCTGTTCCCACACATTGTTAAGGCTATATTCTGTTCCTATTCTTAAGATTGGAGCCAATCTATGTTGGCTAGAAGGCAGTGCTGATTGATTAATAAAGATTTTGGAGAACTTCTGGATAACCACTGTATAAAATTTAAATTTAAATGAGAAACTACAGGTTCTTATTTTCCATAGAGTTTTATTAATAATCACTAAAGATAGAGAAAGCATACTAAAGCCTAATCTAATCTAAATGACCACATGTGTGGATTCTCCAGCTGCATTCCAGGAAGTAGAGAGAGAGAGTGGTGTCACACTAAAATTTTTATCTTCCATTCTCCCCTCTGCTCCTCCATGCATGTCCTTTCATGTTCATTCACACAGCTTAAGCATGCAGTGTAAGCACGCAAATGGGAAGCTGAGTAAGACAAGCTGGGTTGGAGGAGCCTTGGGGAGTGAATTTGGTCTACACGATCCTCCCTGTGATTCCATTGGGAGAAGAGCATGTTGAAATCTCCCAGATATACATGCCTCATCTCCCCAAAGAATCATTTCAAATAACCAGTTTATATCTACAAAGATCTCTTACTAGAGGTTTATATAATATTACACTTTCTAAGGGGAAATTACAATAATTTGGGGATATGAGGGAAATAAAAGAGAAAGAGAAGAAAACCAATGGTTGGTAGGCACATTGACAAAAAGTCAATTGGGGGCAATCCCCTTTGACATAAGAGTTTACATTTAGAGTAAATGTGTTCAACCCCTCTCAGTTCAATTCACTACATCCCAAAGTTCATTCTGGATCTTTTGATGCAGTGTTTGATTTCTTTGGCTTCCCCATGGCGCCTTCTCCAAACAGTTCACTTTCTTGATTCGGGGAGTGTTATGAGGAAGATTACTTAAGTTATCATTTAGGAGACTTAACAGGAAGGGCTGGAGAATTCCACATGGAATGGGGAAGCAGGAAATGGCTTGCTCTCTCTCTGAGAAGGACTCCATGGTGTTTGAGACAAGTTGCAACTGACCCTAGGAGACCTCAAATTTCCAGAGATCCTGAAGGAAGACTGACAAATACTTGTGGGAGATTTTGGTAGAGACTATTAATCCCAAACTGAGTTGCATGTGAATTTGGGCTGGGTTAGCTCCCAGAATCTACCCACCTGAAGGAGTGCAGCTAGTGCTTCTGGAAGAGTTGGCTCCTGGCATCCTGTAACATCTCCGGAATCTTCTGTGAGGATTCCCACTTAAGTCCTGCTATCCTCTGGGCCCTGCCTGGCTAAGGTCTCAGTTGAGTATAGTTAAGTCCCTCCCCTGACCCTGTGGTTTGCCTTAGTCTAAAAAGTATAGAAACACCTATTCCCATCCTTTACCATAGTTTCTTTAATTAAATTGTTATAAACTCTTACCTTTTGCCTGTTGGCTCCATAGGCCCCTTGTCTAGGAGGTGCAGGGTGACAGGGCCTAACTACCACTTCTGTTAACAGATAATCTCCTTAGTATAGAGAGCCAGCTCTATTTGGTAGGGGTCCTGAGTGGCGTTTAATGGCGTCTGATTGAAAAGACAGGAAAGAGAAAATGAGAACAGCCAGACTAGTGGTTAGCTCATAGCTGCTCCAATGTCATGGAGTTTGGGGTTTATTTTATACTGGTTTCAAACAAAGAACACAGAAAAAGAATCACAGCTGTGAAGGGGTTACAATCATACACAAACCCATTAAAGTCTAAAAAGTAGAGAGATAGGTACAAGGACAAGGGCCAAATTCCAACCACCAATTACTAGGGTGTTAATTCTGGGAGCAGAAACATATTTCATACAGATTTTTACTAATTGCGTCCTGTTCCCTAGATTTACAGGACTGTACCTGGTCAGAGAAAGTCTGGACTAGATTGTTTGGCTCTAGCCTTATCTAAGTAATATTTTTTAGAGTTCAGGCTTCTTAATTATCAAGGAGAAAAAGTGGTGAACTCAGTAGCTGCTGGTCTGCTAAGGACTCGAAGCTTTCCAATAAGAATATTAAGAAAAGGTGGGAATCTGAAAATGAGTCAAAAGGGAAGTCTCAGATTTTTACTTTAGATGGCCCATTCGGTCTGCTACCTGACATGCAGTGCAGAAAAAAATCATACACACAGTTTTACTTGCCGATGATTTTGTAATGGGATACAGATAAAAATATCTATTACAGACTCTATTTCTCTAAATGACTCCCAATAGCCTCTTGGAGGGGTCAAGTTGTTTTTGGATTAACCAACCTGCTGGTACCAGAGCTTTTCAGGGCTCAGGTGACCAGGACCAAACACAAAGACTGCCTCAGCCTCGATTGGTCATGCAGGGAATCCAGATAACAGACTCTAATCTGACCCTATTTCTCCAATTGGCTCTCTACACCTTAGTAGTTAAACCCCGGACTCCCTACCCTGTTTGGTCCTGCCTTCTGTCATTCCTGTCTCCCTCACACCCCATTGTGAGCCCACAGATAATATTTAGTTAACTTCCCTGGCTATTCCCCATTATAGGAGTTAGTGAATTTCTTTTCCTGAAATTACTCAAAAAAATTAAATCTTGAATTTTATGAAAATTATATAATCCCCATGAAGAGGATGTTGATCAACACCCAGATCAACTCAGGATACATGGTTGAGTTACAGGGTATATAAATCAATTATCAAAAGAAAATCCAAAACCACACACACAAAAAAAATAAAACCTAAATAAAAGAGAAAAAAAATAAATTTTGTGGGGAAGAAAAACAAAATATCAAAATCAAATTGTACATAAAATTCTGAGAAAGCAAGAATAAACCCATAAGGGGATGTGGCAAAATTGGGACATTAATGCATTGCTGGTACAGTTATGTAAGAGGGAGATTTTAGATATTATATAGATATATATTTAAGGTGTGGTCACCAGGAATCAATAATTCAGATTGATTCCATAATTAAAATAGACCCAAGTCAGGATCAGGTTTAAGGTAGTTTATTTACAATTAGGAAGGTAGAAGGTAGGGAAATAGAGAGAGGGAGAACCTAGCCCAGGCCTACCTGAGGCTGGGCGGAGAGAGAATTGGAAGGCTAATTAAACTAGGCTACAAGCCCCAAGGCCTTAGCAATTAGGGAGGCAAGAAGCCTACTTAAGGTAGAGTCTGGAAATGCCAAGGTAGGCCAAGGAAGTCAGCCCAACTTACCCACATGACCATTCAGAGTGGAAGCAGCCTGAGGACCCAGCTGAGATCCTTCAGCACCAAGTTCAAAGCAGGAACTTCCCCAACAGGAAGTAACCAACATACTTGAAGAGATAGTGTCTCTTGCCACTTCCTGTGGGTCCATCTCTAATTCAAGTGGACAAATGGCAGCCTCTACACTGATTTGGACTGCCCAAAGGGCAGTCCATTGTTCTTGATTTGTTACCTATTGTCACATGTGGGTAACTCATCTCCCCTCCCCACTAAGGGAGGTGGGGATGACATCATCTCTGATAGTAGAGTTTTGACCATGAACGGGTTTAAGCTAATTCTATTCACAGTTGTGAACTGAACCAACAATTCTGGATGGCAAATTGGAACTATGCCCAAAGAGCCCTTAAAGAGTGCCTTCCCTTTGATTCAGGGATACCATTGCTGGGTTTGTACCTTAAAGAGATTATAGGGAAAAAAGATTTGTACAAAAATATTTATAGCCGTGCTCTTGGTGGTGGCAAAAAATTGGAAATGAAAAGATGCCCTTTGATTGGGGAATGGTTAAACAAATTGTGGTATCTGTTGGTGATGGAATACTACTGTGCTCGAAGGAATAATGAACTGGGGGAATTCCATGTGAACTGGAATGACCTCTAGGAATTAATGCAGAGTGAAAGGAGCAGATACAGAAGAACATTATATATAGAGAATGATACACAATTGAACATAATGAACTTCTCCATGAGTACCAATGCAAGGATCCAGAACAATGATGAGGGACTTATGAGAAAGAAAACTATCCATATTCAGAGGAAGAACTGTGGGAGTAGAAACACAGAAGAAAAACAACTGCTTGAACACAATAGCTGATGGGGATATTATTGGGAATGTAGATGCTAAATGATCAGTCTAGTCCAACTATCAATATATGGAATTAGATATTAATCAATGATATATGTAAAACTAAGTGGAATTGTACATCAGTTATAGGGGGTGTGAGGGAGCTTGAGGGAGAAGGAAAGAACAAGGATCATGTAACCATGGGAAAATATTCAAAATTAAAAATTAAAAAAAAGAATAAGCCCCTAACAGGTCCTTGAATCAGGGCCCAATAAAGTGATTTATGTCCCACAAGCCTGTTGGACAATTACAGCAATTATGTACTTACCTAATCAGCAGCCAAGATTACAGAAAATTGCCTTACTATGAAAGAGAAAATAGGGATTAGATTTTGAAGCAAAAGGGAAGTATCATTCCCTGGTCTGATTTTACTTTCACTCTCAGGGAGAGGGAAGCCAAAATGACAGCCAAACTTAGGTACTTTGTCTGAATCAGGCATGAGAGAATCCTGTGTCTGAAGTTGTCAAACAGCCACTTCCTTGAACCACAAAACAAGTCCTGTGTCTTGGTGCAGATTCTCATCAATCACATAAGGATTGGTTGGTCTCATTGACCTTATGCTTCCTTCTTTCTGAAATCAGACACAATTATTAGTCAAAGTCCCATAATATTTAACAATCAATGGCAGGTTTATATAGTCTAAAGTTTTCAGGTATGCATTGATATTAGGGCTAATGGATATTTTAAACTTATTTTATTGTAAAATAAAAAAAAACTATTAATACTGATTACATGTACTTCAAGTACAAAAAATAAGAGAAGAAAGAAAATTCAAATATCCTATTGCAAATAAAAGGAAAAACAGTAATAAAATTAAAAAAAAATCATAGTTCACATTCCATGACAATGTCTCAGCCAAAACTGTGTCCAACTTATCTATGAACTTTTATCCCTAGTCTAGTCATAGGAGGAATAAAAATAAAAACAATGGAATATAATATATAGCTTATAGCTAAAAAACAGTAACTGAAAGTGACGTAGTGTAACAGAATATTTAGATCATATTAATATGTGAGCTTAGAAACAAAATTAAATCTTAAAACAAACAATCAGGAAATACAATAAGCATGACAGGATATGAGGATAATGAGTGATTACTCAGTGTCTATAGAAAGTACCCTTTTGTTATAGGTAATATTGATCTTGTTTGGGTTTTGGATATTGATGGTCACTTGAGACTAATGAAGTGGTATAGATAGGCTAAAGCTGTCAGAGTAAACTATTTGAAGGCGGTGGATAAAATTTTGGACACAGCTTAATACAATTCTTATTATATTATTATGAGGAGAGGCAGGGACAGGATAAAAGAGGTAGGAATAAATAGGAAAACTCTTATATAATATTTCTAAATATACCCCTCCATCTTAATCTTCATGGATTTGCTTCTTGTTCACCAAGGTGAATCTCCTTAAACTAATCTCAGCTATCTAAAACCCAATTTCTATCTAACTAACCTTATTCTATAGATAAACTTCAATTTATATTAACCTCTTTAAAATAATTTATGAAAATTAAAAAACAGTCTGAAGCTAACTGCCAGAAAGTCTCACTCATTCTCCCTTCCTGTCTCCTATCCACCCCAGCGAGCCCACAAGTAATATTTAAGGCACCTTCCCTGGTTTTCCCCCATTATAGAGCCCATAGCACCATTCTGTGGCTATTCTCTCTTTCATAGAAAACAGTATCCAAATTGCTACTCTTTCTCTGTCCTAACACTTCAGCTCAGAATAAACTAATTTAAAATGCTTATAATTGATATTTTTTACAAGTGAGCAATGAATCCAAAAATCCTTTTTTTCAATTTTGATAGCTGTTGGAGTGGTTAATAGGACTTGGAGTGGACCTTCACAGGCAGTTTGAGTTCCTCCAGTGCACTGGAAATTCTTTATATACACCTTGTCTCCTGGGTGTAGGTAATGGAGTGAGAAGTCTATAGGTCCTACTTGTATAACAGCCCTGGATTCATGGAGTTCTCACAATTTGTTCTCTAAGTCCTATATATATGAAACAATAGAAGTGTCTCCCCCAACCCCCTCACCCCCACAGTAATTATGTGTATGGAGGAGAAAAAGGTTTAGTCTGTATAGGGGGATGTCCAAAAAGCATCTCAAATGGTGAGATGTATAGATCTCCCCTAGGCCTGCTTTGAAGATAAAAGAGGGAGAACTTCAGGCCATTTTAAATGAGTCTCAGTGCATAATTTTCCAATCATAGTTTTAAGATCTCTATTAATTCTCTCAACTTGGCCTAAGCTCTGGGGATGATATAGTAAGTGGAATTTGGGAGTGATTCCCAAACAAGAATAAATCTGAGACAAAACCAAATCAGGGAAATGAGTTCCCCTGTCTGAATCAATTTGTGCTGGCAGACCAAAGCAAGGAATAATATCTTTTAAGAATGCCTTGGCAACGAAACCAGCTGTGGCTTGGGTGGTTGGAAATGCTTCTGGCTATCTGGTCAGTTGATCCAATATGACTTGACGAAATTTATAAATTCCAGCCTTTGGCATAGTGATAAAATTAATTTATAGGTGTTCAAAAGGTGTGTAAGCCAGAAGATGTCCACCAAAAGCTTTGCTACAATTCTACCCAAATTAATTTACCTATTTACTGCCATACCTATCAAATTACCAAAAAACTTTTTTACTGAATTAAGAAAAACTATAACAAAGTTCATTTGGAATAACAAAAGATCAAGAATATCAAGGGAAATAATGAAAAAAAAATGTGAAGGAAGGGGGCCTAGCAGTACCAGACATTAAACTATACTATAAAGCAGCAGTCATCAAAACAATATAGTACTGGCTAAGAGATAGAATGGAGGATCAGTGGAATGACTTAGGGTTAATGAAGTCAGCAAGACAGTGTACGATAAACCCAAAGAGCCCAACTTTTGGGACATGAATCCACTATTTGACAAAAACTGCTGGGAAATTTGGAAAACAATATGGGAGAGATTAGGTTTACATCAACATCTCACACCCTACACCAAGATAAATTCAGAATGGGTGAATGACCTGAATATAAAGAGGGAAACTATACATAAGTTAAGTGAACACAAAATAGTATACCTGTCAGATCTCTGGGAAAGGAAAGATTTTAAAACCAAGCAAGAGTTAGAGAAAATTACAAAATGTAAATTAAATAGGGGGTCAGCTGGGTAGCTCAGTGGAGTGAGAGTCAGGCCTAGAGACAGGAGGTCCTAGGTTCAAACCCGGCCTCAGCCACTTCCCAGCTGTGTGACCCTGGGCAAGTCATTGACCCCCATTGCCCACCCTTACCACTCTTCCACCCATGAGACAATACACCGAAGTACAAGGGTTTAAAAAAAAAAGAAAAAAATGTAAATTAAATGGTTTTGATTATATTAAGCTAAAAAGCTTTAGTACAAACAAAAACAATGTAGTCAAAATCAGAAGGGAAACAACAAATTGGGGAAAAAATCTTTATAACGAAAAACTCTGACAGGGATCTAATCACTCAAATATACAAGGAGTTAAATCAATTGTATAAAAAATCAAGCCATTCCCCAATTGAAAAAATGGGCAAGAGACATGAATAGGCAATTCTCAGGTAAAGAAATCAAAAGTATCAATAAGCACATGAGAAAGTGTTCTAAATCTCTAATAATTAGAAAAATGCAAATCAAAACAACTCTGAGGTACCACCTCACACGTAGCAGATTGGCTAAAATGAAAGAAGGGGAGAGCAATGAATGCTGGAGGGGATGTGGCAAAATTGGGACTTTAATGCATTACTGGTGGAGCTGTGAACTGATTCTGGCTGGCAATTTGGAACTATGCTCAAAGGGCTATAAAAGAATGCCTGCCCTTTGATCCAGCCATACCATTGTTGGGTCTGTAACCCAAAGAGATCATAGATAAACAGACTTGTACGAAAATATTTATAGCTGCACTTTTTGTAGTGGCAAAGAACTGGAAAGGGAGGGTATGTCCTTCAAGTGGGGAATGGTTGAACAAACTGTGGTATATGCTGGTGAAGGAATACTATTGTGCTAAAAGAAATAATAAACTGGAGGAGTTCCAGGTGAACTGGAAAGACCTCCAGGAACTGATGCAGAGTGAAAGGAGCAGAGCCAGAAGAACATTGTACACAGAGACTGATATACTATGGTAAAATCGAATGTAATGGACTTCTGTACCAGCAACAATGCAATGACACAAGACAACTCTGAGGGATTTATGATAAAGAACGCTACCCACATTCAGAGGAAGAACTGCAGGAGAGGAATCATATATGAAAAACAACTGCTTGAACAAATGGGCTGAGGAGGACATGATTGGGGATGTGGTCTCGAAACTACCACACCAATGCAACTAACAACAATTTGGAAATAATTCTTGATAGATGACACATGTTAATACCAGTTGAAATGGGCATTGATGGGGGGGGGTGGAGAAGGTGAGGGGGGAAGGGGAAAGTAAGAACATGAATCATGTAACCATGATAACTTTTCTAAAAAATAAAAATTATTTTAAAAAAGGAGTTGCATTAGAAACAGACAGACATATGAGCATTTTCTTTCCTTTGGCCCCCTCTTTAAAAAGTTGCCCATCATTGGACTAGAGATAGCATGATTACAGCATATTACTGGGGCTCTGGTGATTATATCCTATGCCTCATAGTCAAAAGGGGGTGAAATGTCCAGTTTACAGGATAATCAGATAGCTGGGATAGAAAGTAGATGTTTATCAAGAGCAAACTTGGAAGTACCTATCTGGGTTCACAAAAATGAGAGTAGAGGCCATAGGGGCTCAAAGTCACCTTCTCTATTGCTGCAGGAATGCAAGAAAAAATAACACTTTTATATATTTTCTGACTTGGCCCACAATCTGTGTTGTTAGGGTGTTTAGGGGAAGCCTGTACCTCCCACGTCATTCCCCCCACTCTTTAATTTCTAGGGGAGAGAAGGGCAATGGCCCATCTTATATGATTTCTTCAAATCTAGTAATGGGCATAGAGCTGTCCCTGTCAGAGGGAGAAAGGTGGAGAGGGGCTGTGGGCACAGGGGTTCTTAGGACCATGTCCTCAATGAAAATGTCTGTGTCCTAGGAGCTGGGCAACTGAAGGCTTGGAGATCTGAAAGACATGCCCAGGTGATTGTTTCCCATAATTGGCACACAGCACAAGGGGGAGTCAGTCCCTAAAGCAGACGGGTAGAAGCAAAGATTCCCCAGAAACTAGAGCAACAGATATAAAAAGAGAAAATTAGTACATTAGAAATTGATATTAAACACTGGCATTTGGGTAGCTTATCCCTATTGCCAACAAACTCTATCTTCAGAAATCATCTTTTGACAGGAATGGATCCCCTCAGGAAATCTGATTCCTAAGTTGAAGTTGCTTTGTTCCTAGTTGTTGGTAGAAATGCTTGAGGTGTTCCTGCCAAAAATCTTTTATAAAGCACACATTAATATGGCTTCTATAAAGACATAAGTTTACAGATATATACTTTACACATAGATTTCTCTACCCCAGGCTCTGGAGGATATCCAAAAATCTCTGGGTCATATTTCTAAGTCTGAGATCCAAACTTCAATTGTGGTAAGTTAAGACTACAAATAATTCCTTAAACACATTCTCTGGTCTGTCAGCTCCTTCATTTTTCCAGAGAGATGGAAGATAGACAGGCAGAGTTACCTCAAAATCACTTAGAGGTTTTCTTTTCCAAAAACCTTCCCCAATGTGCCCATACAACAGAGAACACAGACATGTGACATAGAAAGACAACATAAATGATTAAAGCATGCCTATTGTTTTTCTCTTTTTTTCCCACAGACTCTCATTACTTCATAATTTAACTAAAAAGATTTTACTTCAAACTACTATAGCTCATTTCCTTATCTAAAAGGAATCATGGTCTTAGGCCCTCTCCTTCCTAAAAGTTCTCCTTCTTGTACAGAGGATAGGAGAATAATATACTACCTTACAGCAATAAGATCCATTGCCTAGATACTCAAATTTAAAACTATAATAAACCTTCTCCTTTTCCTTAAATCAGAAAAGGGGTTAATGGCTGCAGACAGTTTAAGATAGCTTCATAACCCAGCTGTCTGTTGTATTGGGAAATAAAGAAAATACTCTTCACTTCAATTGCTAATCAATATCCCCAAAGAATCCTGATTTAAAGGATTGTACCATTTAAATATTGTCTTAACACACTGCTTATCCAATTCATGTCAGACATTAATCTTAGTCCATAATACAAATTGGTAAACTGAGCTAGTCACTTAGGATGAAAGAAAATATCTATGGCACAGTCGGTTTTATATTCAAACAATAAAATCATTTTTATCTTAAAATACACATTTTAGTAGTAATTCACATAACAGCCAGTTTTCATAAAGTATTTAGTAGTACAGGTTCTAAGTTAAATTTACAGAATTGAAACTTATTCTTTCCCAATGCTCATAACTTGTAAGAATTACACAAATTCTTGTCCAACAAACAGTTTAAAAATTAGGATATTATATTTCAAACTCACATGTGCACATATTCTAACTTTGAAATAAACACCAATAAAGAAATCTAATTGAGAGATATAAAATATCTCTTTCTGGTCAAAATCTGCCCTCCTCCTCCCTACAGCAGAAAAGGAAGGGAGATTTGAATAGTTACTGATAGTTGCCCTACTTTCTAATTCTGTTCTAACTCTCTTGATTTCCAAACTCCCTTTGCCTATCTTGGCCTGGACTTCTGGGTGGACTCTGCACAAACAAATAAATAAATAAACAAGCAAACAAACAAACAAATGAAAAAGTAAATAAACAAATAAATGGATGGGTGAATGGATGAATAAATAAATAAGTAAATGAATGAATGAATGAATAAATGAAATAAAATAAAATAAAATAAAATCCAAGGAAAGATTAGGGTTCAGAGAATTGGAAGCCCAGTGAGGGGAAAAGGTTAAAATGTAAGGTGCTTCTATCTACATGCCCTCTTCCCTGCAAAATAGATCTAATTGCCAAATGGCATTAGGATTTAGGGTGTCATCAAAAAGCCAATTTTCTTTTTTTTCTAAGATGTTACTCTGATATTCAATATGTAAAAAAAGGCAGTTGAATTTTTGTTCAAGCTATCTAGGCCTGATCCCATGCCAAGGGGACGGTCTGTGAAAATGCTTTTCCCTCCATCTTCCTACCAAGAACCTGTGGTGCCCAAATTCATGAAGTGGTTGAAGAGACCCTATGTAGCCTGGATATAGGGTCTGACCTCAGGTTCTGCAGTCACTCTACCCCTGAGGCTTCCCCAGACAGGAGAGAGATAAGCCCAACTGAGCCACTCACAGAGGGAGGAGTACAAGCTGTCTAGGCCTAATTTTTTTCCAATTGTCAAGTAGGCACCCCAAAGGGGAATCTCAGAGTACACCCTGCCTCTGTCCTATTTAGAGAAAGAATGGCTGATCCCTTATCAAGAGTCAAGAACAGTGGGTCCAGGGAGGTTACCCCAACAATTAGTCACTCAGATCAGACTAATTTCTGACTCTGAGGGGGTTTACCTAGTAAATGTCTCCTGATTTATACAAGGGAAACAATCCTGACATAGAGATCCCCCTCGGCTCCATGGCCCACCAATGCCTGGGGCTCTCAATGGGAGAAAGAAGGAATAAGCCCAAAAAAGATGTCGCCCCAAAATGGTGGGGTTGTTTTGTTGTTGTTTTGGAGTGTTTTTTTTTTTGTTGTTCCAGGAGCCAAAGGGCCCTGTCCTACCTGAGAAGCAGTGTGAATCCTGGGTGGAGAAACAGCCTTCTCAGTACTTACCAAGGATTTCGGCACCAAAATGTCATGGGAGAGCTTTGAAGTAAAAAAATAAGATCCTGCACAGGCTACTTTTTGCAAGAAGGCTAGACTCCAGGGGGCAGCTGGGTAGCTCAGTGGATTGAGAGCCAGACCTAGAGAAGGGAGGTCCTAGGTTCAAATCTGGCCTTAGCCACTTCCCAGCTGTGTGATCCTGGGCAAGTCACTTGACCCCCATTGCCTATCCTTTCCACTCTTCTGCCTTGGAGCCGATACACTGTATTGACTCCAAGATGCAAGGTAAGGGTTTAAAAAAAAAAAGAAGGTTAGACTCCAAAACTTAGCTTAAAACTAAAAAGAGAAATGTATTTATTTGGAATTCACATGGAGAGGCCTGGTAGATAGTGTGTAGCTGTAGCACTGCCTCCTAGAGGAGATGTGTAAATAAATAGAAGATTTATACCCTTTTGACAACAGAGCCTATGTGACTAGAGAAAGGATTATGATGTCATGTTACTGGGGCTCTGGAATATGAGATGGACCATGTGGTTATGCCTCAAAGTCAAAAGGGGGCGAACTGTACAGTTTAGAGGATAGTCAGATATCTGGGATAAGAAGTAAATGTTAATCAGGAATAAGTTGGGAGCTGCCTATCTGTGCTCATCAAGAATGGAGGGAGGGGTAAGCTGGGTAGCTCAGTGATTTGAAAGCTCAACTTTTAACCACCCACTTCCCTAAATCACTCTTTTCTCCCTCTTGCTTGACATCTCCATCTGTCTCCCCTGCCCCCTTTCCTTTCCCTGCTGGCCTAGCTCCTGCCCTTTCCTCTCCTCCCCAACCCCTCTGCTCCTACCTCTCATCCCTCCTCTACCCTGCCCACTGCCCCCAGCCCCTCCCTTTCCTACCCAATTCAGCCCACCTCCTGCTCCTATTTTTCATTCCTCCCCTGACAAGTCCACCTTCCCCATGCCTCCTCCTCCCCTAACGTACTTCTTAGCAACCCAAACAACTAGCCTAGCAACAGAAATTGAAAATAATTAAGTTAAAGGCCTTAAAGGAAGTACCTACTTACAATAAAACCAGAGATTTAGTGACCCTTAGGCACCGTACACCTTTCACTCCATAAGACATTGAGAGATTCAAGGAAAATACTCCTTCCTTTGAAGAGGATCCCATTGTAGTTATATTTAAAAAAAACTAGAAGGTATTTACCACACTTATGACTAGACATGGATTGATGTGGGAAATTTGTTCCAAGCCTTTGTAAAGGAAAATAAAATTGTTTCTCTTCTCAATTCGGCCCAGGGAAGGAGAGCAATTCATTGGCTCCAGGAGGACCCACAATAGAACTTGAATAATGAACAAGACTACTTAAAATTATGCCAGCCTAGAGGCATTAGTAACAACAAAGAGAGTTTGTTCTGATAGGCCTGGTACATGGCCAAAGTTTGAGAATTTAAAGCAAAAAAAAAATGAAGAAAATCCCTCCCTGTTTATGGATAGACTTATTGAGCTGGGAGGTAGATATATAGACCTAGATCTCACCAGAGAAAGAGATGTTAGACAAATAAGGACACAGTTTGTTAGAAATTGTGTTAAAGTAGTCAAAGACTATTTTAAGATTAATAGCCTAAACTGAGCTAGTATGGATCTCGAGGAATTGAAAAGAGTAGCAGTTTATGTCTTTAATGGCCATGAAAGGAAAGATGAAGAGAACAATTACTTAGTGGAGCCATTAAGGAAGGAAATAAAATCTCTAACTGAAAAAATTGAAAAAGACAAAGCAAATCAAGAAGTGGCCATAGCCCCTTTGTAGAAATCCACAAATCAACAATTAATGTATTTCTTCTGTGGAAAAAGGAGTAACATAATGATGAACTGCATGAAGTGAATCAGGTAAATAGGAATAATAACAATTACAGAAATAATAATCCAATTGATGTAAATGATAACTCACACTAAAATACCCAAAATGGGGCTTGTCCACACTATACTCCCCTCAGCATGAGAAACCCCAGGGGAATAGGCAAAGATCTTTATGAAGGTGTGAGAAGGAGGGATAAGAGCTGTGTGATACAATTTTAGATGATTTGTTCTTAGCCTCACCAAATGCCACAGCATGCCAGGAAGATAGCAAACAACTCCTTTTAGAGCTACATACGAGAGGCCACAAAATCTTAAAGGCAAAGGTTCAGTTGAGTTTCAGGGTTTATTTTAACTGCTGGTGCCTGCTCCATTTCTCTTAAGCACATTGAAGATATTCAGAAATTGAGCATCCCCTCCACTAAGAAACAGTTGAGGGCAATTTTAGGAGCAACAGAATTTTGTAGACAGTAGATCCCTTGCTAAGTGGGAATCACTAAACCCCTTATATCTCTGTCAAAAAATTTAGTCCCTGAACCTCTTAGATTAGAGGCAGAGCACCTGTCAGCTCTTTCAAAATTAAAATAAGCTATCCTGTCTGCCCCTGCTCTAAGCATTCCAGATTACAAAAAACCATGTGCATACATGAACAGAAAGAGGTAGCTTCAGGTGTTTTAACTCAAGCTTTATTTTTTAAACCTTTAACTTCTGTGTATTTGCTCCTAGGTGGAAGAGTGGTAAGGGTGGGCAATGGGGGTCAGACAGTGACTTGCCCAGGGTCACACAGCTGGGAAGTGTCTGAGGCCAGATTTGAAGCTAGGACCTCTTGTCTCTAGGCCTGGCTCTCAATCCAGTCAGCCACCCAGCTGCCCCTTAACTCAAACTTTAGGACCTGTTCAGCAACCAGTTGCTTATTATTCAGTTCAGCTGGACCTAGTAATACCAGAAGCCCCTTTCTGTCTTAGAGGCATAGCTACCACAGCTTTGTTAGTAACTAAATCTGATGATTTAATATTGTGGTTATTAACCATAATGTATCCACATGTTACACATAATGTAACCATTAACCATAATGTATCCACATGAAGTCAAAGCATTGTTGCTAAGATATAGAACACAGGCAATTTCAGATCAGAGACTTGCTAGGTTCTAGGTAACTTTGTTAGGTAATGAGAATATTACCTTAAAACACTGTACAGGTCTAAATCCTGCAAACTTGCTTCCTAATTTACCAGTTTCAGGAGAACCATTGCACAGTTGTCTGTTGACAATCTCTAGTGTCCACACTGGAAAAGCTTTGAGACAATCTCCTGAATACTCCATTAAATAATCCAGACTTATTCACTGACGGTTCTTCCTTCATGAGGGATGGCATATGCTACACTGAATCTGTTGTAGTCACAGAATTTGCCACTCTGTGATCAGCTTCACTGCCCTCAAATATAAGTGTTCAAGGTGCAGAACTGATAGCTCTGAAGATGCCTATAGAATTGCCAAAGGTAAAAAAGCAACAATTTACAAAGACTCTATATATACCTTTGGAATATGTTGTACAGTGGATATGCTATGGCTTCAAAGGGGATTTTTAACATCAGCTGGAAAATGTATAGCAATTGCAGAAATTATTAATGAAGTTCTTTCTGCCCTCCAGTTCCCTAAAGCCCTAGCTGTAGTTCATTGTCCTACTTCTTTCTCTACTTTTTGCTACTTTAGTGTTCCTAATACAATGTTAAATAATAGAGGTGATAATGGGCATCCTTGTTTCACGCCTCATCTTACTGGGAAGGCTTCCAATTTATCCCCATCGCATATGATGCTTGATGATGGTTTTAGATATATACTGTTTATTAATTTTAGGAAAGGTCCTACTATTCCTATATTTACCAGTGTTTTCTATAGGAAAGGGTGCTATATTTTGTCAAAGGCTTTTTCAGAATCTATGAAGATAATCATGTGATTTTTGTTTGTTAGATTGTTGATATGGTCAATTATGTGAATGGTTTTCCTAATGTTGAATCATCCTTGCATTCCTGGTATTAATCCCACCTGATTGTGGAGGATAATCCTTTTGATCACTTGCTGGAATCTCTTTGCTAGTATTCTATTTAAATTTTTTGCATCTATATTCATAGGGAGATTGGTCTGTAGTTCTCTTTCTCTGTTTTTGATATACCTGGCTTTGGAATCAGTACCATATTTGTGTCATAAAAGGAATTTGGTAGGACTCCTTCTTTGTTTATTATATCAAATAAATTGTATAGTATTGGGATTAGTTGTTCTTTGAATGTTTGATAGAATTCACTTGTGAATCTATCAGGCTGGTGATTTTTTTCTTAGGGAGTTCTTTGATGGCTTGTTCAATTTCTTTTTCTGATATGGGATTGTTTAGGTAATCTATTTCTTCTGCTGTTAATCTAGGCAATTTATATTTTTGTAAATATTCATCCATATCACCTAGATTGCAATATTTATTGCCATATAATTGGGCAAAATAATTTTCAATGATTGCTTTAATTTCCACTTCATTAGAGGTGAGGTCTCCCTTTTCATCTTTTATATTGTCAATTTGGTTTTCTTCTTTCCTTTTTTTTTATTACATTGACCAGTACTTTGTCTATTTTATCTGTTTTTTCAAAATACCATCTTCCAGTCTTATTTATTAATTCAATAGTTCTTTTGATTTTACTAATTTCTCCTCTGATTTTTAGTATTTCTATTTTAGTTTCATCTGGGGATTTTTAATTTGCTCACTTTCTAGTTTTTTAAGTTCCATGTCCAATTCATTAATCTCTGCCATTCCTAATTTGTTAATATATGAACTCAAGGATATAAATTTCCCCCTGAGTAATGCCTTAGTTGTGTCCCACAAAGTTTGGTAGGGTGTCCCATCATTGTCATTCTCTTCAATGAAATTGTTGATTGTTTCTATCATTTCTTCTTTAACTGGTTTTGGAGAATCATATTATTTAATTTCAAATAAGTATTTGATTTGCCTGTCCAGGTGCCCTAACTAATTATTATTTTTATTGCATTATGATCTGAGAAGGTTATATTTATTATTTCTGCTCTTTTGCATATTTTTGCAATGTTTCTATGCCCTATTACATGGTCAATCTTTGTTAATGTACCATGTGCAGCTGAAAAGAAGGTGTATTACTTTTTTTCCTATTTATTTTTCTCCATATATTTATTAAGTCTAATTTTTCTAGGGCTCCATTCACCTCTCTTATCTCTTTATTATTTATTTTTTGGTTTGATTTATCTAGATCTGAAAGAGGAATATTTAGATCTCCCACTGTTATGGTTTTACTATCTATTTCCTTCTTGAGCTCTGCCAGTTTCTACTTCATGAATTTGGATGCTATACCATTTGGTGCATACATATTGAGCACTGTTATTTCCTCATTGTCTATACTGCCTTTTATCAGGATGTAGTAACCTTCCCTGTCTTTTTTAATTATATCTATTTTTACTTTGGCTTTGTCATAAAACATGATTGCCACTCCTGCATTCTTTTTCTCATTCTAAGCCCAAAATATTTTGCTCCAGCCCTTTACCGTAAATCTGTGTATGTCCACCCACCTCATATGTGTTTCTTGTAGACAACATATGGTAGGATTTTGGTTTCTAATCCACTCTGCTATTTGCTTCCATTTTATGGGTGAGTTCATCCCATTCACATTCAGAGTTATAATTATCAGTTGTTTATTCCCCAACATTTTGGTATCATCTTCTAGTTCTACCCCTTCTGCTTAGGCTATTTCATTCTGAACCAGTAACCCTGGTCCCATTCCTTGATTTACTACCCTTTTTACCCCCTCCCTTGTTATTCCCCTATTTTTATTTTTAAGGCCTAATGAATTTCCTCCCCCTTTACCATCCCTCCCTTTTTTGACCTCCCCACTCCCCTGCTCCCCTTGGTTAATCCCTTCTGACTTTCTCAATAGGGTTAGATAGAGTTCTATATCCCAATGGATATAGCTACTCTTCCCTCTCCAGGTTATTTACACTGAGAATAAGGTTTAAATATTACCTCTTAATGCTCTCTTCCTCTCCTTCTTGTACTAGTATTTGTCCCCTCCCCTTCCCATGCCCTCTTTGTGTGTAATAGAGTGTCCTATTTTTCTTATTCCTTCAAGTTTCTCTTGGTGCCATCTACTATTCACCCCTCACTTTTCCACCCACCCACATATCATCTTGGACCATTTAGTACTCCAACCTCTCCCTGTGAATAATTCTTCTAATTACTATAATAGAGGATACTATAATAGTGAATCGAGTTCACTACAGAGAATTACACATAACATTTCTCCACATAGGAATAAGAATAATTAGACCTTATTGAAGTCCTTAAAGAGGCAAATTTAAAAATAAGTATTTTCTTTCTTTCCCCTCTGTTTCTTATTTACCTTTTCATGTTTGTCTTGGTTTTTGTGGTTGGATATCAAACTTTCCATTTAGTCCTGGTCTTTTCTGTGCAAATACTTGGGAAGTTTCTATCTTGTAGAATGCCCATACTTTCCCCTAGAAGTATATAGTCAGTTTTGCTCGGTAGGTGATCCTTGGTTATAGACCCAGTTCTCTTGCCTTTTTGAATATCATATTCCAATCCTTGTGGTCTTGTAGTTTGGAGGCTGCCAGATCCTGTGTGATTCTGATTAGTGTTCCTTGATATCTGTTTTTCTTTTACTTGGAAGCTCTTGAATTTGGCTATTATATTCCTGGGGGTTGTCTTTTCAGGGTGTAGTGTAGAGGGTGATCTATGGATCCTTTCAATGTCTATATTGCCCTGTTGTTGCAGACCTTCAGGGCAGTTTTGCTGAATGATTTCTTTTAGTATGGAGTCCAAATTTATATTAATTTCTGCTTTTTCAGGAAGACCAATGATTCTCAAATTCCCTCTTCTAGACCTATTTTCTTGATCTGTCAATTTCTCAATGAGATATTTCATGTTTCCTTCTATTTTATCAGTCTTTTGACTTTACTTTCTTTGTTCTTGCTGTCTTGAGAGATCATTGGCTTCTACATGCCCAATTCTTGTCTTTAGAGACTGGTTTTCTACTATAAGCTTTTGATTTTCCTTTTTGATTTTGTCCATCCTGTTTTCCAGCTGTTTGATTTTGGTCTCCAATTTGCAATTCTTTTGATTTGGGGGCATCTTTTTCAAATTGCCCAATTCTAGCCTTTAGAGACTGGTTTTCTGCTATAATCCTTTTGTTTTCCTTTTCAATCTGGTCATTTGGTTCTTCAAGGCTTCTAGCTGGTCATTTCTGGTCTTCAATTTACTCATCAATTCATTTGATTTCTGAGCCTCACTTTCCAATTGTGAAATTTTGCATCTTCAACTGTTATTTTCTTGCCAGATTCCTTCAATCTTTCTCATCATCTCAGATTTGAATTCTTTAAGAGCTTGTGACCAGTTTTAATTTTTTTGTGGAAGTTTGGATATGGTTACTTGTTTGTTCTCCTCTGCTGTTTGCTCTGTTGTGTGGATTTTTTCTTTGTAAAATTTTTTGAGTGTTAAAGATTTCTTCTTGATCTTTCTCTTCTGGGGTTCCTGTGTCTGGCTTGCCATTGTTAGCCCAGCACCCTCTCAGCTTTATCTTTGTGCCCGGGGTCTGTCTGAGCTCTTTAGGCTCCTGAAGTCTCAGGTCTAATTGTTCTCAGGGTTAAGCCTCCTGGTGTTCCCCTTCCTTGTTCCTCTTCCCAAAGCTCCTTTAACAGTCTCAGGGAGCTGCTTCTACAGTCATACACCCCACTGCACTGGTTCCCCACCCAATGTTTGTGCCTGGGCTCAGGATCTGAGACTGCAGACATCACCATGGCTGAGCTCAAGGTCTGTGTTCAAAGTCCTCACATTCTGTAGCCTCTTGGGGTCTTAAGTCTTGCTGCTCTCAGGAGCAGGCCCTGGTGGTCCCAGGTAGCTGCCAAGGGCTTAATGGATGCTCCAAACTTGCTCTAACTCTTGTGTGCTGTTTTGGCCCTGTAGGTGGTGTAGTTGGGAGGGGGTTGCTCAGCTCACGTTTTAGAGAGAGTTATTTCACCCCCTTATAGCATGGAAATACCCTAATCCCATGTATTTTCAATGCTGTGCCCTTTTGTGGGGTCCCTTAGTTCATCTGGATTTGTTTTTATATACTCTTGAGGAGTCCTATATGTGTGGGTTAGGAGAGGTTAAGCAGCTGATTTTTACTCTGCTGCCATCTTAACCTAGAAGCCTAAGGCAACTCTTTTGAAGTTTCATGGTATTGTATCCTACTCATTGTATACATCATATTAGGAATAATGTCCCCAGGCCAGGTAGAACATTTTAGGTGGCTGCACCTAGCCCACCGGGCAGTATTTTGCCCATCACTGCTCTAGTCACGTAGATCCTGTTGTCCAAGAATATATATAAAGCCCAGAACACATCTCCTCTTGGAGGTAGTGTTCCACTTGCAAACTGACTCCCCACCTCTCAACATGACTTCCAAAGCAATAAATTTCTCTTTTTTATTTTTAAGCTAAGTTTTGGAGTCTTGCATTCTTGCAAAGGGTAACCTGGCCCAGACCCAGGGATTCACTTCAATGCTCTCCCACAACATTTGGTACAAAAACACTTACTCTTACTAACTTCCATGAGGTACTATGAGGATCAAATGAAATAAATTTAGCAAGTAAAATTATCATAAATAATAAATATTATATGTTATAATTAAACATTTATATTTATTTCTATGTAATTATGTTTATATAATTAAATATTTACATTTATATACATAGTTATATAATATGTATATACACATAATCTACTCAATGCACAAAAATTTAATGAGTGTATTTAGCATGCATTTTATGCCAGACACTGGGCTATGTATTGTGAAAGATAAAAAAGAAATATAAAACATAATCTCTGACCTCATGAATATTTTTTTCTAATGACACAGAAAAGAAACATGCCTATGAAACATTAAATGACAATGGGATAAAATATAATTAATTTCCAAAGCAAGCAGTACCTAGAATGAATAACATAGAAATTATTAATAATAAATCAGCAAGACCTATTATGTGCCAGATACTGTTAGTAGCTTGTTATACAAAAATAAAAAGGCAAAATCAAAATAAAATCCCAAAGTTTCCATTCTCAAGGAGCTCACAGTCTATTGGAGAATTCAGAGAAAGAAGTCACTATCTAGAATGCTTGGAGAAGCTACCATGGAAGAAATGGAATAATAGAATTTGGATAAGTCAAGAGATATGGGGAAATGTGCCATGAAAAGGAAAAAAGAATTATAGATGGAAATGACTTGAGCATATTGGATAACAAGAATTTTAGTGTTAGTTTTTTATTATTTTTATTTTCAAAATTAATAAAAATATTAATTCTAAATATCATTTGGTAGTGAGTTAGGGAAGTATGATAATTTCTCATTGACTAATACTTTAGAATTGTCAGCAATGTATGGCAACTTAGAAAGAAAAAGGTTAATAAAAGATTAATTCTTTATTTCCTTATTCAGTATTTTAGCTGATATTCTTTCTCAATTTTATTTTGTTTTTCGCTTAAAGCAACTAAATCATTGTATTCTCTATGACTTCTATAAAAAGTATCTTTTAAAGAAGATGAAAGAAACTTCACAGTTTCTCTTGAAATGAAAATATATATTTTAAAAATTTTAAATCCTTAACTTCTGTGTATTGACTTATAGGTGGAAGATTGGTAAGGGTAGTCAATGGGGGTCAAGTGACTTGCCCAGGGTCACACAGCTGGGAAGTGTCTGAGGCCAGATTTGAACCTAGGACCTCCTGTCTCTAGGCCTGGCTCTCAATCCACTGAGCTACCCAGGTGCCCCCAAAATGAAAATATTTTTGATTACTTTTTGATACATCAAACAAATTTATTGGAGTCAGTTCTTACACTTGGACATTTATAGAGAATAAAATTATATATATACAAATATGTATGTATGTATATGTATATACATACATACATATATTTTAACAAGTATATATACATATATATTTAAAATTCTTACCTTTTACCTTAGAATCAATATTATGTATTAGTTCCAAGGCAGAAGAATGGTAAGGTCTAGGCAATAGGGATTAAGTGACTTGCCCAGGATTATATAGCTAGGAAGTATCTGAGACCAAATTTGAACCTAGGATCTTCTGTCTCTAGGCCTGGGTCTCAGTCCACTGAGCTATCCAGCTGACTCCAAAATAGTATTTTTTAACATATCACAGATATCACCCTCTTCAAATTAATTTCACTAAACAAAAGTAAACTTGTATGTAAAGTTAGTTTACTACTAGTTAGGAAATAGAACACCTTATTCTGAGATAAATATGAAAAAAAAACTACCAGAGACAATATTTGTAATAATGGTAGGAATAATACACACATACACGAATATGCAATTAAATAATTACTGAATGTATTTTGTAAAGAGGATTGTTTTACTTTTGAAGAAATGTATTATAGAAAAATCAGTCTGACCTTTAAAAATTCTACAAGTTGTGAACACAGAAATACAAAATAGTTCATATTGCAAAGTGCAATACAGTGTAAATAAACATAATCCATGGCCCAACCCTTCAAGTTTTGTCCTTACATAGACTAGATTCACTCTTTGGTCACAGCTAAGGGGGCTCAAGGTTTCTGTGAATATGCTAATTACTCTATTTTCTTAATAAATTAAAATGGATTTTTAAGAAGATATTTCTGTAATGATCTTCTGTGTAACTTTTAAATTTGTGCATGTAGCAATGGACCAAATATTTGCAAAGGTCAGATTTAATCAGAAGGAGATATATTAGAATAAAGAATAGTTCTATTTACATCCCTACTATGGGAAAGTAAAGGGTTACAGTGATATCTATATATTCTTGCCTGAAAAATATTCATAATATGGAAAAATAGAAGCAATTCTTCAATCCCTTTTACCTTCTTCCTTTTATCTGTCAGGCTGCCTCTCTAACTCCCTTTCTGTCTTTGTTTCTGTCTCTCTCTTTCTCACCCTTTCTCATTCACATATCTATTTATATCTGTCTTTCTCCTCCCAACTCTTATAAAATTTAGTACTATTCTAGTCCTTTCTTCATATACCTTTTTTTGGCTTAACTGAGCTTGTATAATTTATTTTTAGGTATTAAAGTTAAACTTCTGTTACAAATCAATTGTATTTTGATTGTGGCATTTCTAATTTTTTTAAACCCTGACCCTTCTGTCTTGGAATCAATACTCTGTATTGGTTCCAAGGTAGAAAAGTGGTAAGGGCTAGGCAATAGGGGACAAGTGACTTGCCCAGGGTCACACAGTTAGGAAGTGTCTGAGGCCAGATTTGAACCTAAGACCTCCTGTCTCTAAGCCTGGCTCTCAATCCACTGAGCCACCCAGCAGCCCCCAGACATTTTCTAAATTTAGTGGACTATGATTTCCTTGTTTGAGCCAGAATTTCCCCAACATGACCAATGGTTAATTCCATACAACTGATAATGTATTCAAATTATGCATTAATTTATATGTAAATAAATGCATACAATTATTACATTTTCAAAGAAGTTTAATAATAATCCTCTTATTAATTCTGACATTTATATAATGCTTTATCTTTTGCAAAGTGCTTACTATGCATGATGTCATTTAACCTATGAGAGTATGAATTTTGGAATAACTCTTACTAAGATGCACTATACACCAGGTTTATGAAAAGGCACAGTATTTTTGAATATGTATAAAAGGAACATATGCCCATTGCAGGGATCTTGCTAACAAAACGGCAAAATAAAATAAAACACAAAAACCTATTAGTCTTCCTTACCAACCTCAGTACAACCTGAGCATTAGTAGTTTTAACATTAGTTAACATTCCCTTCGCCCTTCCTTTCTCTCCCTCCTTTTCTTCTTTTTTTCTTCCCACCCTTCCTACCTTCCATCATTCTTTCCCTACATTCCTTCTTTATTGTTCTTCATTTCTTCGTTCATTCTCTCCTTCCTCTCTCCCTTTCTCCTCTCTCTCTCTCCCTTTTCCTCCCTTCTTTCCTCTCTTGCTTTCTTGTTCATTATTTCCTTCTATATACTATGGGTTATATTTAAACTAACCTACTTGTTTTTCTGCACACTTGACTTTCTATTTCCCCTCTCTGAGTCCTGAACTGGCTTTCCTCCATGCTTCAACTGCATTTTGTTCTCATTTTCACTTCTTACAGTTCTTGGTTTCTTTTAAGATTCAGCTCAAATATCCTTCTCTAGTGAAGATTTTTTTTTATCTCCATCCCCTCTTGCTTGGACTCCCTTCCCAAACTTATTTATATATGTATATATATATATATATATATGTTATTTATGTTTTCATATATACATATTTTCCCTATTAAGATGAAAGTTCCTTAAAGTAAAAAAAAAACCTGTTTCTTCTTTGTCCAGGACATATTTTGACATATACTAGGTACTTAAAAATATTTGCTGATTAATTCATTTTTATAGGATAGTTTTACACTTATGTATTCAACTTCTATTACCTGCTCTTGATGCTTTCTTCTGTATTTATCTTTTAAAGATCTAAGTTGGTTAGTAAATCTCTTGCCAAACGACATCAATCTCTTTAGATTTGATTTATTTTTTCCTCATCATCAGAATTGTTTCTTTTGTGTGTGTGTACAACATTTTATTAATGAGAATTTCTCATCCTTTTAAGACTAATTTTCTTCAAAAATTTTAGGTTATAGGATACNTCCCTTCCCAAACTTATTTATATATGTATATATATATATATATATGTATATGTTATTTGTGTTTTCATATATACATATTTTCCCTATTAAGATGAAAGTTCCTTAAAGTAAAAAAAAACCTGTTTCTTCTTTGTCCAGGACATATTTTGACATATACTAGGTACTTAAAAATATTTGCTGATTAATTCATTTTTATAGGATAGTTTTACACTTATGTATTCAACTTCTATTACCTGCTCTTGATGCTTTCTTCTGTATTTATCTTTTAAAGATCTAAGTTGGTTAGTAAATCTCTTGCCAAACGACATCAATCTCTTTAGATTTGATTTATTTTTTCCTCATCATCAGAATTGTTTCTTTTGTGTGTGTGTACAACATTTTATTAATGAGAATTTCTCATCCTTTTAAGACTAATTTTCTTCAAAAATTTTAGGTTATAGGATACTATTTGTCCTCCCTTCAAATTCAGTTCCCCCTAAATTGATGTTTTATATAAGATTATGCATAGATTTCCTCCATTCCTTTATTGCAGATCTGAAGAAGTAATGGTCACTTTTCTTTCAAGGTTCCCATCATCCACTTTAGTAATTAGTTTTTCTTTGTTGCTAAAAATTATACTCAACGTAAATTTTCCATTGTTGGTTCCTTTACCTTTAGTACAATGAAATTATTATTAAAACAAGTCATGAAATGATTAATTAGTCTATGTTTTCTGAGAGTATTCAGGCAGATATTAAATAATTTCAATTCCCCATCACTAGTATACAATTTTTTCAGCCCAAATTATGAAACTTCTCATTTAGTTCCTCTTTCTCTCTAGGTGGTCTATATGTATGTTATGATAATATTACTTCTGCCTCACTTAATCTTTACCAACATACTCTCTATCATGCTTCTTTTCTGTTGTTCCTGGATTTCATCACATATATTTTTAATATATAGTACTATTCCATTTCCACCCCCTTTTCACTTATCTTGTTTCTTTTGACTAAGATATATACTTTCAGGACCTTATTCCAGTTATGAATGAAAATTCGGTACATTACATCTTACCTTCCCCTGGGTATTAGAGTATTATCTGATTCCCTAAATAGATTAACTCTTGTTGACAGGGGTAGTGACACTAGAAGGACTGCCAACCTATGAGCACTGGGTATCAGATACTATAAAAATACAGTAACAGTTTTCATGGACCTCTGAGAAAGTAGCTGGCTCAGTAGGTTTATTTAGAATTCAGACAGAAGAAATTGCTGCCTTAGATTGTCAGTATGACCAACACTAGCACCTGGACACACTAGACCTTTTTTCCCCAATGGTAATGTTTCATCCTAGAGTTAATTGGCTCAGGGTCAACTTTTTTTCCCCTTCTTTTAATGGAACTCTGCTATTACTGTATTGAGAATGTTGTAGTCTGGGCCAAGGTAGCCTTAGTGATGTTTTTGCCTTTTGGAGAGTTAGCCCATTAGGATACCTCTCAGATTACAGATAATATTCTTCCATTGGACAATGTGAATGGGTCCTCTATGGAACAAAAGGAGATTTATGACACCTCTTTTATTTTTTATTTTAAACATTTATTAATATTCATTTTTAACCTGTTTACATGCTTCATGCCCCTACTTTCACCTTTACCCACCTCTCTCCCCTCACCCATGACCAACGCACATTTCCACTGGTTGTAACATCTGTCCTTGTTCAGGGCCTATTTCCATATTGTTAGTTGCATTGGTGTGGTCCTTTCAAGTCTACATCCCCAAGCATGTCCGCCTCAGCCCATTCATTCAAGCAACTGTTTATCTTCTATGTTTCCTCTCCTGCAGTTCTTCCTCTGAATGTGGGTAGCGTTCTTTACCATAAATCCCTCATAGCTGTCTTGTGTCATTGCATTGCTGCTGGTACAGAAGTCCATTGCATTCGAATTTGCCATAGTATATCAGTTTCTGTGTACAGTGTTCTTCTGGCTCTGCTCCTTTCACTCTGCATCAGTTCCTGGAGGTCTTTCCAGTTCACCTGGAACTCCTCCAGTTTATTATTCCTTTTAGGACAATAGTATTCCTTCACCAGCATATACCACAGTTTGTTCAGCCATTCCCCAATTGAAGGGCATACCCTGCTTTTATAGTTCTTTGCCACTACAAAAAGTGCAGCTATAAATATTTTCGTACAAGTCTGTTTATCTATGATCTCTTTGGGGTACAGACCCAACAATGGTATGGCTGGATAAAAGGGCAGTCAGTCTTTTATAACCCTTTGAGCATAGTACCAAATTGCCAGCCAGAATGGTTGGATCATTTCACAACTCCACCAGCAATGCACTAATGTCCTAATTTTGCCACATCCCCTCCAGCATTTATTACTCTCCCCTTCTTTCATTTTAACCAATCTGCTAGGTGTGAGGTGATACCTCATAGTTGTTTTGATTTGCATTTTTCTAATTATTAGAGATTTAGAACACTTTCTCATGTGCTTATTGATACTTTTGATTTCTTTACCTGAAAATTGCCTATTCATGTCTCTTGCCCATTTTTCAATTGGGGAATGGCTTGATTTTTTATACAATTGATTTAACTCCTTGTATATTTGAGTAATTAGACCCCTGTCAGAGTTTTTGGTTATAAAGATTTTTTTCCCAAAATGTTGTTTCCCTTCTGATTTTGACTACATTGTTTTTGTTTGTACAAAAGCTTTTTAGCTTAATATAATCAAAACCATTTAATTTGCATTTTGTAATGTTCTCTAACTCTTGCTTGGTTTTAAAATCTCTCCTTTCCCAGAGTTCTGACAGGTATACTATTTTGTTTTAACTTAACTTATTTATAGTTTCCCACTTTATATTCAGGTCATTCACCCATTCTGAATTTTTCTTGTTGTAGGGTGTGAGATGTTGATCTAAACCTAATCTCTCCCATATTGTTTTCCAAATTTCCCAGCAGTTTTTGTCAAATAGTGGATTCATGTCCCAAAAGTTGGGCTCTTTGGGTGTATCATACACTGTCTTGCTGACGTCATTAACCCCAAGTCTATTCTACTGATCCTCCCTTCTATCTCTTAGCCAGTACCATTTTGTTTTGATAAGTGCTGCTTTATAGTATAGTTTAATATCTGGTACTGCTAGGCCCCCTTCCTTCACATTTTTTTCATTATTTCCCTTCATATTCTTGATCTTTTGTTATTCCAAATGAAATTTGTTATAGTTTTTCCTAATTCAGTAAAGAAGTTATTTGGTAATTTGATAGGTATGGCACTAAATAGATAAATTAATTTGGGTAGAATGTTCATTTTTATTATGTTAGCTCGTCCTACCCATGAACAATTAATGGCTTTCCAATTGTTGAGATCCAGTTTTATTTGTTTGGAAAGTGTTTTGCAGTTGTTTTCATATAATTGCTGTGTTTGTTTTGGTAGATAGATTCCCAAGTATTTTATATTGTCTAGGGTGATTTTAAATGGTGTTTCTCTTTCTACCTTTTGCTGCTCTAGTGTGTTGGAAATGTATAGAAATGCTGATGATTTATGTGCATTTATTTTGTATCCTGCAACTTTGCTAAAGTTGTTGATTATTTCTGCCAGCTTCTTAGTTGATTCTCTAGGATTTTTTAAGTAGACCATCATATCAATCATATCATCTGCAAAGGGTGATAGCTTAGTCTCCTCTTTGCCTATTTTGATATCTTCAATTTCTTTTTCTTCTCTAATTGCTATTGCTAGTGTTTCTAGTACTATGTTGAATAATAGAGGTGATAATGGGCATCCTTGTTTCACTCCTGATCTTATTGGGAAGGCTTCTAATTTATCCCTATTGCATATGATATTTGTTGATGGTTTTAGGTATATACTGTTTATTATTTTTAGGAAGGGTCCTTCTATTCCTATACTTTTCAATGTTTTCAATAGGAATGGATGCTGTATTTTGTCAAAGGCTTTTTCAGCATCTATTCAGATAATCATGTGATTTTTGTTTGTTAGACTGTTGATATGGTCAATTATTTGGATGGTTTCCCTAATTTTGAACCATCCTTGCATTCCTGGTATAAATCCCACCTGATCATGGGGGATGATCTTCTTAATTACTTGCTGGAGTTTCTTTGTTAATATTCTATTTAAGATTTTTGCATCTATGTTCATTAGGGAGATTGGTCTGTAGTTTTCTTTCTCTGTTTTTGGTCTACCTGGCTTTGGGATCAGTACCATATTTGTGTCATAAAAGGAATTTGGTAGGACTCCTTCTTTGCTTATCATATCAAATAATTTGTACAGTATTGGGATTAGTTGCTCTTTGAATGTCTGATAGAATTCACTTGTGAATCTATTAGGCCCCGGTGATTTTTTCTTAGGGAGTTCTTTGATGGCTCGTTCAATTTCTTTTTCTGATATGGGATTATTTAGGTATTCTATTTCTTCTGCTGTTAATCTAGGCAATTTATATTTTTGTAAATATTCATCCATATCTCCTAAATTGTTATATTTGTTGCCATATAATTGGGCAAAATAGTTCTTAAAGATTGCCTTAATTTCCCCTTCCTTAGAGGTGAGGTCTCACTTTTCATCTTCAATACTGTCAATTTGGTTTTCTTCTTTCCTTTTTCTTATTACATTGACCAGTACTTTGTCTATTTTATCTGTTTTTTCAAAGTACCAGCTTCTAGTCTTATTTACTAATTCAATAGTTCTTTTACTTTTGATTTTATTAATTTCTCCCTTAATTTTTAGTATTTCTAACTTAGTTTTCATCTGGGGTTTTTTAATTTGCTCGCTTTCTAATTTTTTGAGTTGCATACACAATTCATTAATGTCTGCCCTCCTTAATTTGTTAATATATGAACTCAAGGATATAAATTTCCCCCTGAGTACTGCCTTGGCTACATCCTACAGAGTTTGGTAGGATGTCTCATCTTTGTCATTCTCTTCAATGAAATTGTTGATTGTTTCTATCATTTCTTCTTTGACAAATTGGTTTTGGAGATTCATATTTTTTAATTTCTAATTGTTTTTTGATTTGCCTGTCCAGGTGCCCTTACTAATTATTTTTTTTATTGCATTATGATCTGAGAAGGTTACATTTATTATATTTGCTCTTTTGCATTTGTTTGCAATGATTCTATGCCCTCTTACATGGTCAATCTTTGTGAATGTGCCATATGTAGCTGAAAAGAAGGTGTATTCCTTTGTGTCCCTATTTATTTTTCTTCACATATCAATTAAATCTAATTTTTTCTAGGACTTCATTCATCTCTCTTTCCTCTTTCTTATTTATTTTTGGTTTGACTTATCTAGATCTGAAAGAGGAATATTTAGATCTCCCACTAGTATGGTTTTACTATCTATTTCCTTCTTGAGCTCTTCCAGTTTCTCCTTTATGAATTTGGATACTATACCACTTGGTGCATATATATTGAGCAGTGTTATTTCCTCATTGTTTATACTGCCTTTAATCAGGATTTAGTGACCTTCCCTGTCATTTCTAATCATATCTATTTTTACTTTGGCTTTGTCAGAGATCATAATAGCCACTCCTGCCTTCTTTCTCTCTTTTGATGCCCAAAAGATTTTGCTCAAGCCCGTAACCTTAAACTTGTGTGTGTGTCTACCCGCCTCATATGTGTTTCTTGTAGAAAACATATGGTAGGATTTTGGTTTTTGATCCACTCAGCTATTTGCTTCCGTTTTATGAGAGAGTTCATTGCATTCACATTCAGAGTTACAATTATCAGTTGTGCATTCACTAACATTTTTGTATCCTACCCTAGACCCACTCCTTCTTCTTACACTATTTTCTTTTAAACCAGTGGTTTGCTTTGAGCCAGTATCCCTTATCCCCTCCCTTGAGTGACTTCCCTTTCTGCCCTCTCCCTTGTTATTCCCCATTTTTGTTTTTTACAGGCCTAATGAATTCCCTCCCCCTTCTTCTCCCCTCCCTTTTTTGACCTCCCCAATGCCCTGCTCCCTTTGGTTTATCCCTTCTCACTTTCTAAGTAGGGTTAGATAGAGTTTTTTATTGAATGGTTAATAAAGCTACTCTTCCCTCTCCAGGTTGATTACACTGAGAGTAAGGTTTAAATATTATCTCTTAATGCTCTCTTCCTCTCCTTCTTATCATAGTATCTATCCCCTCCCTTTCCCATGCCCACTTTGTGTATAATAGAATATCTATTTTTCTTATTTACTCAGATTTTTCTTGTTGTCCCCTACTCTTCCCCCCCCCCTCTTTTTCACCCCCCCATGTCATCTTAGACCATTTAGTATCCTGTCCTCTCCCTATGAATTATTCTTCTTGTTGCTATAATAGTGAATATTATAATAGTGAGTAGAGTTCACTACAGAGAATTATACATAGCATTTCTCCACATAGTAATACAGATAATTAGATCTTATTTAAGCCCTTAAACAGTCAATTTTAAAAAATTATGAGTTTTCTTTCTTTTCCCTCTGTTTCTTATTTACCTTTTCATATTTTTCATATTTCTCTTGAGTTTTGTGGTTGGGCATCAAGCTTTCCATTTAGTCCTGTTCTCTTTTGTGAAAAAAACTTGGAAATCTTCAATTTTTTTGAATGCCCATACTTTCTTCTGGAAGTATATAGTCAGTTTCGATGGGTAGTTGATCCGTGGCTTAAGGCCCATCTCTCTTGCCTTTCTGAATATCATGTTCCAAGCTTTGCGGTCTTTTAGTGTGGAGGCTACCAGATCCTGTATGTTCCTGATTGGTGGTTCTTGATATTTGAATTGTCTCTTTCTGGCTTCTTGTAAGACTTTTTTTTCTTTTACTTGGAAGCTCTTGAATTTGGCTATTATATTCCTGGGCGTTGTCTTATCTGGATTGAGTGTACAGGGTGATCTATGGATCCTTTCAATGTTATTGCCCTCTTGTTGTAGAACTTCAGGGCAATTTTGCTGAATAATTTCTTTTAGTATGGAGTCCAAATTTCTATTAATTTCTCCCTTTTCAGGGAGACCAATGATTCTCAAATTGTCTCTTCTAGACTGGTTTTCTTGGTCTGTCACTTTCTCATTGAGATATTTCATGTTTCCTTCTATTTTTTCAGTCTTTTGACTTTGTTTTATTTGTTCTTGTTGTCTTGAGAGATCATTATCTTCTAATTGTTCAATTCTAGTCTTTAAGGACTGTTTGTCGGCTATAATCTTTTGCTTTTCGGTTATAATATTTTGGTTTTCCTTTTCAATCTAGTCATTTCTGGTCTTTAGTTGAGTTGCTTTACTTTCCACTTGTGAAATTCTGCCTTTTAAACTGTTATTTTCTTGCCAGATCTCTTCCATCTTCTTCAACATCTCATTTTTGAACTCTTCAATAGCTTGTGACCAGCTTTCATTGTTTTGGGAAGGTTTGGAATTTTGTTTGTCCTCCTCTGTTGTCTGGATTTTCTCTGTGTAGAAGTTGTGGAGTGTTCCAGAGTTTTTCTTGATAATCTTTTTCTTCTGGGCTTCGCTATGGCTTTGTTAGCCCTGCCCCTTTTCAGCTTTGTCTTCACACTCAGGGTGTGCCTGTGTTTTCTAAGCTCTGGAGGGCTCCTGTCTCCTTGTCCTCGGGTTCAAGCCTCCTGGTTGTCCCCAGTCTGTCCCTCTGCCCAAGGCTCCTTCAGAGGTCTGGGGGGGCCTGCTTCCACAGACTTGCTCCCAACTGCACTGGGTCCTCACTCAATGTCCTAGCTTGTGCTCAAGATCTTTATTCTCACCTGGCGCAATGCCTTCACCCATGCAGACACTTGGGAAAGTCCCTGCATTAGGGATCTTTGTCTGAGTCAGGGGTAATGTCTTCACCTGGGCAGACTCTTGGGAACCCCGTGCACGCCCCCCAGCCACTTGGGGTCCCACATCTTGCAGCTCTCAGGTACAAGCCCTGGGGCTGCTAGTGATTTACTGGTTGCCCCAATCCTGTTTTCACTCTTGCGTGTTGGCCTTGGCGCTATGCGTGGTGTGGGGGGTATTTGGGGGGGTGTAGGGGCTTCTTCCTCTCACGTTTCAGTGAGAGCTATTTCACCCCTTTATAGCTTGGAAATGCCCCAATTCTGCGTACCTTCAATGTTGAGCCCTGTTGTGGGGTTCCTTTGTTCTTCTGGGTTCGTTTTTATGTCCCCTTGAGGAGTCCTGTAAGCTTACGTAGTATGACACCTCTTTTAAAGGAAAAAATCACTTATTGCCTTTGTTACTGATTATGAATAAAACAATCAGATATAATTCTTTAGTTTTGTAACTGCTATTATAATTTTTAGAAAGAGTTAGTTCCAGACATTAAACTAACTGTTTAATTGATAAGATATCAATTTAGTAACACAATGTTAATGATAGCATTAGAAAAAAGTAGCTTGATGTATTGGAATATTATAGCAATTAACAATATTAAGGACTAAAACTTTAGGTCTCTTTAATTATCTAGGGAAAACCCATGTAGAAGGAGCTGGCTTGGTATTTTGCAGAGTGTGATGCTAACATGATGAGATCTTATGAAAACAACCTTGACTTGTTTGATCCTTGTTAGATTTATGTCACTATAGGCTCCCCAAAGCATTATAATCAAGAAAGCTTACTTTGACCCAAGTATTATGATAGTTAAACTTTTATTGAATTTAATATTAGACACTCCTTTAGAAAACCCAGATTTAGTCTTATTCATTGATGGTTCTTCTTTCTTGAGGGATGGCATACACTACACTGGAGCTGTTGTAGTCATAGAATTTGCCACTGTGTGGTCATCTTCACTGCCCTCAAGTATAAGTGCTCAAGGTGCAGAACTGATAGCTCTAAAACATGCCTGTATAGTTGCTGACAATAAGAAGGCAACAATTTACACAGACTCTAGATATGCATTTGGAATATGTCAGGCAGGAGGTATGCCTATTGTTCCAAAGTGGGTTTTTAACCTCAGCTGCAGAAATCATTAAAGTAGTGCTTTTTGCTCTCCAGTTCTGTGAAGCCCTAGTTGTGGTTTATTGATCTGCCCATATAGGTGGCACTGATTCTGTTTCTAGAGGAAAAAAAACCAGGCAGATGTAGCAGCATAGCTCACTTCCTCTGAAGGACCTGAATTAATTTTAACTTTGGCAACCAGAAACAACTCAAATTTATATCTTTCTTATAATGAAAAGGAAGTGGAAAATGGAAACAAAAGTGATATTCCTAGGTAGTTTATAATTTTTGAAGGACTTTACTGTGTTCATTGTCAAAAACAAAGGTAGATATTTGATTATGCTTACCTAGCAATATACAATTTCATAGGCAAAAAGTATGGCTGTTCTAACAATTTCCTGTAGCTTCTGGGAACTAGAGACATTACGAAGAAACTATGAGAATTATAGAGATATAATTTTGGCCCACCCTCACCAAAGAAGCATAAGTATGGACACAGACCAAGAACTACCAGTGTACCAGGGTACTTGCTATTAAATGTGAGGGGATGATGATGTACTCATTTCTAACTTATGACAATGGTTTACTTATTTTTTTTATCTACAAGGTCCAACTTCCAGTACAAAAATATTGTTAATCCCACTAATGGCACAGTCATGGTCTCTGGAATGTTATGAACTTGAGTGTGATATGGAGAGGGAAAGGAATAGGCATCCTGTGTCATCTTGAGCATAGTATAAATACAATTGATAAATACCAGACTATGTCAGACTTGATAATTTTAGAGACCTAGTATAATATTCTAAGCTATATATTATTTATAAAATCTACTCTACTTTCTTTCCAATAATATGGGGATTGGTTGATAATCAATACAACAAATTGTATTAGACTTACTAATACACATTGTCTATAGCTGTCTGATAATATACATTGACTTCTTCCAGACTGATGTTGAGTAAGAGCTCTCTCTCTCCACCACCAAAATCTCAGCATGGATTTAATGGATGAGGCAGAGAAGTTGGCCACATACAAACTATTTATTAGTATTCTAAACCTAGTACAAGGAGACCTCAAAATGGCCAATTCAATCAATTTACTGACCAAGTCAGAGTTTGCAGTCTCAAAGCAATTATTAGAAAAGAATAAAAGAATGAAACGGGACTCAATATCGCTTGATTTTGCCTTCTCTTCAGTATTGATGTCTAAGATTAAATTTCTGTGTCCTCATTTGTCTCTATGCTTCTGTCTTTCATCTCAAATGGAATGGATTTTGGCACACCAAAGAAATCTTGGTACTTACCAGGCCTGGTTTGTTCTTGTTAAATATAAATTAGGTCATAATTCTTTTCCTAGGAGGATGTCTTCTATTCTCTCATCCCATAGCTTAACATAATAATTTCCTCAGTTAAAAACAAAAAAACAAACAAAAATATATTTATTTGACTATGGCATTGACTATATATAAGCTTAAGTTCCTTTACTCTCTTCTAAATTTGCTATTACATAAAATTTTCATTTGGCAATTTGTGGTTTTGATAATTTTTTATCATTCATGGTTATTAACCTATACATGTACCCTTTTCCCCCACTGTAAAACGGAAGTAATAATGTCAAACCAAGACCTTTTATTTAAGAATATAAGCCACTCCCTGTGGGAAGCTGTTAAGAGAAACTAGAATCTCAAATAGATATTTTTATCTGGACCCCATCAAAAGATCAATACCGACTGGCAGAGCCCTGTGTTGAACTTTTCTCTCTTTACAGGTTGAGACTGGACTGGGTTATCTGAGATAAACATCTGAGATTCCTCTTTTGACTCATTTACATAATTCACACCTTCCTTTAAAAAGCAATATAGTCTTATTGAAAAAGCTTTGAGCTCTCAGTAATCCAGCAGTAAGAGGGTTAACACTTTTCTTTAGCTTTCTTTAAAGCTCCTTTGAAATCAATATTTCTGGGCTGTGGAAATACCTTTGCGTTATTTTTTCTTTTCTGAATTACAGAGGGTATTTCAGGCAGAGGACCGGCAGTTGGTATTACTCTCTTTTTAGGAATTTTAATTCTCCTATTAGTTTGAAAGTGAGCCATCTCCTCTTCAATCATTGCCTTATCCTCTAGGGAAAGGTCATCTTCTGATTCACTATCTTTGCCTTCAGATTCTGAATCTGACAATGAGACCTTAAAGACTTCAGTTTTAGAATTTTGTTTAGATAACAGAGGTGTTCTTTCTGTGGCTGTTATATGAGCAACGGCCTTCTCCAACTTTTTATTCTCATGGTTGGGATATAATGCATCCCTGAATAAGGACCACAAAGCAAATGTAGGATAAGTGAGAGTCCTAGCCACCTGAAATTGGGAAGCATTCTGGCTAGGGGGAAAAGGATTTGCTCTGCTCAAAAAATCCCTGATTGGGCACCATTTATAGAGAGCCTGCTCTATAAACCAGAGATTTTCTGAGTGGCCTAGGGTGGTTGTTGGATGTAAAGAATGAAATAGATTGGAAGCATGGCTTGTTAGCTCAAAGTGCTCTGAGGTACAATGGAATCACCCCTTTATTATATAGAAAATTAAAGATCCCATTCCCCCAAAAGCCCAAGAAAGTTTCCCAGAATTACACAGAGCAGTATTTTTTACCATAGTCAAAGCAAAAGCTTTAGAAGCTTCAAAGTGTAGATAAAACCTTTGCTAAACTATCAACTATATGTGTTATCATTAAGTGAAGTCTGGGACATTTTGTTAGGATTGGAAGCCCCTGAATTTCTCAGCCTTGATTGTATTAAACAATATTTTTGAGGCTCAATAGTTTATTTTAATTATGGGCAAAATGCCCCTGCTAAGGGTTCGGCCTTGGCTGTACCAGGCAGCTGCATTCCTGGCCAAAGGAAAACAGTGTTAACCCTCTTACTGCTGGATTACTGAGAGCTCCAAGCTTTTTCAATAAGACTATATTGCTTTTTAAAGAAAGGTGTGAATTATGTAAAGGAGTCAAAAGAGGAATCTCTGATTTTTATCTCAGATAACCCAGTCCAGTCTCAATCTGTAAAGGGAGAAAATTTCAACAGAGGGCTCTGCCAGTCTGTGTTGATCTTTTGATGAGGTCCAGATAAAAATATCTATTTGAGATTCTAATTTCTCTTAACGGCTTTCCACATAATTACCACTTTTCTTTAAATTAAAATGATTTATTATACAGGAAAACTTTGAATAATGAAAGGAGTTATAAATTGTTTATAATCATCAGCTATAGCTGGATCTGATAGGATTTACAGATCAAATTGTTTATTTATGGCTCTCTACAACTCCCTACCTTTTAAAGCTTGCAAAGGTTTTGGGGGAAAACTTTTAAGTACAATGTGTTAAATTTCTATTCTGATCCCTGGTAAAGATTTAGAATGCTTACAGATAAATACTACAACTATTTTAGTTGTGTAATACTGAGACTCCCTCAATCCCACTTAACTTCAGAACATACTTTATGAACATGTGGGGACAACTTTCAAATGCTATATTTTTCAAACACTATCAGCTCAATTGTTCTGAGAATACTGATAATTTTCTTGTGCTTTTACTATTAAGAGCAATTTCAAATTATGCTTGACATCTTTGGATATTTTTGCTATACTGATCTTAAATATTGGTAGATAAATAGATAAATATATGGGATGAGTCATTTACTAAGTTGTTCCTGAAATATAAATTCCAAAAGGAAAATCACTATAGTAAGTATACTAAGTTTTCTTTTATATTATATTTTGAAAGACTATGAATGAATTAACTTTAATTGAGGGGACAAAAGTTTATTATTTCATTTTATAGTATACCATTTTGACATGTCTGAATTTGACAAATTCCATATGTATTTATTATTACATTATTTTAACATCAAGGCCTCTTTAACTAAAGGTCATTCCATGAATACAGAAAAAAAATTTTTTATTACTATGAGTAGTTTTTGGACTGTAGTCAAACTAGGAATTAACTAAATTATTATTTAAATAGGAATTAAGGTACATTGTTCATATTACCAAAAATGTTGTTTAAATATTCATTTTAAAAATTCTGGTCTTTACATTTAGGATGCTTCATGAGCCATTTAATGAATTTATAATGTAATTCTTTGAAAGATCAAGGAATTTCTACTAATAGAATGAAACTATTATATTTATATCAACTTAAAAAAACAAGGCAGCAATGTAAGACAGTTGTGTAGTGTTTTCTCAGTTGTTCAAATGTAACTTTTCAATCTCATTCTGTCCTTAGGCTATAATTGATTTTATAGACTTTGAGGGATCTACTTGATCTCATGCATTACTCTCTCTTCTTGACATTTCTTGGCCAGGCTTCCTCTTGTGCTTACAATTTTTTCAGCTGTCATTTTCTGACTCAAGTGGATCAATGCATGCATACTTTTATTATATAATATTTCTGCTTATCTAACCCCCCTTATATAGATCAAACTTCTTGTACTAAGATTCTAGACCTGAATGACCTCTGTCCTTAAGCTGGAATATAAGCAAGTGGAATGATGATTCTGTTACTTTAATAATCCCATGGCTTCTACAAACTTGAATAACTGATGCCAAAAAATTATAAGCAAATATACATGATCAATGGTTATCATATCTACCCTAAGGAGAGTATCTTAAATGACTCCTAAGTATGATATAATGATAATCCTTTTCTTTTTTTCTTGTAATGACATCCTTTTCTTCTTATGGGTATTACACAGAGAGTTTGGGGATTATGGGTAACTTAAGGATGGAGAGAAGAGCAAAGGAAGAGAGAATGCTTGATGCTTTTAGTGTCCTGCTCTTATTGATATTTCTGAGTTCAGAAAAGCCAAGATGGGTAAAGCAGATTAAAGGACAAAGTTTCACACAAATGATCATTTTGATCAACATTGCACCTCACTCCCATCGACTGATTTCACTGATGAAATGCAGCAAATTGAATTGAGGTATTAAAATCCACTGTAAAAATTCAGCCTGAGAGAGTAAAAAAAGATGATATTGTGCATAGACTTGGAGTTGGGAGGAAATTAATCCAAATGCTGCTGTTTTAGATACTTACTAGATGTATGATCTTGGGCAAGTCACTTAATATCTAGGTTTCTCAAATTCCTCATCTGTGAAAATATGAAAACAAATCAAATCTACCAATCACGGGAGCTATACTGATCAAATATGATAACATATCAAGTGCTTTGAAAAATTTAAAACACTATATCAATCCTAGCTATTTTTATCTATTATTTCTTCTTTAATACTTGATGAAGCCAGGAATTATGAAGCATGACACTAACTTATAAACTTAATAATAATATACAACCAAATTAAATTTTTTATCAAGATAGAAGATCCTTAGATTTACTCTGTCAAGCTAGGGGTAGTTTATTCTATGTGATATTTTAGCATGTTTTTTCTCTTTTAAAGGCCTTTACTTTTTATCATTTTTTTAAATAGATGTGCTGTAACTTTCCAAAACTGAATATTAAAAACAAAAATGTGTAATATTGCAAGTTATCAGTAAAGATTTGTTTCCAAAACTTAAGGAATGGTTCATTCTAAGTGTTTCATTTTGTCTTACTGGAAATTTAATGGGTTTGTAATCCCCCTGATGTCAGTATTCCTTTCTGTAGGGAAGCTTGAAAAGCATTTTTACTGTAGCTGGTGTAATGGAGGGTTACCAGGGATGTTAACTATTACTGTTTTTGGGTTCACACTGGGGTGAGAGAGACAGGAATGACAGATGAACAGGATCCAACAAGGTAGGGAGATCCAGTTTAACTACCAGGAGGTTACAGTTACTGGAAATGGCAATTAGGCTCCAACAGTCACTCAGTCCACCTAGGCAAGGGCCTATGGAACCAGAAGGCAAAAGGCAAAGGTTTATAAGAGATTTTAATCAGGGACTACAAGATAAAGGATGGGAATTGGGATTCTACACTTACAAGCTAAGGGCAAACCACAGGGATAGGGGAAGGACTTGACTACACTAAATTAAGACCTAAGCATAACAGGGCCCAGGGAAAAGCAGGACAGGAGTGAGTATCCTCACAACAGTAGTGTTCAGCCTCACTCCAGTGATATGTTTGCTCCTTCTGGACCACCAACTGCACTCTTCCAGGTGGGTAGTTTCTGGGAGCTGACCCAGCCCAAGTTGACCTGCAACTCAGGTTGGGATTTAGCAGTCTCTACCAAAATCTCCCACAAGTAGGTGATGGTCTTTCCAAAGGATCACTGGTAAATCTGGTGTCTCCTAGTGGTCAGTTGCTGCTTGACCCAACCACCGTGGTGTCTTTCTCAGTCCCCAAGGAATACACTTCCTGCTTCTTCATTCCATCTTGGAATTCTCTAGCCCTTCCTGCTAGGTCCAATACTAATACTAAATTAATAACTAAATAATCCTCACAACACTGGGAGAAATAAAGTCTTATGAGCTCTAACTTTGCAAACCCTAATATAGGACACAGTAGCACAGAGTGCACTAAGCAAATTTTCTCTTTCCCTCCTAGTAATAGTCCAGATCCAAAAAGCGAGGTCTCCTCACAATCAAGGAATGAGAGTCAACCCAGTATAGAGTTTAGTTCACAGAAGGCCAATAATAGGCTTTTCTATTTATCAAAATGATTTCTAGTAAATTGGATTAAATTTAACATATTCTAGGAGGAAGGGATAGAGACAGGGATTAGAAATCTTATTATTATAAATTACTTGTAGACCCACTACATAATTGACTTGAAATTGCCCATATTTTCCTTCCTCCCAATCAAGGTTATCCTTTCAAAGATTTACAAAGATTAAGTTTTCCCTCTTGTGGAGACTCTAATATCTTTTCCAGTAACACCATGATTAGACCACCACTTTATTTGCATTTATGAATTCTGCAAATATAATAGGACTGCAAGGAAGCTACTCTGTGGCATTAAATCCTTTATCAGGAAATTTTTAAAAAAGTTATTGTTTATCTTTACTTTTTAGCATTATAGGAATTTTGACTTGCTAGAGCTTGTTAAACATGTAACAAGTACTTCTCTGGTCATATTCATAGCAAGGATGGCTACATCTTCCCCTCAGTGTTTTAAGAATAATCTGAAAGTTTGTGATGTTAATTCTTCAATGCTATCTGCTTGAGCCTCAACTGATTGTATCCCACTGTTAACAACCAGTTAGTAACTCTTCAGTTTCTCTTAACCTGATAATGTCAATTAGCTTCTTCAAAGGAATGATTGTTTTTAAAATATAACATTCATAATAATATAAATATTTTCTCCCAATATATTTAAGACAAATTATCCCTATTTCACCTATATCTTTGGGGAGTATTAGCTCAGTTTAATTAAAGTTACTCCATAGCATTGGTTCCATCAAGTTAATATCCAAATGTAATATCACTGCTGGAAAAGTCCTTGGATGGAATAGGTTTTCCATCCATAATGCAATGATGCTAAACTGCTAAAGCAGGAATGAGCTTGACTCTTAGACTTCTGGACACTGTTATGCAGAGGATCCTATGGATATACTTTCCTTACTTATAAAAGCAAGTTTTCATTCTCCAACCCCTTTACCTAGAACAAAAGAACAAACACCAAGGGAATGATAAAATCAAGTTGTATGTTCATTGGGATCTAAGTTGTCCCTAAATGGAACTAGCCCAAGTCTTTTTATCTTATTGGAGTCCCTTTTGATAAACCTCAGTAGCAATGAAATGAACCTAGAGCAGAGATCTATAAAGAGTAGGCTAGCCAAGACTGATTAAGACCTTTTAAAGTTATCTCTAAATTCAGGTTTCATGACCACAGCCAATAAAAGAATATGTGAGTTATAGAATATCTATGTATGGTCCAATGCCTCTCCAAGGTCCTTCCATTATGCCTTGCCATGATCCTCTGGGAAGTAGGGTCCCCACTATCTTTAATTTAAATTTGTTGCCTTCCCTTGGCCTTTACTAGCAACCTTGCGGAAGCTTCTAAATGCTGCTGTGTGAATGCTAAGGGAGCATTTGATTTGGTGTCTTGGGAGTATTTCAAAGGAGATTTAGCAATCATCCATTTAAAAAATCTTTCAAAAAGTGATTTTCAGTTATCTTTACTAGCCACAAATCACCTAGAACTGTGAAGTTCAATCTCTTTTTGAGATTCTTACCTAATTTTCTAGAATTAGTGAGTGTTCTTATTAAGCTTCATCAGGAACATTAATTCTTTTTACACAGTGATCTTGGCATTTGATTAGTCTTCAGACCAAAGTAAAAGATGCAGCAACTTTGATGTATTATGTGCAAAGATAAGGAGACCCTACTTAGTATCTGCAGTTTTTACTCCCAATTCTAATGACTTTGGTTTTCTAAACATACTATTTTTGAACTGGGTGCAATTCAAGTAGAGTTTGTAAATATCAGGTGTTATTTTCTCATACATAAACATATTTCTCAATTATTCCAGGATGTATTTAGATGATATTCATTATTTAACATTTTGACCTTAATTTTAGCTGCCTTCTTACATACACTTCCCATGAAAATTATCTATTATTGAACTTTAATTGATGTGACAATCTCATAAATAAAATCTTTTTTCTATAGGAATATTTTAATATCCTACTTGTATTCCAACAACTATAGTCACTAAATGGCAACAGCTTATTTGTCTGCTTTCTAGACTAAAAATGAAAACTATTAATATTTTTGTCTCAGGTTAATGGCTCTTTTTCTTAAAGTAGTATTCAGAATTATAAACTTAGATTCTACTTAAATGAATAAAACCTATTTTTCAATTTCTGAAACTTCTCCAAGTATTTAGTGAGGAAGCTATTTGCATTTTTATAATGACTTTTCAATGGTTTTAAAATATCCCTATTCATACTGAAATTCACCTTTATTTGTCTTGTTTCATTTCTAGCTCTGCTGAATGTCAGAGTACTCACACAAATGCTCTATCCTAGAAACTTATTGAACAAATGTTCTGAATATTATCAGAGAGCTTCAGAGTAATATAATATATAGAGAGCTGGCCTTGAAACAGGAGTACTTGAATTCAGTTTCCAACTCTGGCATATATTGGCTCCTGGAGTTTGAGGAAACTACTTAACTACTCAGGGATCTTTAATCATATATATTGACAACTTTTGGACTTTCCTCACTAAGGAGTTAGCTATGCCAAAGAAATCACAAGTCTATTCCCTATCATTATTAAACAAATATCAGAAAAATGGAATGAGCATTTCACAGTTTTCCTTAATACTCCTGTTACAGTCTTTTTTTAAACCCTTGCCTTCCATCTTGGAATCAATACTGTATATTGGTTCCAAGGCAGACAAGTGGTAAGGGGTAGGCAATGGGGGTTAAGTGACTTCCCCAGGGTCACACAGTTAGGAAGTTTCTGAGGTTATATTTGAAACCAGAACCTCCCATCTCTTGACCTGACTCTCAATCCACTGAACTACCTAGCTGCTCCCTCCTATTACAGTCTTGTCAACTATTTTTAAAAAATGTGTAAACAATCCTAGTAGGTGTGATTGATTTGAGAGTAAGAAATTGGATCAATTTTATGACTAAACAAATTGTCTCTTTAATGGTTGTCTCTAGTGAACTGACTAGATGAAGGTTGAAACACAAAATCTATTAAAATGATAATAAGAATTTTGACACTGCATTAGGGTCAGTTATTGTCTTTTGCTAGTATTGCAGGAAATGAAGATCTGAAAAGGAATGATAATGTAGATCTACTTAAAAATTACTAGCAGAAAACAAGCAATAAGAAAGAGATTAGTTGTGAGTTATTTTCTTTCAAAGAGTATTAAATGTTAATAGGATAATATTTCTATTTAGAACAAGAAAACAGCATCTAATTAATAAGCTAACACTTATTTGTTATATGACTTATGTGAATGTTTTTCTAACATTTTTCTTGATTTCCCTGAAAGAAATACTGTGTTAAAGGAACCAATTAGAGATTTTTTTTTCTTGGAGAAAGGAAAATTTTTAGTTTCTGTAATTTAGGGGCATTCTTTTCAGAAATACTTCATGATATTTTGTTGAAAGTGTCATTTAATTCAGTGTTAAAGAATTATGAATACAATTTTTGGTTAGAGTTCTCACGTAGAATCAGATACATTTGAATTATTTTGTAAATAAAAATATGCCTGTGGTTGAATATTCTGTTTTATTAGTTGGTTAGACAGATTACACAGAGAAGGCATTTTATTGTTGAGTATTTTGTTGTGTAGAGGGACTTTCTGTCTTATTCCAGCTACCTGGAAGGGATTAATGTGTGATTGATAGGCTAGATAAGGACCAGGACATTAGAACAAAGTGGTAAGGTCCAAGCACAGGGCTTCATTTCAGAGATCCAAAAAATAATTATTAAGCATCAAGAAATGGTCAATAAAAATCTAGAAATTCACAAAATAACAGATTCAAGAAGAAAGAAAAGACATCCAGATCTTTGCTGTAGTAACAGATCTAAAGCTGATAGGGTAACTTCACAGAAAAAGGTCAGGAAAACATATGGAATTCTACAATCCTGAAATCAGAAATTCTTCTATTTAAAACCCTCTATATTTACTTTTGTCTTACTCCTTAAACTGTAAAATTCATTCTTTGAAACCTTAACCTGTCTTAGTTGATACTAAACATCAATTCCAAGGCAGGAGTAGAAAAGATTAGACAATGGTAGTTTAGTGACTTGCCAAGGAACAAACAGCTAGGAAATGTCTGAAGCCAGATTTGAACCCAGGAACTCAGTTTCTGCTGAGCCACTTAAATATCCTGATAATTATAAAATATTGTTACTGTATATGTTGTTCCCTTGGTTCTGCTCATTGCATTTTGTATCATTATTTCCAAGTTTTTCTGAGATCATGCTACTTTTCATTTCTTAACGCACAATAGTATTGCTTGACAATCATATATCACACCTTGTTCAGTCATTCCCAAATTTATGGACATCCTCTCAAATTCCAATTTTTTGCCACCCCAAAAAGAGCAAGTATGAATATTTTTGCACATCTAGTTCATTTTCCTTTTTGTTTTTTAGCTGTTTGGGATACAGATCTATAAGTGGCATTGATGGGTTAAAGAGTATCTACTCTTTTTTTAGGCCTTTGTTCATAGTTCCAAATTATTCTCCAAAATTGTTGAAATAGTTAGAAACTTCACCAATGGTGTCTTAGCATCTCAATTTCCCCATATCCTCTCCAAAATGTATCATTTTCCTTTTCTGTCATATTAACCAAAATGATAATTTAGGGTAGTGCTTCATTTGTTTTAAACTGCATTTCTTTAATCAACAGTGATTTAAGTATTTTTAGATGACTATGGATAGTTTTGAATACCTTATCTAAAAACTGCCTGTTTATATCCTTTGACCTTTCATCAATTGGTAAATGACTTGTATTCTTATAAATTTGACTCACTTCTCTATATATTTGAAAAATGAGGCCTTTATCAGAGAAATTATTATAAAGTTTTTACACATTTATGATTACTGTGTATTTCCCTCTATCCTTTTCCTTCCTGTTTATTTTATTCTGTCTTTCTTTTCACCTTGCCCAACCTCAAAATATTTTTGTCTCTGACTACAATCTCACCCAACCCATCATTCCTTCTATTAATGCCACTCTCTCTTATTCCTCACCCCCTACTTTCTTCTAGGGTAAGATAAATTTCTATATTCATCTAAATATGTATGATATTCTATCTTCGATCCAATTCCATTGAGAATAAAGTTCAAACATCCTTCTGCCACTTTTCCTATCTTCCTTTCCATCATCAAAACACTTCTGTTAGAGTCTTTTAAGGGAGATAATTTACCCCATTGTACTTTTCCCTAACTTCTCCCAGTGATTTCCTTTCCTAAACCTTTAATTTTATTTTTAACATATATTTTATTCATCATATACCTACCACTTCTCTTTATGTTTACTCCTTCTAACTATCCTAATAAAAATGAAGTTCTTTGTGCTTACAAATATCATCCATTTTCCCATGTGGGAATGTAAATAGCTTTACATGATTGAATTCATTATAATTTATCTTTTATATTTTCCTTTTTATCTTTATTTAGTCTTGTGTTTGAATATTCTATTCAGCTTTGTTTATTTCATCAGGAATGAAAATTATAAATCCCTTATTTTATTGAATATCAAATTTTACCTGAAGGATTATATTCAGTTTTGCTTCATGATTCTTGATAATAATTCTAGTTCCTTTGCCCTCTGGATATCATATTGTAAGACCTCTGATGCTTTTGATATAGAATCTACTAAATCTTGTTTTATTCTGATTGAGTTTGTAATATTTGAATTTTTCTTTCTCTTTGCTTGAAATATTTTCTCTTTGACTTAGGAATTCTGGAATAAGACTTTAATAGTCCAAGAATGTTTTATTTTGAGATCTCTTCTAGGAGGTGATTAGAGGATTCTTTCAATTTATGTTTTCTCCTTTTATCTGAGAATATCAATGCAGATCTCCTTGATAATATTTTGAAAGACAATGCTTAGGTTTTTATTTATCATGACTGTCATGTCGTCTAGTAATTCTTAAATGGTGTTTTCTGGGTCTATTTTCTATGTCAATGGTTTTACCAATAATATAATTCACATTTTCTTCTTTTTTTTTCATTCTTTTGATTTTGTTTTGTAGTTTCTTATTGTCTTATGAAGTCATTGGCTTCCATTCACCCGATTCTACTTTTAAGGGATTATTTTCTTCAGTGAGCTTTTTTTCCTTTCCCATTTGCTCAATTCTCCTTTTTAATGAGTTCTCTTTACTTAATTTTTGGGCTCCTTTTACCATTTGGCCTATTCTGTTTTTTTTTTTATGATGTTGTTTTCTTCAGTATTTTTTGTAACCCCTTCACCAAAGTGTTTACTTATTTTTCATTATTTTTTTTTGCATCATCCTTATAACCAATTTTCTTCTCTGACTTTTATTTAATTTTTAAAATCCATTTTGGAGATTTTATTTGAGGCTTTGGATGCAGTGGTTTTGACTTTGCTTTTTCCTTCTGACTTTGTGTTTTCACCATATAATTGCCTATGGTAGTTTTTTTTATGTTGTTTTGCTCAATTTCTAGTCTCTTTCTTGACTTGTAACTTTAAGAAAACTGTTAAAGTTAGATTTTGCTTCTAGAGTAGAGGGGGAATATGTTAAAGAAGTGTGAACTGGGAATGTAGCCTGGCTTCCCATATGGATTATGCAATAGAGTTCTGAATCTGGTGCCAACAAAAATGATCTTGGTATTATTCTTCTGAATAGTTCTCAAATGCCCTTGTCATTTATGACCTGAAAGCTTTGGAGCCAAAATTGCTGATTCAGTTACTCCCAACACGTGTACTAGCTTGCTGTGTGGTGGGATCTGCTGTAGTCTTGTCAAGACATTGCATATACGCACTAATGTGATTGTCCTTTCCTGCCTACCTTCTTAATTATCTTGGGTTGTAAAACTGTCTCCCACTGTCCTTCTGTGGGTTCCACTACTCTAGAATTCATTTAGAGGTATAATGTTAAAGTTGTTTGGGGAAAAATTTGGGATAGATCATGTCCTTGCCTTTCCCCTACCAACTTAACTCCTCCAATAAGTTCTGGATTGTATAATTTACAAGGTTTTTATTCCACAATATTTGACAACTATTGACTGTTGTTCCCCTCATCCTCTGGGATATATTCTCTCTTGTCTATTTTTTGACACTGTTTTCTCCTAGTTCTTCTATCTTTCTATTTGTTCTTATCCTTTATTATTAACTTTATTCTATTTTAAACTATATTTCCTTAATTTCAATCCTTGAATCTGCTTCTCTTTTTTTTACCTTCTCTTGACCTCAATCAATTTCCTTCTATACAGTTGAATTTATTTATCTCTTGAATTTATATAGCTATCCCTAGTATTTCTCTTAAACTTCAGTTTCTCTTAGTAAATTATCTGTTGGATATCTACATTGTATTGAGAATGTGTATGTTACTACTTTTAGACTATTTTTAAAAGTAATTTTTATTGATATTTTATTTTTAATGTCATAGTGTCCCTATCTCTCTCTTCATTCTACTGCCTAGAAACCCATAATATAAAACAAATGAAAAGGAAAAGAATCAAGAGGAGAAAAGAGACAGAATGTTGAGAATATGTCCATTAATTAGAGAATGGCAAAACAAGTTCTGGCATAGGAATGTGATGGAATATTATTGAAGCATAGGAAACAAGCAGATTAATTAAACAAACATGGAAAGTTGTATGAAATTATGCAGAGTGAATTAGTAGAACCAAGAACATTAAATAAAACAACAGTAATATAGTTTGAAGAATAACTTTTATATGTCTATCGCTAAAGAAAGAACTAATAGATAGAACTGATCAAGACATAATTTTATATATAATATATCTTTTTGTTAAATGATACATTCTCTCATGTGAGGAAGGAAGGGAGAGATGGATGGAGACATTTGGGAATTTTAATGTAACAAACAAATATCTAAATTTAAAATAAAAAAGATGATCACTATATCATAACACATACAATGTCTCATCCTTTCATTTCCACTCCCTCCATGTCTACAAAGAATGAGAGATATTTTCTCATACCTTTTGGGAATATTGTTCTTTGTAATTTCAGAATGATAATTTCTCAATATTTTGTGGCTATTCCTTCTGTTTATGTTGAGGTTATCATTGTTGACTCTACTCACTTTGCATCAAATAATGGAAACATTTCTATTCTTCTCTATATTAATCATATTAACAATTAAAAAATAATATTCCACAGATTGACCAATATGACAGTAAAGGAAAATGATTAATGTTGGAGGGGATGTAGCAGAATTGGGACACTAATGCATAGATGGTGGAATTGTGAACTGATCCAATCATTATGGAGGACATTTTGGAATTATGCCCAAAGGACTAAAAAAGAATGCATACTTTTGATCCAGTAATACTGCTACTGAGTCTGTATCCCAAGAAGAAAAAAAAATGGAAAAGAACATGTTTGTACAAAAATATTCATAGCTGCTTTTTTTTTGTGCTGGCAAAAGTTGGAAACTAAAGCGATGTCCTTTATTTGAGGAATGGCTGAACAAATTGTGGGATATGATGGTGAATGGAATCCTATTGTGCTATAAAGAATGATGAACAGGAAGATTTCAGAACGAGCTGGCAAGACCTACATAAACTGATGCAGAGTGAAACAAGAAGAACAAGGAGACATTATACATGGTTACTACAATATTTTTTAAAGTTTATTTAATTCATTAATTGATTTAGAGAATTTCTCCATAGTTACATGAATCATGTTCTTTCCCTCCCTTCTCCCACCCCCCTTTTATAGCCAATGAGCAACTCTACTGGGTTTTACATGTGTCATTAATCAAGACCTATTTCCATATTATTAGCATTTGCACTAGGGTGATTGTTTAGTCTACATCCCCAATCATATCCCCATCAAACCATGTGATCAAGCAATTGTTTTTCTTCTGTATTTCTACTCCCACAGTTCTTTCTCTGGATAGTGATGGTAACTACAATATTGTGGAAAGAGTAAATGTGATAGACTTTGCTATTAACAGCAATACAATGATCCTGGACAGTTCTAAGGGACTTCTGAAAAAAAGAATGCTATCCACCTCCAGAGAAAGAACTATTGGAGTATAAATGTAGATGAAATAAATGTATATGATTTATACACTTGTTTATTTGGATTTATGTTTTGGGGTTTTGGTTATATAAGATGTAACAATGGCTACATTGGAGAGAGATAGGGTTGTAAGGACTGACAGACCAACATGTAAATGTCTGTCACTACATTCCCAATATACCACTGCTACTAGGATAACCTGAGGGGATTTCTCTGAAATGGTGGTTGATCAGAGACTGGAGCTGGCACTGATGACTAGAGGGAAGTCTTGGCTAACAGATGAGGTGGGTGGAGACACTGTCTGAATAAGTACAGGCCCTCTCCAACTGGAAGCCTCTCCCTTGCCAATGTTGGCACCACATTTTTCTAGTTCAAAATGGATTCCCAGGTGAGCAACCAAAGACCCTTGTCCCCTCTTTGCCCCATGAAAGACTTCTCCTTTGATCTGACTGTGAATATGTATTAAAAGTTAAATAAGATAACTGGAAAGGGGTGGGGATAGAGGTACTGTAGGGGACCCTAAAAGATCTAAGCCCAAGGTTCTTCCCCCTTGAAGAAGCCAAACTGGCTGAATCTCAAGAGGTTCTCCTTCCCATCCCCTTAAACTTATTCCTATTAATGATTTCAAGCTATAGAAGTTAAAATAAGGTCCTTTTGCACGGCAAGGTATGGGTTGAGTCTTCCGGGTCCAGCCCCAGAGAATCCTAGACTCCTCAAATCAAGAGATCTCTAACTCCTTTTGATGGCAATAGATGCTGGCAGAAACAACAAGTTTTGGAATATTTCAGTCCAAGAACCTCTTTGAATTTGACTCTTGAATAGGTCCCAAGTGAGGTTCTCCATGTCCTCTTGCCTTGAGCTCTGATCAAAAGCCCCTCAATTGAAGTTTTTTTTCCCACAAAGCCTTGTTTCCTTCCAACCTTCTGTCACCCGTGCAACATTCTAAATGGTTGCTTTCCCCAATTTACCTTTCTAAAGATTATTCACTTATAAAAATGAATAATATAGAAATATGTTTTGTGTGATAATACATGTAAAACCCAGATTGAATTGCTTTTTAGCTCTAAGAGAGGGGAGGGAAGAAGTGATGGAGATGATATAAATCATATAACTTTGGAAAACTTATGTGAAGCTTTGTTATTAATATATTAAAATATTAAAAAAATAATGTTCCATTGTTTCCATATGCCAAAACTTATTTATCAATTCCACATTCCATGGAGGCTTATTGTGTTTCCAGGTATTTGCAATGCTATATAATATTATTATAAATATTTTAATGTACAGGAAGACTTTTATAACCATTGAGTTCCCTTGGAGTACTTCCTTCCAGTGAAATCTGTAGACCAAAGGATCTATACATTTTGATAATTTTACATGCATTACTCCAAATTGCTTTTCAGAAGGGTTTAATAATTTATAGCACCACCAAAAATTCATTGTTATGCCTGTATTTATATAATTGCACCAGAATTGTCTATCACCTTTTTTTTCTGTCTTTGCTAAGATTTAAAATCTTGAGAGTTGTTCTGATTTAAATTTATCTAGTTTTTAATAATTATAATAATTATTTTATTGTTTCTGTATGTGATTCATACCCTGCAATTATTTTGATATATTTTGATATCAATTTATATATTGTTAAATATTTTTGATTCTATATACTTGCTATTTTCTTTTATTAACCCTTATCTGAGAAATTTAATTTAATATTTTTCCCAGTTGATAAATTTGTTCATGTAGAAGCTTTAACATTCCATGTAATAGAAATATTGATTTTATTTGTTGTAATAATGTATTTCTTTTATCTGTTTAAAATCCATCAGCAACCCATAACTGTTAAAGGTATATACTTTAGTTCTCTTCAATGATCTTTAATATTAAAGTGATGCATATATTTTGATTTCTTATTAATTATAGTATAAGATATTAGTACAATCTTAATTTCTACCAGACTACTTTCCAGTTTTCCCAGCAGTTCTTGTAAAATATGGAGTTTTTTCCTAAGTAATTTCTATATTTGACATATTAAACATTGAGTTATTAAATTTCTTGATTTCTGCCTCTCCAGTGACTAGTGCATTTTATTGATTGCTTCTATTTTTCAGCAATTATCAAATGATTTTGAGTTCATCTGATTGAGTAACTATCATGCTGATTTATAAATATAGCCTGAGATGTATAAATACACTTCCATTTTCATTCCTATCTCTAAAAATCATATCTCATTTGTTCTAGATATTTTAATCCTCTAAATAAATTTTGTAATTATTTTATTAAGTTCTGTAAAATATTTCTTTGATAATTTGATTGATATATCATTAAAACTAAAAATGTATTTCGGTAGACCTCTCATTTTTGACAAAGGCTTTTGAAGCTTAAAAGTTTAAAAAGTTTTCATTAGTTTGTTCTCTATTCTTCAGGGAGACCCATTATCCTTAAGCTTTCTTTATGTACCCTATCTTCAAGTTAAATATATTTTGCCTATACAGGAATAATGTTTTATTTTAATGTTATTTCTTTTTTGCTTCTAAACTTCAATATTTTCATTCATTAATGTGTACTTTTCCTCAGTTATTCTTTTTTTATTGCTTTAGTGAAACTCAACATCATAAATTAATTTTTTATTTTACCAATTATTTCTATTCTCTAGACCATAGGTCTTACATTTCCAATTCTTATTTCTCTTTTAAACCACATATGGATATTCTGCTGTCATTGTGTGTTCACTTAGAAATTCCCAAAGTCCTCTGTCTCATGAAATGTTGATTCATTTTCCTTTTTCTTAGATTATTTAGTCATATATTTCTGAAATCTTTTATCTGAAATAGAGAACATAGTTCTTTCAGTTATTAACATATTACCTATTGAGTTATCTACTTATGTACAAGTATTTTGATTTGGTTTTCTTTCTCTTGAAATCTTTGGCATTTTTAGTCTTTTTTTCTTGTTAATTTTTGTGACTCATTTTCTGACTGGGGCTAGACCTCAGATATGTTTTCTTCTGATCCTAAACCAAGAAATCCACAATTCATTAGCTTCTCTCTCTACACAAGGTGATTTCCTGTGGGACAGAAGTGACCCTAAACATGTGTTTTCATGTGTGTGTGTGTGTGTGTGTGTGTGTGTGTGTGTGTGTGTGTGTGAGAGAGAGAGAGAGAGAGAGAGAGAGAGAGAATCCATCATTTTATTTCTTCTGTAGATATTTCCAAGTGGTGTTTGATCATCATTTTGTCTTGACCAAAGAGAGAGAGAGAGAGAGAGAGAGAGAGAGAGAGAGAGAGAGAGAGAGAGAATGGAGAAAAACTATTTTAACCAATCCGCTAAAAAATTCCAAGTTGCAAAACTCAGGGAATCAGTATTAAAACATGCCCATGAATGTACAACTTAATTTGATTGAAGTAATAGCTTATCATCAGTTTGATGGCTAAAATGTGCCTTGAGACTTTTTTCCAATTTATTTTGGTTATTTCCTTCTTCATGTGGAGTTTGCCTTAACTATGCAAGTTTAGTGGAAACATCCTATTTGTAGAAAAGAAAATAGACTTTTTTCTAGAATACAAAATTAAATTAGTTGAAACAATCAAGACACTGAGGCACTGGGATGATAAAACATGATCTCTCTACTCTCATGTAAGGTCATTGTTATGCCTCAATTTCTTATATTCAATTTTTCCCTGGTTCAGCTGCCTCAGTTACTCAGTTGCTTCAACTGCTTCCTTATTCATACTCCTTTCCCATCCCATTATTTTACTTCAATTATCAATCTTCACTTAAAATTATAATTTAAATGTGTTTAATTAAATTCACTACCTTAAATAAAATATAATATAAACTAATCAAGCTAATTGAATAAATTAATAAAACTAATTAAATCAATATACATATAAGTATTTTAATCAATGTTAGTAAATACGGATTAAAAATAAAAATTATATTCAAATGTGGACTTTGCATATGATGCACATTCCATTCGATTCCACCATCAAACACTTCACAAGACAGAAATCTTTCAATTTCTCAGTGACTTGTTCACATAAAGACCTGAATAATAGTATAATAGTCACTGTGTGTTGCTGTACAAGTTACAATCTTTCTGTGCCTCAATTTCATTTTCTAATGAAATGAAAATAATATTAGCATTTATCTTCCAAAGTTGTTAAGATCATCTCATATGTAAACATTAAGAGAACTTCCATACCCACTTCTGGTACTCAGATTTCCTTGGAGTTGCTACATGCCTTTTGGTCTGGAGCACTGGTTTTGAAGATAGTCATGGATCAGATAATGCAATTTGTTGAAGATAGTTGGTAGTTTGTGAAGTACTAAATTGGGCTTGTCAAATTATGCACCAAACCAGATAAAAAAGAATTCCAGAAGATTGCTAAGGCAACAGCCATAGGATTTGCCTTAATGGGATTCATTGTTCTTGTTGTTGTTTTTTAATTTTTGTTTAAACCCTTATCTTCCATCTTGGAGTCAATACTGTGTATTGGCTCCAAGGCAGAAGAGTGGTAAGGGTAGGCAATGGGAGTCAAGTGACTTGCCCAGGGTCACACAGCTAAGAAATGTCTAAGACCATATTTGAACCTCCTATCTGTAGGCCTGGCTCTCAATCCACTGAGCCATCCAGCTGCCCCCTTTTATTTTTTGTTGTTAAGTTAATCCATATTTCTACTAGCATCATTGTTGGTGGCTAAATACTTCTGGAAGACACTTGCTGCTTTATGCTTAATGGGCAAGTTTGTGTAGGAAAGTTTTAGGCTTTATTCACTTAGTAAAAATTGTCTTATGTGGTTTACCTCCATGGTATTTTCAATGTCTGAATTAAAATAACTTTTACAAAAATTTACATATTTGACATGTGTAAAACACTGAGAACTATAAGACATTATATATCATCATCTTCATCATTATCTTAAATTATATTTAGAAATGCAAAAAGCTATGTAAAATTTCAGTATCTTATAATAGATCTCATCTTCTCAGGAAAGGGTTATGTTATTCAAACAAATGAGTAATGACAAAATTAAAGAGGACTGGAGAACACTGTTGATTCTTATTTTCACAGCAGCTTATGCAAAGGGAAAATAGAATTCCTTGACAAGGTTCTCAGAAGCTATACTCCAAAGCCTAACTCATGCCATTTTATGTCACTGAAATGCTAGTATTTAAAAAGGGATATAATTTAAGTGCCTCAGAGATTAATGATCCAGGGGTGCTATGTGATTCACAAATTTAAGGTGTATAGCAGAAAGGCGATATTTGATATATGAATCAAATAAAGATGCCCTCATGTACTCCAAAATTCTCATCATTTCAGTTCTGTTCTCAGGTAGGGGTAGGCAACATCCATCACATTTCCCTTTTAAATGCATCAGTCTGATCCTTTTCCAGAATGGCACAGCATCATTAATTGTCTTACTTGGTTCATATCTTATTTCAGCTAAAGAGTTTAGCCAAATCATCATCCTACAAGGACTAAATCTTCCACACATGTCAAAATATATAATATAATAATATATGTATATGAAAACATATTCACATGGAGATAGGAGATGACAAGACAAGCACTGGCCCCTTTATCAGGTCCATCATAAAACCAGTACACAAAGGTCTTAAAACTGCTCTGTCTCATTCAGTGTGCTACAGTTCTCTACTGAATTATAAGTCTTTTGGGGACAAGAAATGTCCCAATTTTACCATAAATGTGCCCCTATTAACTACTACAGTGTCTGTAACATTGAATGTATTTAATATATTTTTGCTGAATTGACATTCTTTTTAGTTGGATTGAGACACTTTGACACATCACTGTCAACCCTACTTTCAAAATGTATTGTTACTCCAGTTTAAAAAAAATTGCTAAGTAATTCAATTAACTAGGGAGTAACCATATGGCCATTCCCAGATGGTCATGAATAGGAATCATAATGTATGCCCACATATTCACAAGGATAAAGCTATTAGTTTTATTGGAAGTCCCTGGGTATCTGGATTTGCTGAAACTCATCAAGAGCAAATTGAATCATCAAGATATTGCATAAGCCTGTTTAATAACTACAAAATCATTAATTTCATTAAATTATGACTTTTAAAATTGAATATATAAGAAATCCTTTAAGCAATATAAATTACTTTTGTTTCACTTGGGATACAGCCAATGATAATAATTATAAGGTGTCTGCTTTTGGACAGGAAGAGCTTATTATTGAGAGACCTCAATGATGTAGCAAAAAAAATGACTGCATTTTGAAAAAAGAGATGAAGAGACTGGCTTACTCTAGGAGGCAACTACATTTTTCTGAACTGCTAGCACATCTCCCTTAGCAACTTATTTGACTAAGCATTAGGAATATATTTCTACTTAGTGTAGTATGACTATTCATCACTAGTATTTACCTATCTTCTTTAATGAAAATCCCTCTAACTCAGAATAGGGCTTTTAGTTTAAATAAGGACTTAAAATATAGACATTATTTTTTATTCTATGGAAACTTGGTGATTAAGTAAAAAAATGAAACACATTTCTTTGACTCCCTAAATACTTTGAATATTTAGTAATTTGGGGGTAACAATAGATTTGAAAAATAAAGAATACTAAAAGGAGATGATGGTAGATGAAATAAAAATATAGACTAGCAAAATATGTAATATAAGTGAAAACATCAAGAATAATTTACAAAGAAATTAAAATATGATTGGAAATTGGGAACCGTTCAGATTCTTACATAAAAAATCAGAAATTCAGAAAAAAGTACTTATTTTTAGTTACATTTTAAAAATCATTTATATTAGCTAAAAAGGTTACAATTAAAAGAAAACAAATTACCACCTGGAAATATGGAAGTGCAAGGTATGCATGGAGTTTATATCATATTACTTTATGATCAGATACTTCTAAATTGAAGATGTTTGATAACTACAGTTAGTTATTAGAGATAGAATGGGATAGTAGCAAAAAGCTGGGTTTTGAGTCAAGAAGACCTAATTTTAGTCTTGCATCTATCATAAACTAGCAGTAGGAACATGAATAACTTTTAGGGGTGCCAAGAAACTATTGAGGTGCCAATATGCAAATTTAGGAGGAGTTTCTACATTGAGAGTTCCTTTCACAGATAAAATAGTTTGGTCATTACAGCCCCATTCACCTTCTCCAAATCCATAATGTTGAGCTTATTTTACAATTTAGAAGAGAAATAAGTGACTACTTTTAGTTTTTGCTCAAGGTTAAATATATTGAACAATTTGATATTATCATTAAATAATTTATTCCAAGCCATCCCAGGAAAGGCAAGTAAATCTCCAACCTTTCCTGTCAAACATGGGAGTGTCACTCACCCCAAATCTCCCTAAGTTCTCCAATTGAACAGGGAAAAGCTAGTCCTAGAAATCCCAGAGAAAATCTGGTTAGTGAAATACCATGTCCTAGGAACAGGTTCTTGAATAAGCCATTGTGGAGTCTTTCTCTTTCTATAGTCTTAGAAACAGTCATTCATTTTGTCTTTATCCCTTTTTTTACATTTATTCCTCATTTTTCTTTGGTCATATCAATCCAGGTTCTTATGTTGAATGTTAGTTGGCTGCCTTCATATTCCCTTTTTGTTTCTTCCTTCACTTTAGTAATTCCAATCTTGTTTCTAATTAAGTCATTTGTACTTCACTTTAACCTACCAAATAAAAAGACAGCATGCTCTGATGAATGGCTTGTCTGTACCTTATGATAAATCTCTTTTTGTCTCTACAGTGAAACCTAGGAGTAACATTCTAATTCTGGATGATTCTGGTTAAGAGAATAATGCATATAAATAAATGTATAGACTCAGGCTCAACCTTCTCTCATACATAGTAGCTAGAGAGCCTTTGTAAGCCACTTATTTTCTAAGCGTTCTATGCAAATATCTAAGACTAAGCAAAAGACAAAATGATGTGTTCATCACTGGTAGTTAAAATTTCCTTATTGAGTGTTCTCTATTACCAATGAAATGACAGGTTTCTATCTATAAATAATTAAGAATTCTTTTTTTTTCTCATACCACTGATTCATTTTGAGCTTGAAGATCAACAGAATCCCTATTTCTTTCTTATATATACCCTTGTATAGCCATATCTCACCCATCCAATTCTTATACACTTGAAATCAGGAGCAGGGATGAAATTTTATCTCAATAAATTTCATCTTATTATTTCCATCCCATAATTTCAGAATGTTAAAACTGTCTTAGATATCAGTTATATTATCCTACATTTTAGCTATTAGTTCTAGTTCTATGCTTTCTTGAAATCTAATATCATTACCTTGTAGGCCTTCTTCCAAGTCTAAGTAATTATTTATATCAGAACAATATGATGCGTAGATTACTGGGACACACTCTGAAAGAAACTTCTCTTTGTTGATGATTTCTTGATCACAACTTTTTTGTTTTTATTTTCTTATTCACACAGTGATGAATCTATTAAAAATACGACCATCTCATATTGTTTTCCATATCTTGTTTATAAGTGATAGACTTGTGACAATTCGCGAAAATCAACCAACATCAAAAAGGACAGCAAGGCAACTAATTTCTTTTTTTTTTGTTGTTCATATTTTTCCAGATTACATGTAGATAAAATATTTAATAATCATTTTTGACATTTTTGAATCAATGTTCTTTCCCCTCTTTCCCTAAGACTATAAGCAATATGATATAGGTTCTATATGTGCTATCATGCAAAACCTATTTCCATGTTTATCATGTTGTGAAAGAACATATGTATTGCTTCTACTAGAAAAAAATCATGAAGACAGTGAAATGAAAATGATATTCTATCTGAAATCAGGTGCTTTCAGTTCCTTCTGCAGTGTTGGACAACCTTTTTTTAAAAACAAGAATCCCTTAAAGGTATTTTGGATCCTTGCAGTGCTGATAATATTTAAATCATTCTCAGTTGTTCCTCATACATTATTATTGCTACAGTGTACAATGTTTTGACCCTGTTCACATCACTTTGTATCTCTTCATATAAATCTTTCCATGATTTTTTAAATTTTAAACATTTATTAATATTCATTTTTAACATGGTTACATGATTCATGCCCCTACTTTCCCCTCCAACCCCTACATTCCCCCCACCCATAGCCGACACACATTTCCACTGGTTTTATCACGTGTCCTTGATCAAGACCTATTTCCAAATTGTTGGGAGTTGCATTGGTGTGGTAGTTTTGAGTCCACATCCTCAATCATGTCCACCCCAGCCCATGTGTTCAAGCAGCTGTTTTTCTTATATGTTTCCTCTCCTGCAGTCCTTCCTCTGGATGTGGGTAGCGTTCTTTACCATAAATCCCTCAGAATTGTCCTGGGGTTTTGTATTGCTGCTGGTACAGAGGTCCATTACATTGAATTTTACCATAGTATATCAGTCTCTGTGTACAATGTTCTTCTGGCTCTGTTCCTTTCACTCTGCATCAGTTCCTGGAGGTCTTTCCAGCTCACCTGGAACTTCTCCAGTTTGTTATTCCTTTTAGCACAATAATATTCCATCACAAGCATATACCACAATTTGTTCAGCCATTCCCCAATTGGAGGACATACCCTCCTTTTCCAGTTTTTTGCCACCACAAAAAGCACAGCTATAAATATTTTCGTACAAGTCTGTTTATTTATGACCTCTTTGGGGTAAATCCAACAATAGTATGGCTAGATCAAAGGGCAGGCAGTCTTTTATAGCCCTTTGAGCATAGTTACAAATTGCCAACCAGAATGGTTGGATCACTTCACAACTCCACCAGCAATGCATTATTGTCCCAATTTGGCCACATCCCTTCCAGCATTCATTACTCTCCCCTTCTTTCATTTTAGCCAATCTGCTAGGTGTGAGGTGATACCTCAGAGTTGTTTTGATTTGCATTTCTCTAATTATTAGAGATTTAGAACACTTTCTCATGTGTTTATTGATACTTTGGATTTCTTTACCTGAAAATTGTCTATCCATGTCTCTTGCCCATTTATCAATTGGGGAATGGCTTGATTTTTTATGCAATTGTTTTGACTCCTTGTATATTTTAGTAATTAGGCCCCTGTCAGAGTTTTTCGTTACATTTTTTCCCAATTTGTTGTTTCCTTTCAGATTTTGACTACATTGTTTTTGTTTGTACAGAAGCTTTTTAGTTTAATATAATCAAAACCATTTAATTTACATTTTGTAATTTTCTCTAACTCTTGCTTGGTTTTAAATTCTTTCCTTTCCCAAAGATCTGATAAGTATACTATTCTGTGTTCGCTTAACTTATTTATAGTTTCCTTCTTTATATTCAAGTCATTCACCCATTCTGAATTTATCTTGGTGTAGGGTGTGAGATGTTGATCTAAACCATATTGTTTTCCAAATTTCCCAGCAATTTTTGTCAAATACAGGATTCATATCCCAAAAGTTGGGCTCTTTGGGTTTATCATACACTGTCTTGCTGATGTCATTTACCCCCAGTCTATTCCACTGATCCTCCCCTCTGTCTCTTAGCCAGTACTATATTGTTTTGATGACTGCTGCTTTTTAGTATAGTTTAATATCTCGTACTGCTAGACCCCCTTCCTTCACATTTTTTTCATTATTTCCCCTGATATTCTTGATCTTTTGTTATTCCAAATGAAATTTATTATAGTTTTTTCTAATTCAGTAAAGAAGTTTTTTGGTAATTTGATAGGTATGGCGCTAAATAGGTAAATTAATTTGGGTAGAATTGTAATTTTTATTATATTAGCTCGTCCTACCCATCAGCAACCAATGCCTTTCCAGTTGTTTAGATCCAGTTTTATTTGTTTGGAAAGTGTTTTGTAGTTGTTTTCATATAATAACTGTGTTTGTTTTGGTAGATAGATTCCCAAGTATTTTATATTGTCTAGGGTGATTTTAAATGGTGTTTCTCTTTTTACCTCTTGCTGCTCTAATGTGTTGGAAATGTATAGAAATGCTGATGATTTATGTGCATTTATTTTGTATCCTGCAACTTTGCTAAAGTTGTTGATTATTTCTACAAGCTTCTTAGTTGATTCTCTAGGATTTTTTAAGTAGACCATCATATCATCTGCAAAGAGTGATAGATTAGTCTCCTCATTGCCTATTATGATAACTTCAATTTCTTTTTCTTCTCTAATTGCTACTGCTAGTGTTTCTGGAACTATGTTGAATAATAGAGGTGATTATGGACATCCTTGTTTCACACCTGATCTTATTGGGAAGTCTTCTAATTTATCCCCATTGCATATAATGCTTGTTGATGGTTTTAGGTATATACTGTTTATTATTTTTAGGAAAGGTCCTTCTATTCCTATACTTTTCAATGTTTTCAATAGGAATGGATGCTGTATTTTGTCAAAGGCGTTTTCAGGATCTATTGAGATAATCATGTGATTTTTGTTTGATAGACTATTGATATGGTCAATTATGTGGATGGTTTTCCTAATGTTGAACCATCCTTGCATTCCTGGTATAAATCCCACCTGATCGTGGTGGATGATGTTCTTAATTACATGCTGGAGTCTCTTTGCTAGTATTCTATTTAAGATTTTTTCATCTATGTTCATTAGGGAGATTGGTCTGTAGTTTTCTTTCTCTGTTTTTGGTCTACCTGGCTTTGGAATCAGTACCATATTTTGTCATAAAAGGAATTTGGTAGGACTCCTTCTTTGCTTATCATATCAAATAATTTGTACAGTATTGGGATTAGTTGCTCTTTGAATGTCTGATAGAATTCACTTGTGAATCCATCAGGCCCTGGCAATTTTTTCTTGGGGAGTTCTTTGATGGCTTGTTCAATTTCTTTTTCTGATATGGGATTATTTAGTTATTCTATTTCTTCTGCTGTTAATCTAGGCAGTTTATATTTTTTCAAATATTCGTCCATATCTCCTAAATTGTTATATTTGTTGCCATATAATTGGGCAAAATAGTTTTTAATAATTGTCTTAATTTCCCCTTCCTTAGAGGTGAGGTCTCACTTTTCATCTTCAATACTGTCAAATTGGTTTTCTTCTTTCCTTTTTCTTATTAGATTGACCAGTACTTTGTCTATTTTATCTGTTTTTTCAAAGTACCAGCTTCTAGTCTTATTTATTAATTCAATAGTTCTTTTACTTTTGATTTTATTGATTTCTCCCTTGATTTTTAGTATTTCTAATTTAATTTTCATCTGGGGATTTTTAATTTGCTCTCTTTCTAATTTTTTGAGTTGTATGCCCAATTAATTAATCTCTGCCCTTCTTAATTTGTTAATATATGCACTCAAGGATATAAATTTCCCCCTGAGTACTGACTTGGCTGCATCCCACAGAGTTTGGTAGGATGTCTTATCATTGTCATTCTCTTCAATGAAATTGTTGATTGTTTCTATGATTTCTTCTTTGACAAATTGTTTTTGGAGAATCATATTATTTAATTTCCAATTAGTTTTTGATTTGCCTGTCCAGGTGCCCTTACTAATTATTATTGTTATTGCATTATGATCTGAGAAGTTTACATTTATTATTTCTGCTCTTTTGCATTTGTTTGCAATGATTCTATACCCAAAACATGGTCAATCTTTGTGAATGTGCCATATGTAGCTGAAAAGGAGGTGTATTTTTTTTGTCCCTATTTATTTTTCTCCATATGTCAACTAAATCTAATTTTTCTAGGACTTCATTCACCTCTCTTACCTCTTTCTTATTTATTTTTTGGTTTGATTTATCTAGGTCTGAAAGAGGAATATTTAGATCTACCACTATTTTGGTTTTACTATCTATTTCCTTCTTGAGCTCTTCCAGTTTCTCCTTTATGAATTTGGAAGCTATGCCACTTGTTGCATACATATTGAGCAGTGTTATTTCCTCATTGTTTATACTGCCTTTAATCAGGATGTAATGACCTTCCCTGTCTTTTTTAATCATATCTATTTTTACTTTGGCTTTGTCAGAAATCACAATAGCCACTCCTGCCTTCTTTTTCTCATTTGACGCCCAAAAATTTTGTTCAAGCAATGAACCTTAAACTTGTGTATGTCTACCTTCCTCATATGTGTTTATTGTAGACAACATATGGTGGGATTTTGGTTTCTAATGCACTCTGTTATTTGCTTCCGTTTTATGTTAGAGGTCATCCAATTCACATTCAGAGTTATAAATATCAGCTGTGCATTCCCTGACATTTTTGTATTCTCCCTATTCCTACCCCTTCTTCTTAACCTATTTCCTTTTAAACCAGTGGTTTGCTATTAAGCCAGTATCCCTTATCCCTTCCCTTAATTGACTTCCCTTTCTACCCCCTCCCTTGTTATTCCCCTCTTTTTGTTTTGAAGGCCTAATAAATTCCCTCTCCCTTCTTCTCCCCTCCCTTTTTTGACCTCCCCTCTCCCCTGCTCCCCTTGGTTTGTCCCTTCCGACTTTCTCAGTAGGGTTAGACAGAGGTTTATATCCCCATGGATAGTATAGCTAGTCTTCCCTCTCCGAGTCGATTATGCTGAGAGTAAGGTTTAAAAATTACCTCTTGATGCTCTCTTCCTCTCCTTCTTATAATAGTATTTGTCCCCTCCCCATCCCATGCCCTCTTTTTGTGTCATAATTTATCCTATTTTTCTTATTCTCTCAAGTTTCTCCTGGTGTCCCCCTCCATTCACCCTCCTCTTTCCCACCCCCCCATATCATCTTAGACCATTCAGCACTCCACCCTCTCCCCATAAATCATTCTTCAGACCACTATAATAGTGAAAATAGTGAATGGAGTTCACTACAGAGAATTATACAGAGCATTTCTCCACTTAGGAATACAGATAATTAGATCTTAATGAGCCCCTTAAAAAGGCAAATTTAAAAAATTATGAGTTTTCTTTCTTTCCCCTCTGTTTCTTATTTACCTTTTCATGTTTCTCTTGATTTTTGTGGTTGGATATCAAACTTTCCATTTAGCCCTGGTCTTTTCTGTGCAAATACCTGGAAATCTTCAATTTTGTTGAATGCCCATACTTTCCCTTGGAAGTATGTAGTCAATTTTGATGGGTAGTTGCAAGCCCAGCTCTCTTGCCTTTCTGAATATCATATTCCAAGCTTTGAGGTCTTTTAGCGTGGAGGCTGCCAGATCCTGTGTGATCCTGATTGGTGCTCCTTGATATTTGAATTGTCTCTTTCTGGCTTCTTGTAAGATTTTTTTTTCTTTTACTTGGAAGCTCTTGAATTTGGCAATTATATTCCTGGGCGTTTTCCTATCTGGATCGAATGTAGGTGGTGATTTATGGATCCTTTCAATGTCTATATTGCCCTGTTGTTGTAGAACTTTAGGACAACTTTGCTGAATAATTTCTTTTAGTATGGAGTCCAAATTTCTATTAATTTCTCCCTTTTCAGGGAGACCAATGATTCTCAAATTGTCTCTTCTAGACGGGTTTTCTTGGTCTGTCACTTTCTCATTGAGATATTTCATGTTTCCTTCTATTTTTTCAGTCTTTTGGCTTTGTTTTATTTGTTCTTGTTGTCTTGAGAGATCATTAGTTTCTAATTGTTCAATTCTAGCCTTTAAGGACTGGTTTTCCTTTTCAATCTGGTCATTTCTGGTCTTCAGTTGACTTGCCTCACTTTCCAATTGAGAAATTCTGTCTTTTAATCTGTTATTTTCTTGCCTGATTTCCTTTTGAGCTACTTCCCATTTCTCTGACCAAAATCTTTTCCAACTTTCTCATGATCTCAGTTTTGAACATTTCAAGAGCTTGTGATCAGTTTTGATTATCTTCGGATGGTTCAGATGTGATTGCTTGTTTTTTCTCCTCTTCTGATTGCTCGGTAGTCTGGATTTTCTCTGTGTAAAAGTTGTAGAGTGTTAAAGATTTCTTCTTGTTGTTAATCTTTCTATCTTTCTTCTGGACTTCCTGGATCTGGGTAGCCATCGTTAGCCCAGCAGCTTCTCAGCTTTATCCCTGCGCTCAGGGTCTGTCTGCGGTCTTTTGGTTCCTGAGGTGTGAGGTCTGTTTTTTTCCATGGTCAAGCCCCCTGGTGGACCCTCTTGCTTGATCCTCTGCAGGAGGCTCTTTTACAAGTCTCAGGGTGCTGCTTCCACAGTTGTATTCCCGTCTGCACTGGTTCCCCACTCAGGGTTTCAGAGCCTTCGCTCCCGCCTGTGTCTGCCTCTGCCCGCGTCTCCACCCGCTCCTGCGCTCCGCATCCAAGCTCAGAGTCTGTGTTAGTTCCTCAGCTTTTTGGGGTTCTAATTCTTGCTGCTCTCAGGAACAGGCCCTGGAGCTGCCAATGACTCAATGGGTACCCAAAACTTGCTCTATTTCTTTTGACCTGACTTTGGCACTGCAGGTGGTGTGTGTGTGTGGGAGTAGGGAGAGGTGGTTGCTCAGCCCTAGATTTAGTGAGAGCTGTTTCACCCCTTTATAGCATGGAAATGCCCCAATTCCACATACTTTCCATGCTGCACCCTGCTGAACAGGTCCCTCCGTTTGACTGGGTTTGTTTTTATGCCCCCTTGAGAAGTCCTGTATGTTTTGGTTAGGAGAGGTTAAGAGCTGCTTTTTACTCTGCCACCATCTTAACCCAGAACCTCCTTTCCATGATTTTTTATGTTTGTATGTTTGTGTTATTAACTTGTTCATCTTTTCTTACATAGCATAATAGCATTCCCTTACAATCACATTCCAAAACTTGTTCAGCTATTTCCAAATTGGCAGAGAACCCTTCATTTTTTGAATTCTTTGCCACCACAAAAATAATATAAATATTTTCTGAACAAGTGGATTCTTTCTCCTTATCTTTGATCTCTCTGGAATAGATTAATAGTGGCATTGCTGGGTCAAATAGTATGTACAGTTTGACTGCCCTTTAAGAAGCATGGGTCTAAATTGACTTTTCGTCATGGTTGTATCAGTTCCAACAGTGTTAGTGTCTCAGATTTCCCACATCCCCACTAACATTTGTCATTTTCTTTATTGACACATTAGGTAGTATAATAGGTATGAGATGGCATCTCAGAATTGATTTGGAGCATTATTTCATATGATTAAAGATAGTTTTAATTATTTCATCTGATAATTGCTTATCTACATCCTTTAACCATTTGTCAATTAAGGATTGCTCTGTGTTACTATAAACATACATTTGAGAAATGTGGTCTTTGTCAGAGACACTTGCTATAAAAATTCCCCCCATTTTGTTATTTCCTTTACAATCTTAATTGCCTTATTTTTGTTTTGTGGATCCTTTATAATTTTATTTAGTAAAATTCATCTATTTTACATCTTGAAATATTCTCTATGTCTTCTTTGGTTACAAATTCTTGCATTATCCATAGGTCTGATAGGTAAAGTATTTTGTACTCCCCTAATTCCTTTATGGTATCTCCTTTCATTTCTGAATCATATATCCATTTTGACTTTATCTTGGTAAATTGTGTGAGATTTTCATCTTTATCTAATTTCTTTCATACTCTTTTCTAGGTTTCCCAGCTGTTTTTGTTCCAAAAGCTTGGATTTTGGGGTTTGTCAAACATGATGAGTGCCTAATCTGTTCTACTGATCCATTTCTCCATTTCTTAGACAGTACTCTCTTGGGATTTTATTGGGGGGGTGTTGTTACTTTAAGATCCATTAGAACTAAGGAACTTCATTTCAATTCCTTTTCAAGCTGGGTCATTAAAATAACACTATTTAGTTTTGTGATTTTTGTAATTTTAAACAATTATTATTTTTGGTTATATAGTTTTAGATGTCTTTTTTCTGCTTCCCTTTCTCAGTGCCAGTTCATATTTCTTCCTATTTTTCCCTGAATACTTTATATTCATTTTCTTCTGACACAGTATTATTATGCTATGTAAATCTATCAAAATTTGTTCAGCTTTTCCTGATTCTCTATTTTTTCTAGTTCTTTGCTACTACAAAAAGTTCTACTATGAATATTTTGATATATAGCAGAACATTGCTTATCTTCTTGATCTACTTGTGGCATATGAAATCTTAATTTTCTAGGATAAGTTGAAATTGTTTTCTAAAATGTTGAGGCTATTTTATAGCTCCTGCTAGCTTTAGCATGGCTTGTTCTAAATGATGACATGTTGGCTTTTAGTAATAATGGCACTCCTTTTCAAATGTTATGAACTTACTTTTGTATAATGTATTTTACATTTTATTCTAGGAATAATAATAAACTAATTAAACTATGTTTTGAAAAATGTAGTGTTTTTACTTTTTTTAAAATTAGTTATATTTATCTATTGATAATTTTACATCATCAGTCTCATTCAAAGATGGCATTCAACACAGCAATAATTCTTTCATAACTCGTGACATAGTTTGTCCATGTCTAGTGACTTAAAGAGATTAAGATCAGGTAGGTACTCATTTGCCATCATTTTATTTCTCTTGAATTTCAATCCATAGTTAATAAGACTAAATGACAATACATTTCATCAAGCCTATCCTTTTCATTTTAAGAGTAAGAAAGGCTTGAAGAGGTTAAGAGATTTACACGAGGTCAAAAAAACCATAAAGTTAGAGAACTGGAATTTGAACCATGTCTTCAAGTTCCAAATTCATTGCTTTTTACATGACAACATAGTATGGATGTGGCTAGGTGATACAGTGGATAGAGTGCAAATCCTGGAGTGAGGAAGACATCTACCTGATTTCAAATCTGGCCTTAGACATATACTAGCAGTGTGACCCTGAATAAATTATTTAATTCTGTTTGTCTCAGTTTTATATTCTGTAAAATGAGTTAGAAAAGGAAATGGAAATGACTCCAATATCTTTACTGAAAAAATCTCAAGTGGAACATGCAGAATTAGACATGACTAAAAAAAAATAAAATGACACAACACATGTTCCTGTTAACCATTTTATTTTCTATTTCCTGAAATGAAAATCATTATTCTGGCTAAAGAAAAAGAATAAAAATAGGAGTTAAGCAGTTCTTTCTTTTCACCCAATTGTTATCAAATATCATTTACATACTAAGCTGCTATACATTCTTTTAATCTTTTAACCTGTGGCTTTGCATTTCAACCTCTTACAACTGATTTAATTTAAAAAAATATGTCAGTTCTATATCAAGAGGGAAATTGCATGAACATGAAAATTTTTTTTTCCAACTTTGGCCTTTGGAATAGCTGTATTTCTTTATAATTTGAAAATAGCAGTAGATTGCTTCAAAATAGACTGATCTCTCTCTTTTTTTTTTTTTTTTTTTGCTTTTGAATGACTGAATTCAACCTTGGTGAGACAATCAATGGATGATAATATACCAAACACAGCATTATATTTGACCCTGTGGGACACTTGCTATCTAATTAATGAGACACCTATACCTACAAATAATTAATGTGTTAATTGAATCAGTGGTAAAAGTTCAGTTTCTTTCTGGACAGTTGATCCATCTATGTAAGACTTTTCTAGGTCTGGATCTATCATTATCTTTGTGACCTTAGTCAAGTCACCTCAAACTTTCTGAAATTAAATTTCCTCATCTACAAAATAACTGGGAATGACTAGAAGACATTTAAGTTTCCTTTTAGCCTAATATTTTGAAATTACTTAATTATAATTTTGATAGCCTCAGTTAGATATAACCTTTGGAATTCTTCCAATGTGTATTTTCTAAAACAGCAAAATAAATGCTGGGAAAATTAATTATACTAGGTTTAAATTATATAGTGATAATTAAAGAAATCAATAGAGTCATAATAATGATAGGTAGTGAATTTTCAATTTTACTGGTATCATGAACTCTCCAAATTCCTTTACCAGTTGAAGGTAGATGTTTTCTTTGTAACTCTTGGTTTTAGAGAGCTACCAAGAGCAACTTGCTCAAGGTCACCCAGACAGCTTATATCGAATATCTTGATCCTCGCTTCCTTAGCACTCTATCCACTATGCCAAGCTACCTCACAAGTTAATGTTGCTATTATATAATTCAGAACAGAAAAAAGTGCATTCCTGATCTATTAAATATAAGTAAAAAGCAGCAGAATTCTGCATGTTTCTTTTATTTCTACTTTTCAATATTTCCCTGGATTTCATGAAGAGATATGTGCAAATTAGCTCTCTAAGAATCTTAAAATGACAAAGAAAGGAAAGACTTTGCCTGCCCATTGAACTTTTCCTCATTTGCCGAAATCATTTGTCAAGGCTACTGGGTGAAATTAATCACATTATTTTCTCTATAAATATGCTTCAATACCATTAAAATAGAAAGCCAAAGAATCTTACTAAGCTAGTTTTATTCAAGAGTAAAAGCTCCACATCTGATCTGAAGTTTTGGAGAATAATTCTTGTGATCAACTATCTTATTAAAGGGTCTTTGAAAAACTTGATTATGTGTATGTCTTTCTCTTAAAACGAATTTATGATTAGATTCTTAGAGAAATGTGAATGCATTGCTAGAGCTTTGACAATGTTATTGCCAGGGTAATTGCTACTCTATAATATGTTTGGTATTATCCATCTAAATTTATATTTGGCTTTTAGAGCACCATATGTTTTAACACAATATTGGTTTTTTTAAGGATGGGAAAAACAGGGTGAGGAATAAAAGAAACACTTTAAGTGAACAAACAAGTTTGTTAAAATAATTCTTGCACATCCCTAACCCAAACCTTCAGCCTTCCACTTTAGAACCTTTCAAAGTTAAGAAGTAGTTAAATCAAAGGAAACATTCTATTTACATATCAAGAATGAACAGAGTATGGTAAGATACCATTTTTGTAGGAATGTCAAAGAAAAAATGGGTCATACAAAACTTAGAAAAAGTATATAAATGTACATGTATGTTTGTGTAAACTTTAATTAAAAAAATTATTTTACTTGCTTTTTTGATAGAAATACTGGCTCCAGAAAGAAAGATGATATCTTACTCCAAAGAGTATATGTTAAAAATGGAAAACACTTTAGCATCAGTCATTAAAAGATAAAACAAAACAACAACAAAAACCCTTCAACTATTTAAAGTGTATTACTTATGAGATAAAATACCTGGGGAATTAAATTTAATAGGTTTTTAATGTACACAACAATATTACTTTAAATAGATTATTGTCCTTTTTCCTAAATTTGATTTGTAGTTTACCTATATATCTCTTTTTCATTCTAAATATTTTAGGAGAAAAATCTAAACATATACATCAGGACATGCTGGATGAAGAGAAGAAAAGGGAACAGACAAGCTTCCATTAACAGGATTCTACAGTAGATCAAACCTTTGCATCTTGTAAATCAAAAATACCTGAGATAGAACCACACTGTGCTTATTATTTACAGACTTTTATAAGGAAACACTTAATCTGAGAAAATTCTGTCCTAAAGATTCTTATCTAAGGTACTCCTCATGTATATATTAAAATCATAGAGATTCCTAATTTATGTGGATTGTTAAGGTTAGCAAAGTACTTTAAATATGTTAAATCATTTGATTTGGCTCAACCCCAAATGTTGCTCAGGTGAGGGAAATAGGTTGCTGGTGTTACTTTTATGTCCACCCAGAATTTATAGCTAGATATCAGGGAAGAAATTTCAATTCACCTTATTCCTTCCTGTGTGTATATGTGCATATATGTAGGTGCATGTACATATACATGCCTATGCACATGCATACACATATATACACATGTAAACACATACACATTTATGCATATACATACACATATTGTATATATGTGTATATTGTGTGGCTGTGGGTATAATCAGGTCCTACTCAGCAAATAATTAGAAGTCATTTTTTTAAATCACAAAATAAGCAAACTAGATAGTCATATAATAATTTCAGGTTGTTTGAATTGTCCCCCATCATTAAATGTCATCATGTATTTTTTAAAACACTAACATTCCATCTTAGAATCATACTACGTATTGGTTCCAAGGCAGAAGAGGGGTAAGCTCTAGTCAAAGGTAACTAAATAATTTATTCATGGTTACCCAGTTAGGAAGTATATGAGGCCAGATTGGAACCCTGGACCTTCTGTCCCTAAATCTGGCTTTCAATCGACTGAGTCACCTAGCTGCCACCTAGCTGCCCCCCAGGCACTTTTAAAATAAGCCTAACCAAACCTTCTTATGGATTGGCATCAGGTAGAGCCACCTTTTACACTCTGAAGACTATACTCCCATTGGTCAGAATCGTTATATTTCAGTTGGGTGATGCTGTAAAATACATCATGGACTACTACAATCATTTTGCATTCAATTCAATTTGAATTTAAGAATTAAATTTTGAGTAACCTCATGGTAACAGAGGTCCCAACTAAGCTGACGTACTTTAATGACCAAGAACCAGTAAAGAGAAACAAAATAAAAATGTCCATCATCAGAGAGATATATGACTGGAAAATACTGGAAAAGAAGGCATATCTGAGATCAATAAATGTAATGAAAAAAGAAAACTAGAGGAAAGCCTACTGACTTTTGGTGCATACCTTGTGGAGGATTTGTGGAAGGACATTAAGAAGATTCTTACAAGTTGGAAGGCCATGACTGGGTTGTGATATACAACTTTTGAGAAATTATCTGCAGATAGATTAAAGTATCAAATTTAAAAAAGAAAAGTATAAATATTATACATTTTGATGATTAAGACTGATGAATTAAGATGCCATTTTTTATTTGCTATTTTGTTTTACAAATTAGAAAAAATGATTTGTATGAATTATATTTCTTCCAATAAAATATGTGATAAAAATAGAAATATAATTAACTTTTAAAACCTTTATTTAATTTGTAGAACACATTATTATTTTTGAAATTTACCAGTTCAGGGAACAATTGGAAAAGTGAATAGTCAGTTAGATTCTAATGTTGTCTCTGATATACTTGCTTGTAAGTATAGTATCAAGGATGTGTCTGCTAAAACTATTGATGACCCAGACTGCTCTTTAAAACTATAATTTAATGCTATCCACATTCAGAGGAAAAACTATGGCAGTAGAAACACAAAAGAAAAACAACTGCTTGAACATATCAATTGTTGCGGATATGATTTGGGACTTAGACTCTAAACAACCACCCCAGTGCAATTTTCAACAATATGGAAATAGGTTTTGATTGATGACACATGTAAAAAACAGTGAAAATGCACATCGGCTATGGGAGAGTAGGGGGGGAGTGAGGTCGGTGGAGGGAAGAGAAGAACATGAATCATGTAATCATGGAAATATTTTATTATAAAATTTAAAAAATTATAAAAAAATAAAACTATAATTTACCAACGAGTTTTATACGTGAAACAGTTTTGACACTGGGACTTTTGAACACAAATAAAATCGATAGTTAAAACTAAGGACAAAAAAAAACAAACAAAATTAACTAGTGATCACTATCTAGATTCTTGTTAGAATCAAGTTTTAATTTTAAATTTGGGAGAACAATTTTTTTTCACCTTTGGCCAAGTTACTGAGTATACTTCACAATAGGAAGAAAACATACTATGAGCTTCATTTCACTAATATGATAGAGACATTATTTGACAAATATTCCAGTTGTGTCAAATCTTTGAAATCTTAGGGTAATTGTGAAAACTTCTTTTTTCTTTTTCCCTTTATTTTGTTTTGTATTGATTAATTAAGAAAAATTTTCCAAGGTTACATGATTCATGCTCTTTCCCTCTCTTCCTCCCACCCCCCTCTCAGAGCCAATGTGCAATACCACTGGGTTTTACATGTGTCATTGATCAAGACCTATTTCCATATTATTGATATTTGCACTAGGCTGATCCTTTAAAGTCTACATCCCCAATCATATCCCCATCAAACCATGTGATCAAGGAAATGTTTTTCTTCTGTGTTTTGGTTCCCACAGTTCTTTCTCCAGATATGGATAGCATTCTTTCTGATAAGTCCCTCAGAATTGTCCTGGATCATTGCATTGCTGCTAGTAGAGAAGCCCATTATATTCAATTGTACCACTGTGTATCAGTCTCTGTGTAGAATGTTCTCCTGGTTCTACTCCTTTCACTTTGCATCAGTTCCTAGAGGTAGTTCCAGTTCACCTGGAATTCCTCTAGTTCATTAATCCTTTGAGAACAATAGTATTCCATCACCAGCAGATACTGTAAAGATTAAAATTTAGCTATTATAGGTATATATTAAAAATATGTGGCCGCCAGGAATCAACAATTAGGTTGATTCCGTAATTAAATCAGACCCAAGTCAGCATCGGGTTGAAGAATTTATTTACAATCAGGTAGGTAAAAGTAGGGATAAAGAGAAAAGGGAGGTTAGAAGGCTAAATAAATGAAGCTGTAAGCCACAGGGCCCAACAGCCAGATAGGCAGAGTTTAGAATTTGCCCAGCTAGGCCAAGGAAGCCAGCCTAACTTACCCACGTGACAATACCGAGTGTAAGCTGTCTGTGGTCTCAGGAGATGCTTCTTCTTCCAGTTCCAGATGTCAACTGCCCCCACAGGAAGTTCACTAACTTACTTAAAGAGATTGTGTCTTTCATCACTTCCTGTGGTCCACCTCTAATTCAAATGGACAAATGGCAGTTTCTACATTGATTTGGACTGCCCAAAGGGCAGTCCCTTGTTCTAGATTTGTTACTTATTGTCACGTGTGGGTAACTCATCTCCCCTCCCCACTAAGGGAGGTGGGAGTGACATCATTAGCACGACTTGGTTGAGTAGATTTTTGACTATTAATGGGATCGAGCTAATTCTGTTTACACAATACCACAATTTGTTTAGCCATTCCCCAATTGAAGGACATCTCCTCATTTTCCAATTTTTTGCCACCAGAAAGAGTACAGCTATAAATATTTTGTACAAGTCTTTTTCCTTATTATCTCTTTGGGGTATAAATCTAGTAGTGGTGTGGCTGGATCAAAGGACAGACAGTCTTTTAAAGCCCTTTGGATATAGTTCTAAATTGCCATCCAGAATTATTGGACCAATTCACAACTCCACCAGCAATGCATTAATGTCCCAATTTTGTCACATTCCCTCCAACATTTATTGATTTCCTTTGCTGTCATGTTAGCCAATCTGCTAGGTGTGAGGTGGTACCTCAGAGTTGTTTTGATTTGCTTTTCTCTAATTATAAGAGCTTTAGAACACTTTTTCATGTGCTTATTGATATCATTGGTAATGTCTTGAATAAAGGAGTCAACAATTGCTTTGTTTTCTCTTCATCCTATGAACTTTTAACCAAGAATAATAAAAGTAATTAGGTTCTAAGAATGTTACTTGAAATTATTAAATATTCTAGTGTGATACTGCAAACTATTAGAAATTATAATATTGACAGATATATTTAAAATTATGATTCTTAAGGAAAAGACACAAGGGATATAAATTATATAACCAAAGAAGATAACTGCTTAAAATAGCATTATAATGTTTCTCAAAGTGATCGATTTTCATGTTAGAAAGGGCTAAATCAATAAGCATACTTGTTGATCATCTTCTATACATAAGGGAATAGTGATTGTTATGGGGAAGAAGAAGTATGATACAGGAAAGGAAGAGGATACAAAGTTGTATCTAATAGCTAAACCTCCTCAGATAGTATATAGATAGAAAATAACTATTATTTAATTTGATATAAGCTAGGTTGGATTAAATCATGTCTGTGCTCTGGGATGAGAGGGAAAGGGAAAGTTTTTTTGATATAATAATAAATCTTTAATGAATTATTATTGAAAATAACTTTAATCTATAGTCCTATGCAGGGGGGCAGCTGGATAGCTCAGTGGTTTGAGAGTCAGGCCTAGAGATGAGAGGTCCTAGGTTCAAATCCAGCCTCAGACACTTCCCAGCTGTGTGACCCTGGGCAAGTCACTTGATCCCCATTGCCCACCCTTACCACTCTTCCACCTAGAAGCCAATACACAGAAGTTAAGGGTTTAAAAAATAAAAATAAAAATAAAATAAAAATATAGTCCTATGGAATATTCAAATTTTGTCTTGGAATTCATTATGCATTATGCCATTAACTCATTCCATTATACATTTTACAAACATGCATAAAGCACCAGATGTATAGATGGTATCATGGTAGGCAAGAGGAGAGATACAATGATGTATTCCATGGTGCCTTTCTTCAGAAGCTAACAGTACAATAAAAAATATGATTTAATAACATTTAACATGATAATTTTCATAATCATTGTAGGTGAGAGCCATTTTGCTAAATGTTCATAACACTCCTTTAGTGGTGAAATTTTTCTCCTTGGAGGTCTTTAAGCCTGTACAACCATTTTCCAAATATATTAGACAATATATTTTTCCCCCATAAGTCAATTGGACTAGAGAACCTTTGGGATCACTTTCACTCTGGAGATTCTTTAAAAGGGAAAGATAAGACCTTTCCATGAATAAACACAATATAAATCAGAATCCATGTTTATAAGTGAAATATAAAGAAAGTAGAGGAATAAGAAATATCTTGTATCTAGGTTGAAATATGAAGTATGAGCAGGAAACATAGGCCTGAGGGAGGAAATATTTTAATTACAAGTCCAGGAATGTTGTAAGCATCATGGTGCTGCAGACCAAGCATTGGCATTTAGACTTTGGCTAAGAGGCCTGCTTTCAGTTTTACATTTTCATGATAGATAACTATCTATCCTCTGCTCTTTAGTTTTCTCCTCTGTAAAATATACATAATAGCACTTGCAGATATTTACAACATGGAGTTGTTGTAAGTAAAATACTTTGTAAGTTAAAAGTACTATACAAATATGAGTAATAATAATAATGATAATGGAAATGATAATGAAAGATAAAGTAGATAGAATAGTAGATAGAATAAAGGACAATGAGTCAAGAAGTTCTTTGTTTGAATCCTGCCTTATTTATTTCTTAGCCAAGTATCCTTTGGCAAGTCATTTAGCTCCTCTGAATTTCAGTTTCTTTCTCTTTTAAAAGGTCACATTAGTGCTATCTACTTTACATGTTGTGCAGATCCGATAAATTAATGCATATAATGTGCTTGAGAAACCTTAAAGCATCAGATTATTTGTTTTTGCCCAGATCACCAGGAAAATAGCCAGTTTTGACTAGAATGTAAAATAATCTTGAGGCAGCTGATTGTCACAGTAGATGGAGTGCTGGGTCCAGAATCAGTAAAACACATCTACCTGAGTTCAATTCTGGCCTCAGATATTTACTAGATTTGATCCTGGACAAGTCACTGAACCCTGTTTGTCTTAGTTTCCTCATCTGTAAAATGATCTGGAAAGAAATTACTTGGCACTTGGCACTTAACTTACATAAATCACTTGGCATCTTTGCCAAGAAAAACACAAAGGAGAAGCTAAGGTGGCTCAGTGGATAGAGAGCCAGACCTGGAGACCCTGGGTTCAGATCTGTTTGCAGACACTTTCTAGCTATGTGACCTTGAGCAAGTCACTTAACCCTAATGGCCAAGGACTTTTTGCTCGTCTGCCTGGGAATCAGTACTAAGTTTTGATTCTAAGACAGAAAGCAAGGGTTCATTAAAAAAAAACACAAAGTCTGGTATGACTGAAAAAAAATCACTGAACAACAATAGTCTGAGGTAGAATATATTCTTGCTGGAGCAATCTGGTCAATTTAATGTAGCACTACTGAAAGCAGATTGGATTTAAATCAGTTTTTATTGGATTAACTGCTCTATGTTTGGTCAATACCAAGAGGAAAAAAAGTTCTTGAACCAAAAGGAGATGAACATGCTGAGACCTTGAGTTCTTTGTTTCTGATCTCTGATTGTGCTTTATACTGACTGGTTATTCATAGAGTGAAACTAGATATTAGGCAGACAGGAAGAGGCTAAACAAGGTAACTGAACTGAACAGAAAGTGAATTAAATCTTCACTGTGGTGAACAAGTAGATAGTCATCTCAGTTCAAGATAAGCCTGAAGGTGAGATCAGTCAACCAGAGCAGGAAAACCCAAGGGCCCAATTGTAAGAGTATAGCTACATTTTGTGCATCTTGCCTTGTCTTTTTTGTTGAACTATTTTTTTAAATGCTGATGTGACCAACCAGTCATAGAATATTCTCTCCCATCCTCCTTTTCTTGTGTTTTCTTCCACAGATTCAGCTTAGCACAATGAAACCCTATACTCCCTTTTAGTTCAGGCATTTTCTTCAATATGAGTCTATGTACAGTGACCTAATGGATATGTCAATTTTATTGTTCTCACTGGAATCTAGGAGTATATATGAAGAGCCCTGTAGGCACTGATTATGGTTGACTGAAACCTGAAAATTTTCTTTTTAAAAATGAAAACACTACCAGAATCTGATGAAAAATATGTTCAAAAGTCAAACAGATTAGGTGGCAGTTTTCCTAGAACATATGAAGTGCAATCTGTAATTTATTGTTTCAAAAACAATAGTGCTATTGATTCAGCAATGTGTGCTTTATAAAGTGGTTTATAACAATCTCTCTGGGTAGACTCAAGGATTTTCGACCAACTTTCCTTACCATTTGAAGTATTGAAAATTATACAGCCTCTGAGGTCAGGCATCCTCAAAAACTTGAACCAACACATTAAAAATAACACCTCTTAGATTTTGGATTCCAACCTAAAGGAATAATCACCCTTCAGTCCTAGCACTACATGAGATTGTTTTCAAAAGTCGATAGAGAAATAATGTCCCTGAATTCCCTCTCTTACTCACTGTAAAGTTTCCACAGTCACAAGATGACAAAGAGCATGTATGTTCCCCTAACAATAGGTGACTAATACAGTCACCATGAGGGATCACTTCAGAGAATGTTTAACCAACATTTTCAAAGACAAATTCTGATGAACAAAATTCATCATTTACAATAAAGATGGAGTACTCTGGTCCAACCTCTCCTGTTATTGTATACTCCTCTTGTCAGAGGCTCCACAGAAATCACTCCTTTCAATCATGATAGATCTCTACATTTCATCTGCCCTCTTCACAGCCCGTTAGCAAAGTTACGAAGAGTCATTAGTTCAATTTGACTGATTAGGAAAGCACAGCCAAAAAAAGAGAACCTGAGTAAAACTGCACTGATGATTTAAATAGACTAGGATTAAAACAATAGATCCAAGTCGTTCTGTGAAGCAGTCCTGATGTGACACCTCTAATATTGTTGGTCCCAGACCATCATGGTTCACTCTGGTCATCTTCTTGCCACCCAGCTTGATGCCATATATTCCAAACCCAACTTCTTTATGTTCTTTCTTCTCTTTTCTTTGGGAACAGTAATCATTATAATGTAGTAGAAAGATACCGATAAAATTACTCTATTACTAATGTTGCTGTCTCTCTGATTTCCAAGAACAAAGCATCCTTCTTTGGCCATAAATACCTGGACTGGGAACTGGAACTTCAGAGGCAAAGGGAGGGTGTGGGTTTCATAGAACTCAAGTCTTAAAAAGTATCTAATACCTAGTTTTTTTTTACTTATTTTTTACAAACAAAAGGCACCAAATATGAAGCAGCAAGTTGTGAGGAAAAGAAAAACCATCCTTGCTTCAACTTTGAAAAGCTTATGTCTGCTAACTTTTCTTCATTTGTTTAAAAAATTATAAACTCTAGTTTGGAGAGGAAGCAAAGGTGTTGAGCAAGAGCAATGGCCTCACCTTGCCTGTCACAACTGCTAATGTGAGGTTTCCATAGCAATGCTTTGGCAGGCTATCAGTACCTGAACTGGCTCATAAACTTTCCCTGGTGGTTCCATATACATTATCAGATTATTTGATTTGTTGGACAATCTTATGAAATGATGAATAGTAGAGTCAACATTTTACAGATAAGCTAGGATGCCTAGAGACATTAAGTGGATCTGAAGTCAGAGTCCTAACTCTTTTCTTCTCATGATGCTACTCTCTTACCATTGAAACCCCGTTGGACACATGGACTCCATCCACCCTTTGGCTTCATTGGGTCACATAAATGAGCTTTTGCCTCATCTGGCCCAGGGTGAAGGCCTTCCCTACCAGGGTTATCATCATGGTTTCTCTTTTTCAGTTACTTTTTTGTGTTTTTATGATGCCCTCCTCCTTTCAGTGCCCCATTAGAATTTAAGCTTTTTTGACTTGTACAAAAATATTTATAAACATGCTCTTTGTGGTGGCAAAAAAATGGAAATTGAGAGAATGTCCTTCAATTGGGGAATGGCTGAACAAATTGTGGTATCTGTTGTTGATGGAATACTATTGTGCTCAAAGGAATAAAGAACTGGAGGAATTCCATGAGAACTGGAATGACCTCCAGGAATTGATGCAGAGTGAAAGGAGCAGAACCAAGAGAACATTGTACACAGAGACTGATACACTATGATACAATCAAACATAACAGACTTCTCTACTAGCAGGAATGCAAGAATTCAGAGCAAGGCTGAGGGACTTATGAGAAAGAAAACTAGCCACATTCAGAGGAAGAACTGTGGGAGGAGAAACACAGAAGAAAAACAACTGCTCGAACACATGGGCTGATGGGGATATTATTGGGAATGTAGACACTAATGGATAACTCTAGTCCAACTATCAATAATATGGAATTAGATCTTGATCAACGATACATGTAAAACCCAGTGGAACTGTGCACTGGCTAAGGTGGGTTAAGGGGACTTGGAGGAGAGGGAAAGAATATGAAATATGTAACTATGGGAAAATATTCAAAAAAATGAAAAAATAAATATGAATATAAGCTTTTAAAAAGTAAGAACTATTTAATTTGCTTTTATTTTTTCTCCATTTCTAAGTACAGTGCTTTATACATAGTAAACACCAATGAATTCAGACTCTACCTATGCATATGTGTATGTTTTGAATGTATGTGCATCTATACATGATACATGTGTATATGTATTTATATCTTTATCTATTTTTCTATTTCCAGCTGCAATATTCTTTCTAAATTCTAATGAATTTTTGATCAACATAAATTAACTTCAATTGAAGTAAAGACATAAATATTTCTTTCTGTCTTTTTTTAAAACCCTTCCCTTTCATCTTAGAATCAATACTCTGTATCTGTACCAAAGCAGAAAAGGAATAAAGCCTTGGCAAATAGGTTTTAAGTGACTTGCCCAGGGTCACACAGCTAGGAAATGTCTGAGATATAACAACTAAAAAGGGCCAGTAGAGGATGTTTATAGAAGGGAGATAAAGTCTATGCTATGAGTCTCTCTTCCAGCACTCTCCTGGGGCCAAATATACACTGGGAGAATTTAAGGGGGTGTCACCCCAAAACTTAAATTACATTTATACAATTTAATCAAATATAAGTTTATCCTGGACTTGTACTTGTCTGCATTTAGTAGACACATATGTATACACACGTGTACATTTGATTTGTTAGAAAGCAGATATGGTCATTTCAAGATAACCTTATGACAAAGGAAGAATAGATGTCCATAAGCTCTGACATGGTACAAGTGTAGAAGAACCAATAAATGATTTTACATGTGAGGCATGAAGTCAAATAAGGTAAAAATTTTACTCAAACCCAATTTGGTTCCTTTTCTCTATTTGTCAATTAAAGAAATGACCTTCAGGAAAAAAAATGTAAAGGCACAAAAAGAGAACAGAATCTTAAAATATAAGAAACTGATAGTGTTTTATCTTTCAAAACCTGGTCACAAAAACTGAATCTTATCTTATTTTTGTCAATAGTTGTTTAAAGTGTGGAATAAATACAAAGAGGTGACTAAATGTGCTGGATTTTTGAAAAGTCCATAGCATCCTTTTTTTACAGCATTATAAACATGTTTTATATTTCTTTTACAAGATCAACCAATAGCTTTGTTATCTGAGATGATAATGTAATTTTGTTGATTGTTCACAATTCAAGGAAAAAAGTAATCATGTCCAGTGCTCCATAAGAGAAAATTCTTAAATTGAAAATTCAAAGCTTTGTTTAAAGGATCATGGCTAAATCATATGGAACAAATGTTCACTAGTATTTCCTGAATCTTATTTTGATATAATCTCCTTGCAAGTAAGAATTAATTGATTCATTCCATTTATATCTTTCATCTCCAGGTGAAAGAGAAGTATATACACACATATACATGCATTTATATGTGTGTATATGTATATACAGCACATATGTGTTCAGCATGGTTCAGGAAGACATGAAATTCATGTTTCTCATTAAATCAGCCTCTTTGAAAATTGGAAAATAGCTTAAAATATTTATTGTCTTTTGAAAAAGTTAGAGGGAAGGGTGAAATGCGCATCATTATACTGCCAAGGATAGATCATCAATCACCCAGAATTTATGAGATAGCCACTGTGTACCAGACATTATTTTGGGTTTCAGAAATATAAAGAAAAATTTGAAACTTTTCTTGCCCTCAAAGAGCTTGTGCTTTATTAGAGGAAATTATATACACATATATACATTATATATGCATATATAATTAATTATAGGTAGTTATAGATAGTTATATATATATATATATATATATTCACACACACAATATAAAACAAAAAAGGAAACTAATTTGGTGGAGGGTAGAAGGAGGAACAAGTGCTGGAAAAGATCCGGAAAAATGTAATGTAGGTGCCAAAATGTTTAGAGTGCCTAGAGCCAGGAAGACCTGAGTTCAAATCTAGCTTCAGAGACTCCCTTTATAACCCTGGGAACATTTCTTAACCTATCTGCCTCAATTTTCTCAATCACATAACATGAATAATAATAACATTTTCCTCTCAGGACAATTGTGAACACATAAGGTAATTTTTGTAAAGTGCTTATCATAGTTCCTAGCACAAGTGCTTCCCTAGGAAATGATATAATGCTTGAGTTGAATTTGGAAGGAAACCAGCACTTATTTATTAAGAATTTAAACATCTGAAAACATGAACATTTCATTATGTGAAGAATAGAAACCAAGAATTTATATGAAACTCTGATCTGTTATAGTTTTATAAAAATATTAAATTTTAAAAAAGCAATAACAAAATTACTCTGTGACCTCTTTTGAATTTTATCTAAGAATATAGTGATCAAAATGAGGAAGGTGGGGAAGAAATGTCAAAATAGTTTATTCAAAGACATAGAAAAGGGAGATGGAATTTGGTAGTTATTGAGGTACCAATGGTATTTTACCATCATTGAAAGGAGCTTCCTACTTTCCATCTCCAGAGAGAGAACTGTTGGGGTTGGATGCATATCAAAGCATAGTATCTTTCACATTAGTGGATTTACTATTTTATTTGGAGGTTTTGTTGTTATATAAGTATTCTCTTACAGTCATGACCCAAATGGAAGTATGTTTTACATGATAATATATGTATAATCCAGATCAAATTGCTTACCATCTCCAAGAATGGGGGTGAGAAGGAAGGGAGGGAGATAACTTGAATCTTGTAATTTTGGAAATATATATTAAAAAGTGTTATTATGTAATTGGGAAAATAAAATACATTTAAGTAAAGAAATTTAAAAAAAACTGGAAAAAAGTGGGCAGTGGGTTAGAAAGCTGAACTTAAATTTACCCAAAAGGTTTAAAATTTTTAATTTGTGTTGTTGTCATTAACAATATTTTTCTCCCACCAAGTAATGATAATGGATACATCATTTTAGACCCCTTCCTCCTGAAAATTCATGCATAATGATTCAGATGAAGCCATAAACTACTCAGGAAGGCACAAGGATAGAAAATCTTGGAGAGAGAAATGCTTAGGAGAAAATGTATATTCATGAAACCCACCTTCTTTCTTTAGTTGCTAAAGGAAACTCTTTTCTCTTAAGATTTCAATAGAGTGATAATGGATTTCATTTACAAAGTCAACAGCCAGGTAATGCTTTTGATATTTGCACATGTTGTTTGCATAAAGATTTTTATAGAGATGAGGAAGTATGTACATGGATGAATAATAACTGATGCCTTCTCATTCACCTTTTATTGGAATTACTGCCCATGATGTTTTCATCTTTTTGGTATCTTGGAGATAATTTGGAAATTGATCCTTAAGTATGTTTAAAGTTGCAATACATCAAGCACAGATTTCTTTTTAATATAATGATTATATTTAGCCCTCTTCTTTTTATTACCTTTAGTTCCACTTTTACTTTTACATATAACATGTTGAGTAATGAAGTGTTGGTGTCATTTTCATTGATCAAGATAGAAATGTTTCAAAAGTTGTTCTATTCCTATTTGTTTTCCTAAAAGTTTCATCTCTAAGTGCACTTGAAATGATTTGAAGTAGGTGTCATGCTAAGTTTTCTATGACCTCATTTCTAATGCTTGCAATTAATTTCATTGTTTTGTGATTTAAGTTTTTTGCCATTCTCCTCCAAAGTGTTTTGCATGTGAACCTGTCTTCCAAAATTGTTGTTATCCTGGGTTCTAATGTCTCTCTGCTCATAAAGAGGATCATGTATAAGCTAAGATGAGTTATTAACTATTTTGGGTTCTTCCGTGTGGTAGTGTTCAAGAATTTGAAAGTTGTCATATGGAAAAGGGAGTACGTTTGTTGTGTTTGGCTCTAAGAGAGAACCCAGAGCAACTGGTAGTTGCAAAGATGTAAGGCTATAGAGGAGAGAATGGGAACAAACTTAATTGCTACAATACATTTACATCTCCAAGTTTACTTCCAATATGCTATACCATTCTCGACCTCACTCTAGGATATAGTGCCTCAGCTACATCTGAATTGATTTCCATAGTTTGCCACTAGGAACTGCTTTGATGTGTCCCCTGACTCATCAGCTGGCAAAAATGATTTCAGTTCCTTGCCCTTTAGGGCTAACTAACTTCACTGATCTTTCAAAACTTTCAGGAACAGAAGAGTTTCAGCTATTTCTTAACCCAAATATGAAAGAATAAACATAATAGAGCTAAGATATGTAGTATCTAGATCTACAGGAGGCTTGTAGATCAGAAGACTACATGATAGTTGGATGGGGTTGCATAAAGTGTAATAAAACCAGGTCATTGGAGAAGGTGGCTAGAAAATGAAGAGCTTTAAATACTAAGTAGAGGACTGGACTGAGTCAAGTCCAGCAGAGTACAATTGTCTTGCAGGACTGGAATGTAATGAGTTTGTTGAAGTGGATGATCATCAGTGTACAAGAAGGGGAGCCTATAATATCTTTCATACCACTAATGACACTGTTGGTGACGCCTCTACAAATGGTGGTTGTTAAGCATTCCCTCCCTTCTGTCATTATTTATCTAAAAGAGAACAATGTGAGTATGGTCTGGGTCATTAAGAACTCTATATTGGGGACAGAGAGTAGGTTCAGTGGATTGAGAGCCAGACCTAGAGACTTCAGACACTTTCTGGCTGTGTGATCCTGGGCAAGTCATTTAACCTCCATTTCTAATCCCTTACCATTCTTTGGTCTTGGAAGCAATACACAGTATTAATTTTAGGACAGAAGGTGAGGGATTTCCTTTGGCAAGGAATCTCTCTGATTCTCAGTTTCCTCAACTGAAAAATGCATATAATAATAGAATATATCTCAGAACTTTGTTGTAAAGGTTGTTTGACATATAAATCACTTTGCAAACCTTAAAGCACAATTTGAATGTTATTTTTGTTATGATATGCAAAGTCCCTTGAAAATTCCAAGTTACTATATAAATATTAACCATTATTATTTCTCTTTTGGAAGTTTAGGGACATAAAGGGAAGAAAAATGATCCCCCAAACTAGGGATATCAAAATCTAGTAGAAAGAGATATTTGCAAGCTCTATGTTGACTTAGAAAATCAAAATTTAACCCTATCTTAAATTTTTCCTTATTTTGTTAAGCATTCCAATTGCATTTTAATTTGGTTCTGGGTTCAATCGGGAGTTTTGGTAGCCACATTCCTGAGTTCCTGAGTTCAAAACCTCTGCTCTAAAACATGGCAAGTGGGAAAAAAAAAACACTTATTATGTTATATGGTAGCAGTCATTTCTGGTGGTAGTCAGGAAAAGAATGGCACTCTATTTAGTTTGTAATATTGTACCACCCTGAGTTGGATGTATCTCTTCCCAGGTAATATGAATTGTAGTTTGAAAAAGGAACAACTAAAGTCATGTTAGACCCTTGTATCAATTTGTCTCATTAATCAAAAAATATTTATAATAATATTTATTAAGTACCTTCATGTTCCAGGCACTATGCCAAGCTCTGGTCACAGTTTAGCTGGTCCAAGCAGCTACCTTTTCAAAATAAAGAAAATATATAAATAAGTAAGCAAGAACACATATACACATACCATTAGAAATGACTTTAAGCTAAATATTTTGTGTTTCATTCTCTTATTTCTATTCTTTATGGAAAAAATTCCATGGATTTAATAGATTACTTGAAGCAACAACTCTTAAAATGTTTTCTGAGATACTTGAGGTTCTCTGTGATGCTTTTATGAGGTGAAAACTATTTTAATAATGATACTTAGACCTCGCTAGACTTTTTCAGTGTCATTTTCTCTTGAGGGCATGTGGTATTTATCAGGGGCTATATGGCCTGTGAATTAAAAATTAACTGTAAACATGAAAACTATACTATTATTTCATCCTCAGAATTATAGTTTTGCTTTACAAATGAATAAATCCACAGACAGGGCTTGACTTGATGTTTTGCTTATATTAATCTCTTTGTTTAAATAATTGAAAATCTTTTATGTGAATACTTGACAACATATATAATTAGTACTGAAATATTCAAAGTGTTCAATAACTTTTTAGTCTTATGATTTGTCCTGGAAAACTATGTTAACATTTAAATGGATGATGCAAAAGAAATAGGGAATTTATATTTGCAAAAATATAAAACAATCATGCTGTTTTTACTAACTTTTTGTTTAGAAAAGTTATTTTTCATAAAAATGCTATTTATGTTAACATTTAATGGCTTATTTTTAGCACATTTAAAAAAGTATCCGTTTTAACCTAGTGCCATTAATGTTGATAAATATAACATAAAACAAAAGTGTTTTGAAATCCACAATAAATTTTAATAATTTCCTCATTTATTATTTTAAATATTAATTTTAATAATTTAAAAAGGGATCCTGAGACCAAAAAGTTTACAAACTATTGACCTAGATCTATCATGTCTTCTAAGTGAGAAAATTCAGCAATGGCAGGCAAGGAACTAGAAATTCTGTGATCAGTTCTAGGGTCCCTGTTTTGCAAGGGAAAAGTTACTTAGGGAAGCATGTGATAGTGAATACTTATAGGGAAGTAAGATCATCAAAGTCTGACCATCAGGTAAGGAACTCTTCTCCATCCTACTGAATAACTCATGACAATAGTGTGATAAAGTGAAAATAATGCTGGGTTCATCATTGTTGTGGGTCCAGTTACTAGCTCAAATGATTATTGGTAAGTTATTTAATCTCTCTTGACTTTCAGGTTGGCATAAACAATCTCTAGGGTCCTTTACAACTCCAAAGCTATGTATGATCCTACTATGGATAAAAGGATTAAGATCTGTGAATTTGGAGGGGGAATCAATATTAATGAAGGTACCAATTTTTGGTAGCGCTGAGAATCAGTTAAAATTGAATTGTTTTCCTTTCTCTATTTCTCTTGTGGGGATAATAATTATTATTAAAATCAGCTAACTCAATTAAATCCTATGCTTCTATGAGTCAAGAAGTCAATGAATATTATTTTAATCACATTAAAAGAAAGTATTAGGTAACTGTGATAATTAAAAATTCTTGGAGACTAAGTTACCAATAAAAAAATCAACTTATTGATCACTGGGAATCACAGGGTACTCCCGCTGAACACATTTGAAAGGTAGGCAGAGAGGGTTGATTTTTATGGGATAAGGTGGGGACCAGAAACAAAACTGCACAGAAATGCTTACTGAAACACCCCCAACACCTACCACACTGGGATCTGTGATTAGACATAAGCTGACTTTGGGATGCCAGGACAGGGGCATCCCAATTGCAAAGGAGCACCTTAGACACACCACTTGAGGTCTCAGTCTTAACAACACCTGACAAGGAGGAATAGCATTCCATCTGGCTGGGCACCTTTGACTTCCCCTGCTGGCTACAGGGAAGTCTTAATCCCAGGACAAATTAACTCAATTGGCCTAATTCAGTAAACCAGCAGGTGGGAAACTTAGAGTTCATGGGGGGGGGAGAGAAAATGAGTAAACAGCAAAAAAAAAAGATAATGATCAAAAGTGTCTATGGGGATAAAGAAAAAAGAACAGAACCAATAAAGGATGACAGGATTGAAGGAAATTCAAGCAAAACCTCAGAAAACAAACAAACAAAACCCCACCAAACCTGGGAATTGGACTCATGCTCTGGAAGAGCTCAAAAAGGAATTTAAAAATCAAATAAGAGAGGTTGAAGAAAAATGGGATAAAGAAAACAATAGCTTAAAAAGCTGGGAAACTTTTTTTTCAACTGGGAAAAAAGAAGCACAAGAATGAAATGAAGAAAAGATTATTTTAAAAGCCAGAATTGACCTACTGGAAAAAGAAGCAGAAAAGTCCAGTGAAGAAAATAATTACTTGGAAAGAAGAATGGATCAAATAGAAAGGGAGGATCAAAAGATCTTGAAAGAAATTCACTCTTTAAAAAGTGGAATTGGGCTAAGAGAAGCTAATGACTTCATGAGACATCAAGAAAACATAAAACAAAATCAAAAGAATGAAAAAATAGAAGAATATATTAAATATCTCATTGAAATAACTACTGATGTGGAAAATAGATCCAGGAGTGATAATTTAAGAAGTATTGCACTACACAAAAGTCATGACCAAAAAAAAAGCCTACACATAATACTACAGGAAATTATCCAAGAAAACTGCCCTAATAGTTTTGAACAAGAAGTTAAATAGAAATGGAAAGAATACACAGATCACCTCCTGCATTAAATCCCCAAATGACAACTCCCAGGAATGTTATAGCCAAGTTCAAGAACTTCCAGATCAAGGAGAAAATACTACAATCAGCCAGAAAGAAATAATTCAAATATAATGGAGCCCCACTCAGGGTTACACAGGATTTGACAGCTTCCATATTGAAAGACCAGAAGGCATGAAATATGATAATCCTGGAAGGCAAGGGAACTGAGTTTACAACCAAGAACTATCCATCAAAACTGACTATATTCTTTCAGGGGAAAGTATGGTCATTTAATTAAATAGAAGATTTCCCAGAATTCTGAAGAAAAGACCAGACAATAAAATTTTATGTTCAAATACAAAATTCAAGAGAAGCATAAAAAGGTAAATATGAAAGAAAAAATTTAAGGGCTTCAATAAGGTCAAACTGTTTATATTTCTATATGGAAAGTTGATATCTATAACTCTGAAATATTATAATTATCATAGTAGATAGAAGAAATATACATAGAGTGTGTGGTAGTAAGCTTCTTAAGATGATATGTCAAAAAATTAAACTAGGTGTCAAAAAGAGGATAATATTAAAGAAATAGGAAGAGAAGTAAAATGGTGAAAATTATATCACGTAAAGAGGTGCGGGAGGGTTGGTGGATAGGAAAAAGACTAGTACAATGGAAAGAAGGAATAGGGCAGTGATGGGTAATACTTAAACTTTACTCTTATTGGAATTGGCTCAGAGAGGGAAGAACAGCCAGATTCATGGGGTTTCATAGAATTGAATCTTACCTTTTAGAGAGGTAGACAGGGAATAAGAAATGGGGTGGTGGAGAGAGGAGTGATATAAGGGAGGAAGGGGTTTGGTTGAGTGATCAAAAGACCCCAAAGTAAAAGGGGAATAAGAAGGGAGGTCATGGGAAGGGAAGTAATATGAGAGGGGAAGGGGGAACTGACTAAAACCAATTGGTCAAATGGTAAAAGGATATGAATAGGAAGTTTCAGAAGAAGAAATAAGTTCTATGAAATAATCTTAAGAAAAAAATGTTTAAATCACTGTTGATTACTGAAATGCAAATTAAATCAACTTTCAGGTACTATTTCACATATATCTTATTGAATAATATGACAAAAACGGAAAATCACAAATGTTGGAATGAATGTGAAAAAAAGAAATTGGACAATAATTCCCTCTTGGTGGAGGTATGAAATGATCAATTTGTTTTGAAGAGAATAACTTTGTCCAAAAATCTATAAAATTATTCATACTTTTTGATTCAGCAATACCCCTAATAGGATTATATCCCAATGAGATAAAAGGAAAAGGAAAATGATCTATGTGTACAAAAATATTTGTAACAGCTCATTTTGTGGTAGCAAAATATTAGAAATTGAGGGGATGCTCATCAATTGGGGAATGGCTAAACAAGTTGTACTTGATTTTGATTTAACACTTTTGTGCTATAAGAATTGAATAGCATGGTTTTCTTTCATAAAAACTTGGCAAGATTCATTTGAATTAATACAAAATGCAGTGAACAGAACCAGAGGAACTTTGTACACAATAGTATCAATATTTTATAATAAGCAAATTAATGTAAGTAACAGCTATTCTGATTAATACAATGATCCAAGATAATTCTAAAGGACTTTTATAAAAAATGATATCCATCTCCAGAGAAAGAACTGATGGAGTATGAATGCAGATTCAAGCATATTTACAATTTATTTTTCATCCATCTTTTATTTTTGTTCTGTGTAGTCTTCTGTAACATAGCTAATACCAAAATATGTTTTGCATTGCTTCACATGTATAATCTACATCAAATTACCTGCCTTCTTAAGTAGGAGTTAGTGGAGAGAAGTAAGGAGTAAATTTAAAACTGAAAATGTTTAAAAAATAATGTTGAATATATTTACATGTAATTGAGAAAATATAAAATATGTTAAATTTTTTCAGTCAAAAAAGGCAAATTATCATGAACATTTCCATATAATATTTGTCAAGCAATTTTTTTATTATTACTTTCATAGTTTCTGGTGTATTTAAACATGACTTTCTCGTCTAAACCAAACAGAACAGATTTGGAAGAAAAAAATTCCTTCCTGTCACTTGCTTCACATATATATTAATTTCTAGATTTCATACTGCTTCACAGGGTATACTTAAGATTGTTAACAAGAGCTTGTGGTACAGTCATTTAATTATACAGAAAGTGTCTCCATTCATGCCTTGAGGGTATTTCAGCTACCACTTTAGCACATGACTATTCCTTTAACTATTGAGATAATCAAAGTCCAAAGTTTACTTACTGCTCAGTCCCTCCTCAGTGCTCAAGCACACACTGCAGCCAGCTAACATTTTCATCTGTACTCCATTCTGTCTTGTGAATAGGTACAGAGCCCATTTGTTGAAAGTATGGAGAAATAGGTCTCTACTACTCCATATTTTAAAACAACAAAATGTGTGTCCAAAGAGAATAAAATACTACGACACTGGGTAAGAATATAACATCTGTATTGATGGAACACCATTAACAATAAAAAATGCTCAACAATATATTAAATATATGCTTAAAACTTTCACAAAATGATTAGATTTCCAAATACATTTAAAGTGTTTAATTAAATCAATAACCTATTATTTCAGGGGTAGCCTATTTCATAAACATGGAGCATAATAATTAAAAGCATAGGATGGAGGTTATTTTGACAATAGGATGGAGGTTAATTGCAAAAACTGCCAAAAGGTCAGCATTGGCTGGGTAATAATAAAAATGAACTGAATCCTGTGCAATGGAACATTCCTGCTCACAACAAATATTTCAAAATTCAACATACCATTAAAGTGAAGAATAATGTCAGGTTTTGTTTTTATTTTTCTTCAAATAGCACAAACAAAAATTAAAATAGAATTTGTAGGTTACCTGTTTTCCTCATTCAGCTATTAATTTCTCTATCAAGAATGTGATTTACATTTACTGTAGCTTCATTTACAGCATTGTCAAATGTGCCATTTTTGAGGTAATATGTTCCTTTGGGCTAGATAAATTTGGGCCTCAAAATGCTATAAATTTTTTCACATTGGACAATTAATTAACTATACCTATTTACTATAAAGTAATTTTAATTTCTAATATGAATTCTAGGAATTAAAAATTGAATGCATTTAATTACAGTAATGATTATTCACTCCCCTTTTTATGACATGTTTATATTTTTGTTAACTGTATATACTTGATCAACTTTTTATAAGTGGTACATAGGACACAAGGACAAAAGGATCAGATAGTCACAGTTGATTGATTATGAAGCAAATCACTTGGGGAAAAATGAAGGTAAACAGCAATTTTTGTGCTGGGACAAATGGGATAAAATATGCCTTGAGACAAGTAGTTTAGAAGATTAATTTTATTTGATTAGATAGATGGTAAATCTGGAGACTTGTACTTGGGTAGAATACTTTTGATAAGGCGTTCTTTTCCTGGAGCTTGTAAACTTTTAAAAAAGTTCGTGATTATATTTCCATGTAATTTCTCTCCTTTGTAAGCATATTCCTTTTATTTTACATATTTACAAACACTATTTGGAGAAGTCTATAGGTATTAACAGACTCTCAAAGGTATCCATGATGCAAAAAATGTTAATAACTTTTATGAAGCCTTACATGGAGACTGGGACACAAGGAGGACAACCCAGAGAAGAATTCACATGGAGAGCAGTTGAAGGAAGATTTTCATTGTTAGCATATTATTTTAGTCAAGTAAACTTAAAAACTTATTGAGCTTACTATGGTCAGTTAATTCTAAGTTGCTAAAGGACTACAGATACTATCAGCCTCTCTTTAATTTTGACACCCAGGGCAAAGCTATAGTTAGCCTAACAATTTTTATAACTCTGGATAAAGGTGGACAGTTGTTATATGATCCCATAATACTCTGATGGGGGCAAGTTGTTTTCTCTAGTACATTATTTTTTTTTCTCCACTATGCAGAAAGTTTTGGTTAGAGATGCACGTAACATTCAGGTATTTCACACCTTCTAAGGATCTTTAATTATTGATCTCAGACTTGAAATCACTCCATGGAGACCCACACTAAGAGCCAACATTTTTTTCACTATACGGACTGAGCACACTAATCATTTCAAAAAGTTATTCTTTCCAAAACCTTACTAAATTTAGATTTTCCCAAAAGGGAGAATTTTAAATGCCCAAAGAGTTTAAATTAAACGATGTAAGAAGAAGCCACTGTAGTTTATTGAGAGAGGGAATTTTGTATATATTTTATATAATCTTATACCTGAATGTTGTCTCACTTGATAGAATATACTTTGCATGTTCAGTGCTTAGAATAGTGTCTGGCACATAGTGGTTTAATAAATATTTGTTGACTAATTACACATGGATTAACTTGGGTTAGAGAACCTGCAAAGGAGCTAACTAAATAGAGCAGTCTTTCCTTAGACTTACTCCCAAACCCAGAAAATAACTACATTTTCCAAAATTTAAAATTACTTAGCCTACATCCTTGAAAACAGAAGCATAGTTGAGGTTAACTTTGAGTATTTATGATATAGGGCTTCAAACCATATTTTGAAGGTTGCAAATTATGGAGCTCAGGGCATTTATTTTATTGCTCATTCACCATCTCCTGATTATTGCCTTAGGCAGGGACCATAGCATAATAAGTTTTGAGATGAAAGAGAATTTAGAGGTCATCTTAGTTTAGTTCTTTTATTTAACTGATGAGAAGATTGAGAACTACAGATAATAAGTTATTGTCCTAGATCTTATTGGTTGTAAATGGTAGAGTTGGGACTTAGATCCTGACTTTCTAACTACAAATCCAATGCTCTTTCTACTTACTGTACCATGCTGAAGACTGAACAAGGAAGGGTTACTAGTGAGCAATCAATTAAAAAAAATTTAGTACATTACTGTGTTTCAAAAGAGTTTCAAATTTAGATGGGACCTGGTTCCTTCACTTATGATCATCTAGGAAGAGTACATCACACACACAAACACACACACATATATGAATATATATATATATATATAATTATAATATGAACACATATAGAAGGAAATTATAAAAGTTAAGATAGAAAATTATGATGTCCAACAAGGGAGAAGTTGAAAGTGATAATAGGTTGATACACAATAACCAAGTCATACTTCAGGGATCAAGATACATTCTCTCTTTATGCTGGCCAATATCTTTCTAATAATAAAGTACATAATCCAAGCTAGTTATCAGAAGGTTTCTGGATGAGCATGGTATTAGATTGAGAGCAAAACGAATTAGGTTTTCTTGAAGATTTCACTTAAGAGGCATTATGATTTGGGAAATAAAATCTGGTTCAACTTTAGGAGATACCTTATTCATAAACAGAATATTTGTATATTCCAAGTACAATGCCTCTTGAACCTGGATTTTTCTTGATTAACACTACCCAATTCTAATCTTTTGGCTATGTTTTTTTCTAGGTCTCTTGTACATTTGTTGAGCAGAGTATGGTTAATTAACTTATAGATTCTCTTAATATTAACTCCATGTTAATAAATCTAGGGGATCCTTTATTCCGGAGTTTTGACAGGTATCTCAGCACTTCAGGCAAGATTTTAAATTTTGTACTTTTTCAGGCATTTTCTACAGTACAAGTCTACTACAAACTTTTTTCAGGCAAGGAGTATTTAGCACTCATTGGGTTTGGTTTTTTTGCCATTATCTTCACCACCATAACTTATAGACCTCAATGGAAATAACTGAAGGCCTTAAACCAAAGAGCCACAGGCATAAATCAAGAAGCGATTACTATGGAGAAACGTTGACCTTCTTTACCACCAGAAGCAGCAGCACCACCAGCACCATCTTCCCCTAAACACTGGTCTTGTTGTTCAGCTCCTAGAGTCATCATGCCAGGAAGCAAACCTTATGGAGATTCCAGCTGGCAACTGCTTCTTCAGCCAATACAACTAAAGACCCAGTATGGAATGTTCCTGCTATCAAAGTTTTTGGCACTGTCAAATGATTCAAAATCAGAAATGGTTTTTCACTGGAAATGACATAAAAGAAAATGTATTACCATCTGCTTTGCTGTTGCACCCTAAAGATCATTTGGTCTTCCCATCTGACTTTCATCTTTCTATGTGTTATCTCTCTCTAGAATGAAAGCAAAACAATGCAAAGATTATGTTTTTGTACTCTTTTTATTACCAGCACTTAACACAGTGCTTTGGAAATAGTAAATACTTAAAACATTTTAAATTAATCAATCAATCAATTAATTATTTCTCAGTGCCTAGCTTAAATTTTCAACATCATAAGTAAATTTTTATTAAATTGAATCAATTTTTATGTGAATTGATGTTTTCCCTTTTTTTATTCCAAATGTTTGAAAACCAAATAAAACAAGCATTTCCAAATACAAAGAAAAAGATGGTACTTAATTGAAATGACAAATATCCTATGTTTAACTTACTTTTCTTCATATCTACATGTATCCCAGGCCCTTCCCAACTTCCCAACATCACAGAAGGTATAGTCTGTGAGACTGACATGTTCATAAATATTAAGCTTTCATATTTTCACCTTTCAGTTCACAATCTGGAGGTAAACATAATTTATTCTACCAATATTAATTCTGTAACTGTAGCTGTGGATAATGTTTTCTTGGTTCTCCATATTTCACTATTCATTATTCTTTTCAAGTTTAAAAAACTGGCCTGCTCATTACTTTATATGGTATAGTAGTATTTCATCATAATCATATAACACAATTTGTTTAGTCATTCCCCAACTAATGGTCATCCCCTCAATTTCTAATTCTTTGCCACCACAAAAGTTTCTGATATAAGTCTTTTAGAATGTAGAGGTTCTTTTTCTTTTTCCTCTGATTTCCTTGGGAAACAGTGGTATTTCTGGGCCTAAGAGTATACATAGTTTTGTATCACTCTAGGAGTAGTTCCAAATTGTTCTCCAAAATGGTTGGATCAGTTCACACCTCTACAACAGCTTATTATTATTTCCATTTTTCCAAATCCTCTTCAACATTTGTCATTTTGCTTCTTTTGTCATTTTAGCCACTTTTATGGGTTTGAGATGATAGCTCAGAATTCTTTTGATTTGCATTTATCTAATCAACAGTGATTTAGAGCATTTTTTCATATACCTATATATGGCTTTGATTTTTTTATCTGAAAATTTTTTGTTCATATGTTTTGCCAATTTATCGATTGGTAGATGGCTGTTATTTTAATAAATTTGGCAAAGTTAATAAAAATGGTCTTATCTTTTCATTGAGAGTAAAATTATGTGGCATTGAAATATATTATGCACTTATAAAAAGTAATATTTAATGTGTTCTTTGTTGAATCCAATTGAATGTTGAATCCTTGGTGTCTAGTACTATGAACCTCCAATTCTGCTTTTGGCCTCATCTCTTGGTAGAGATTTAGGAGACACCATCATTTCATCGGTAGAATTTATAACAAACATATTTTAGAGTATTGATACTTATGCAGATGCCAAATCACTTCCCATTTTAATTTTCTTTTTGTTAATTTTAGTGTGAAGCCATTTTCTGTTCTTTTCCCTGCAATCCTTAAGATGAAATTTGTTGAGTGAAGCTTGTAACCTCTCTTCCCAGGCTCAAAACATCTATTTAAATTTCCTATAATGAATGTTTTCCAATTCACTCTGTGCAGATAAGATTATTTTGACTTATAAATGGTAGCTTCTCTATTTTTCCTATAACACATATTCTACCATTTATTTAGTCTTTCATTCATTCATTTAACAATTGTCTATTATGTTATTTGTTATTATGTGACAGTTTGTTTAATTGGTCTAATCACAGTGTTTCTCCTGCTCCCATTGGCCACTACTTAATTCAAGCATTGAACAGTCTCAGTAGTCACATTAAACTTTTCACTCTTGGGACTGCTTTTTTTTTTTTTTTTTTTTTTTTTTTTTTTTTTTTTTTAACGTTTGATGGTCTTTATTTACAACTTTGTTGGCAAAAAGGCAGAGGGAAAATTTAAACCGGCTTACAGAGGACATTCCAGATGATGCTGTCAGTTTAAAGAACTTGCATCTTTAATGTCCATCTGATTAATTATCCAAAGAAATGTAACACTGAATCTGCATAAGTTGTCTATTTATGAAGTACAGTGCTCTTATTTTAGGCAGTCTTTTTTTTAATATATAAATACAAAGTAAATCAAACCACTCATTAAAAAGATGCAGCTTAAATGAGGGATATTTTCAATATGTATGTTGTACTTGGTAATAACACATGCCCAATAAAACTCACAAGTTGGAAAAAAAAGCATTTATACTTCCTACTTCAATTATTTACAAAATCTTTTCTGTAATGACCATTATATTTCAGATTACTTATGACCTACTCTGAACTTACTATAGAGGTGTAGTCAAGATCAGAATAGAGGTGATAAGGGTGAATACTCCTTTTTGGGGGGGGAGGGGAAGAGGAACTTAAGGAGGGGGTACCTCCTGAAATCAGTGTGAGAAACCATAAACATCTTGTTTAAGAATTCTAGACAGGAGAAAAAAAATTAATGTAGTCAATTTCAATTTATGCTGAGCTGACAATTTTTTCATCTGACTTGCTTGCTGTCATTCCTCTAAATCAAGTGTGTTTAATTCTTCTTCAAGTTCATCCAAATGCTATCCAGTAAAAAAGGTTTTCATCAACAGGAACAGCACCAATCACTCCATTTTCCTGTTCTTCATTATTTTCTTCCAAATCACTTTGTTCTCCATTTTCTGCCCCACCTCCTGAAGCTTCACTCAATTTATTATCGTCCTTCTCTACTGAAGTATATGTACTGAATCTTTCAAGACTAGCCACAGTAATACCAGTCTCATCCACATCCTTTGGGATATATTGGCTCAAATCTGTATCATTTACTCTTATTAGATCTTCAACCTCATCACCACCAGTTCCTTGAGTATATCGAGTATCATCTGCTTCTTCATCATCATCATCATCATCAACCAGTTCAGGATGAAATTCAAAAACTTCTCAGCCACTGATCACTAGTGCTTTTCCTGCCTTAAAGTCTGCTTTTCTTCTTTCCATATCTTGCTCAAGTTTATCAATCTTTTCTTGTCTTTTCCTTTTCTTCCATGCGAGAAAAGACTCTAAAGTGATTTTGGTAACATTTGGTCCTAAAGCAGAACGCTCTCTTTCTATTAGATCTTCTAATGAAATTTCATCTTCTTTTTCTTCTTTCTTCTTATCTTTTTTTTAATACAAAACCAGGAGGAAGAGCATGACTGTACATACAATTATCACCACCTCCAGGGCAAACCCAAAACCAGCCATATTTTGTTTTCAATAGCATCAAGAAAGTGCTTGCACACTATTTGAGTTTTTGGTTTTTTTCTTTTTCCGCCTCACCATGCTTCTTGTTCACTATTTCTTCCAGCTTTTTCTCATCCCAATTATCCATGGTATCCTTTTCACGTTCTTCATCTCGTACATCTATATAAACACTTCGTTTTTCACATTTTCTTTCCAGAGACAAATCATGGGAGAACTTACATTTATCTCCTTTAGTACACTGCCCTTGCTTAAAGAATGCACATACTACAGATTTGGGATCTGCACCTTTACTTATTTTCTGAGCAGCAACTACACGTTTGAATAGTTCATTTAACTACTGAAGTTCTTTCTTCTTGTCATCTTTCTTTAATTTCTTATCACCTTCATTTTGTGCACCCTGTCGTGGATTCTGTTGACCAAATTTAACTTGATGAGTCATAGCCTTGATGAACTTCTGTTGCTTTGCCCCTTTCTTATTCTTCAAACCAAAAGTTTTGTCCTCAATGATTTTCTCCTTCTTTTTCTGTTCTGCCTTCTTGTTGCCCCCAGCCGGGGGCTGTTTCTTGTGGGGCATGGCGGAGCGGGCCCAGGCTCAAGGCACTGCACCGCTTTAGCCCGACTTGAGGGGAATGGGGGAAGGAAAAAAGACAACCACCACCACCGCCGCCCAGAGCGGAAGGCCTTGGGACTGTTTAATGTGCTTTCCTCCAAAATAGTTTCTCACTCAGTGTGAAATCACATGTTGTCAGTAACCAAGAGAGTAAAACTTCCAGATGAATAGAGAACATGGATAAGTATTTATATATTTACACTATATCATCCGATGGCATTTATTTAACATATTTTTATTGTCCTGTTATATACTAGGTAACAAAGACCTACTAGTTAAAATTTTATTTTCATGCTTATCCAACAGTAATTACTTAGATGTGTCTTTGGCTAAATTTTAATTAATATAACTACACATTCCATTGTTGCCTTTCTCATAATATTTGTGTAACACATTGCATATAAAGTCTTGAGTTAGCTTCATCACCCTGACATAGGAGTATACAAATACATTGGCAGATTTCCCCTTTTTAACCTTAGAGACACCTCTATTAAGGTGTTGACTTTCTATATTTGATTCATTCTAGTAGAATTCTATATAAATATCTTCTGCTTTAAAGTATTGTGACTCCTCAATAGTGGAATAAAATATTTTGAACAACAATGTAATTTAAAAAAACATATTATGGCAGGTCTTCCCTTAATATAAAGCAAGAATCCTTAACCTTTTTTTTTTCTGTTTTGGACTCCTTTGACAGTTTCATAATACCTATTGACTCTTTTAGAATAATTTAAAATCCATATAATAAAATATGTTAAATTACAAAGGAAGAATTATATTGAAACTCAGTTATTAGAATATATTTAAAATTCACAATCTCTTTGAAATCTATTCATGGATCCCTTTGGGGTATGTGGCATACAGGTTAAGAATCCTAGCTCTAAGAAGTGACTCTTAATTACTAAAATAAAATAGATGATTCAATTTACTGTTGAAAGGCTGATTTCTCTTTTTTAATGTTTCATCAATATAGAATGATGCAGAAGTGACTGAACCACAAGTTCATCTTATGTGTTTGAGGATTTATTTGATTTTTAAAGATAAACTGTTATTAAATATTTTGTTTTTATATTATCTAAAATTCTTGATATGTCTTTCTTTCCCATGGAGCCATTCCTTATAACAAAAAATATAGGTTAGGGGAAAAATACTCCATTTAAGTCGAACCAACAAATTTTAGAAAAGTTCAACGTTCTATTCAATATTAACATATTTGGAGATTTATTATAGAAATATTTTTTTAACTTAAATAGGAAGACAGTTGCTGATGTTTAGTACTTGCTTTGCCTCCCCTATTAGTTTACTGTGATTGTGATACAATGATTATGAGAAAGGCAATGATGGAACATGTATTTATATTAATTAAAAACTAGCCAAAGCAGATCCAAATGCTTATTGCTGCATAAGCACGGAAATGGATTGATTGCTAATAGGCCTCTGTTTCTTAGTGCCTAACAGGACAACATGGGAATCAAAATGAATAAATGCACAAAATGAACCAAAAATGCACTTAGAAATATTTTGTAAACTAGAATAATGCAGACTCCAAATGGAGAAGTGATTATTTTGGATATCCTTGAGAGAGTTTTTCCATTTCCATGTTTTCCTATGTTCAATGACATTTTGGTGGAAGTTTTTTTTTTGCATCTTCTAGCACTCTATAGAAGATGACATATAGTGTAAATGAGATATTTTAAAGTTGGGGAATCTGAGAACTTTAAAAATAAAGAGATGTATGTATTTGATTAATTCAATAAGATTAGTTTCCTTTATCACCCTATGTGTTTTATATGATACATTTAAAAACATTATTCTGAGAAAGAAGAGATCCATAGGTTTCACTGGACTGACAAAGGTATTTATTGTACCATAAAGTTGAAGGACCCCTGAAATAGCTCATAGGTTTAGTCCTGGCTGCTTCCTTTTGGTTATTTAATTTAACCTAATTTTTTAAATAGCATGACCAAAGTAGTCACATAAGTAGAAAGTGGAAGAATCAGGATTTGAATCCAAATCTTGATTCCAAATCCAACATTCTTTATGTTATACAGGGCTTATTCTCTTAATTAATACTTTTCATTGATTGAATCTTGCATTGTGATTCTTAGAAACATTGAAGGTGCTTTCTCAGGATTACCCTTAGCAAAATTGTGAAGCAAAATAAATTTGTACCTTCTTTGTAATTTGTACCTCCCTTTGTTTTGAACTCTGTTCTCTACAATGCTCAGTACTCTCATACTGTTGTCTGGCTGCCATGATAATCACACTGCAGGGAGCTATCTATAAGGTTTAAAGTTTCTTATGCCCCAACTGACCTCCCTACACCAACTCTTTTTCTTCATACTCATCATGTGACTTCTTTTTAAAGAACCCTGCTAAATGCCTGTCAAACCACTAAAATTTAGGTGTTCATAGGTAATGAATGACCTAGGGACAACGTACTAGCCCTTCTGAAAATGCTGATATCAGACAAGGCTTTAAAATGGAGGAGTCTGATATACAAAAATATCAAATATTGTGTCAGGGTCTATGTGGGAAATGATTTCGGTATGAGGGACCATCCTTGGCAGTCTATGGACCACAGTATAGAAGTTGCTGTCAACTCTAACTATGTGTGAAACCATCTTTGTATTCCTCTGAACTGTTCTCGAGTCCAATGTCCTAAATTCAAATCCAGCTTATCTATTTACTGGTTGTATGTGACTGAAGAATTGACTTTAACTCATAGACCTTAGAACTCAAGATAAAAATGGATAAATATAATCTTTCTTGAAGGGCATGAGAACAATTACTTCCCATGCTTTTTTCCCCATTGATACAGTTCTAAGAAATCTACCTAACAATAGAGAATAGAGAATAAATATGTGAGTTTAAAAATATGTGTATTGGGGGTATTTAAATTTTTAAAAAGATTTAAATTTGTTGATTGATAACATTTAAATGGGGTTTGTAGGATAATTTATATTTGTCAAGAAGAAAATATAGAGAAGGCCAATTTATTTCCAATTCAAAGTAATTCAAATTACACAATTAGAGAGTTGAGAAACTAGTACAATAATTAATAAGAAGTCCAGCATTAGAAATAAATATTCATAAGAAATTATAATGTTTCAATTTAATGTGATTCAAGACATGCTTATTAATCACTTGTAAGATGAGAGGTAACATGATATGCTAGGTCTTTAGAGAATAAAAGACACTGGTATATTCTATACTTGGGAGAGCTATGCATCATATGATGCTAGGAATTATAAATATCTCTTCGCCATTAGCACATGTTGAAAATGCAATGACCTGTCTCATAGATTCCTCACCATATTTAGCTTCAGAGAGTGCTATATGAATTCAAGGAGTTATAATAGAAAGTGACCTCCAACTTGTTAACACTATGTTGAAGCAGTTGCTCCCAACTGGTGCCCAACCTTTTCAAAATGTCAGATCTGGCATACCACCATCTTCACAGCCGTTAGCTTTTAAAATTTATAGAACATCCTCAGTTCTTGAGATGTTATGTAGATCCTGTGAAATATGTCATAGCTATAATGAAGCTGTCTTTGCTTCTTTCCTTGTGAGTGCCTTTTACTGGCCAGGCCTTGAGACTCGTGAGTGCTATCAGTTTGGTAAATAAGTTGATCAATATAGTTTTCTAAGCTCCTATAGCATTAGTTCATTATTTACAAGCAAACAGAATAATGATGATGATGATAGTTAATATTTATATAGTGCTTATTATGTGCCAGGAAGTATGCTAAGATTTTTACAATCATTTATTGTAAAAGCAATTTTTATTTCATTGGAACCGCATAACAACCCTTAGAAGGGAGTTAATGTTCTTACTATCCCTATTTTACAAATGAGGAAATTAAGATAAAGAGAGGTTAAATGACTTGCCCAGGTTACACAACTAGTAAATGTCTGAATTCAGGTTTTCCTAAGTCCAAGCTTAGTGGCTCTGTCCACTACTACTTGAGGATGACTGAAAATGATTCACACTATGTTTGTTGCCTCAAGCCAATGATTATGTCTACTGAAATGCTCAGGTTTTTAAAATGGACCGCAAAATGGAGAGCATGGATATCAGGGTATGGACCAACACTCAGCCCTGCTGTAAAGACGAACAATAGTCAAGAGAATTTTAGGTAAAATTTTGTTCCAGTAAATGAGTCACATTCTCCAAAAATGCAAATCTATGTCCCAGAAGTAACTGAAGTGAGGCATGTGGAAAAGAAGACTCTTTCAGGTCACTGAAACAATAATTCAGTATGTGGTAAATGGGTGAATTAAAAAAAATAGTCTGTGATGCTTGCAAATGTAACCAGTTTGAAAGGAAGAAGCTTAATCCAAGGAAAATGTAAGCCACTAATAGTGTAAGACACATGATAATCAATGAGAGTCTCTGAGAGGAAATAGCCTCAAACCATTTATATAGATGTGGCCAAGACCTGGAATTTCTTTTATATATTTGTTACTTTCCTCCATTTGATGAAAGTGATTTTATTTATAGATGGAATAGGTACATCATTTCTCAGTGCATTATTTCTCTATTGGTTCTGTAGCCAAGGACCATTTACTCAGGTCCCCTTTAACTCTAGGATTTTATATTTCTATGATGCAATTTCCACTGAAAATCTATATAGTAAAGAGCAATACCTGTGGAGTCAAGAGACAGGGGTTAAAAGCCTGTCTATAAATTTACTGACTGTGTGACTTTGGGCAAGTGACTTAACCCCTCTGAGTTGTATCTTCACTAACTAGAGGATAATAAAACAGGGTACAGTTATAGTTCTATAGTTCATATACAGGTTTGTTGTGGGAGTTTTTAAAATCTGAATGAGCTATGGAAAGGTAAGCTACTAGCATTCTCAGATTGGTTGTAATAAGTGACTTTTAATTGAGAGCCTACATAATATGTGCTCTCATTTTACAAAGAATGAATTCAGTCTCAGGGTCTCAACAAAAAATTTTAACTTTTAATCATTCTCCCACCCAGAATTTCTTCTTAGAAATGTTTAAGAAACATAATTTAAGAAACCTAATTTCTCTCCCACCCCAACTCCATTGAAAGGAAAGGAAACAAATTCCTTGTATAAATATGCATAGTCAAGCAAAGTCAATTCCATCTTTGGCTATATGAACACACCCACACATGCATATACTTTATACATATATGTACATGCACACATACATATGTATTTGTGTATTGTCTGAGTATTTATATATGTCTTGTAATGGAGAAAATAGAAAATTTAAGATAAGGCAGAATAGATGACAGCTTGAAGAAATCTTGAACTTCATGGACATTCCCTAATTGGATGAAGCCAGGGTTTGTAGAGAGAGTGTGGTTTGGCCAAGCTGAAGGAAGGATGTTTTGGCCATGCGGTTCAGCTTTGCCAAATATCCAAGGAGCTGAAAGAGTGGGATATCACTGAGAAGAAGATACTTCAATCAACTATCATGGCCTAGGTAGAGAAAGGTCTTGGATATCTATTGGTGGACAGCAGATTTTTCTACCTTACTCCCTAGAGATTTTTGAGGATTATTTGGCTGTGGATGAAAATTGATTCTGGTTTCCTTTGATATCTGTGACATATGGGAGCACCATGGACAAGTGTAGTGAGAATCCCACCTCTCCAGCCCTCTCTTATTCTAGAGATTTAGTTTAGACCTTAGTTTAGTTAAGTTATCTGGCTTAAATTAGTGTAGATCCTGACCCAACTCCCAGTTCCTGAATTTGTCCTTAGATAACTAGGCCAGGGTGATCTCTCTCTACTGCCCTTACCCTTTAAAGTCATTATTAAAAAGTGTTTTATTCCTGTTGTGTCTTTCCCTGTAGAAGTAAGATATCCCTGGATGATTTAGCCTAAGTGGCAGTTGGATTCTAACTCACATTGTCTCTGCCCGTTTGTATTTGTTTAAGATAGTTATACATCTTCACCCTTCATTCTTCCTTCATCCCTTTCCCCCTAAAAGAACCCCTGTGTGTGTATTTGTGTTTAGTTACCCACATCAGTCTCATTCTGAACCTCTACATTTGTCACCTGTATGCCAGGGGGTAAATAGTAGGTTCCATCATTGATCTTTTGAAAAAATGGGTGGACATTTTATTGAACATTGCTCTTACAGATTTCAAAGTTTTGTCTGTATTATGTTATATTATAACATGTTCTAACCTGAGAGCATGACTATTTGCTTCTTTGAGTTACACATGCATACACATACATACACACATCTACACACAGAAAAAGGGCCTCACTTCCGATGCATGAAGGCCAATAAACAATTGAACAAATTATAAGATTTATGCATGGCCTCCAAATGCAAATGATTCATGTTTAATGCATGAATAGTCCAGGAAACTCTACTTCCTTCTTCTCTGAACTCTGCCTCTCAAAAGTCCAAGATAGTCTTCCAGATATATAGGACGATTTTAGATAGTTCCCCTTCCTTCAATGTGGGGAAATTTTTTAGGATCTCTATAGTAGCATCTAGGTGACACTTAGAAAGACATTCATCTTTTGCCTGCCTCATTTTCCTCAAAATTAAAATGGGATAATAACAGTACCCACCTTGCTAAATTGTAGTGAGGACTAAATGAGATAGTTTCTTCTTAATTTTTTTTTAATTTTTAAAACCCTTACCTTCTGTCTTGGAATCAAGACTGTGTGTTGATTGCAAAGCAAAAGAGCGGTAAAGGCTGGGCAATGGGGGTTAAGTGACTTGCCCAGGGTCACACAGCTGAGAAGTATCTGAGGTCAGATTTGAACCTCCCATCTCTAGGCCTGACTTTCAATCCACCAAGCTACCCAGCTGCCCCCTAAATGAGATAATTTCTGCAAAATACAGCACTATGGCTGGTACACAGTAGGCAATCCTTTTCCTTCCTTCCTTCCTTCCTTCCTTCCTTCCTCTTCCCTTTTCTTTCCTAGTAGTAATAAATCCTTCTCTCCTCTTGTGTGTTCTATTTTTCCAGTTATATGTGGTACTTCATCATTAGAAACCCATTTTGGTATTCCTCTCATAACTCAAGGAGTTCTTAGAGAGCCAAGAGCCTAATTATTTTGTTTTTGTCTGATGATTCTAGGAATCTATATAATTCTTTAAAGTTATTATAGTACCTAGGGTTTAACATACCCTTACAAGGTTAAAATTCCTAAGGCAGTTGGAAAATTAACTCTATTCTACTAAAACTATAGACTCTACACTAGAGATGTCAAATATGAGACCCTCTGACCCCATGGTTTTTATATCATCAATAAGATTAAAATATAATTGGGAAATATTTAACAAAATATATAAAAAGGGAATAAAACATAAATAAGTTAATGTTTTTAAACAAATGTCTTATATACCTCACATGAATCCATATGTATAGATTAGTTGCCCCCATTCTTATATGAATTTGATACCGCTTTTCTATGTAACTCATAATAGCAGTATAGGTTAAGATTTAGGACTGTTCCTCCACATTTTGATTCTGTCTCCTACCGTTCTTTTACCTCTAATTCCTACATCACCCAGAAACTGCTCTTCTTGTCTAACTACTGCTGCTTTATTATTCCTTCCATATTCTGACATTCCATAGGCCCAGAAATTGGTTCCTTGGAAGGTGTTGCAAATGTATATAGTCTTACTCCCATGGAAGTTCCTTTGTGAGATAAATATCTCTAATTTTTCACTTAGACTTCATCATCTTTTTCAAAATCTCATCTTTCTGTATGATCAAATCTGGTGTAGCAACATTGAAAACTATTAGGAGGATAATAATAGTACCTTCCTCAAAGGGTTGTTGTGGGAATCAAAGGAGATAACTGTAAAGTACTTAGCACAATGCCTGAGATATAGTAATCACTATATAAATGTTAACTATTTATTAGGATTACTATTAATCCCAATGATGTTGACTTGTTTGAGTATTGATTATATTTCTCTACATGAGGCATACAATATATTACATTACACTCACACATATGTGTGTATAATTGTAAAGTTTATTGCTCTTTGGATATGCGTGCATGCACATATACACAAATACATATTTGCACTCATATGAATGTGTGTACACATATGTGTATGAATATGTGTTTATATTGTAGAATATGAGGGAAGAACTTCCACTTACCTTCAAGTAGAAGAGTGTCTATAAATTATGTTAGATGACTACCTACTCTACTTTAAAATATGAGAGCCAGATAAAAGCCTATTTTCTAGTGTTATATTTATTTACCTTTTTATGTTAAAAGAATAACCCACTAGAGGAGTGATTTCAAGTTCATGCAAGAATTTAGGCTGTATATCAATTTTTATGTCTGCTTTCCAAAAAGCATCTGCATTTCCACCAGACTTCTGCAAAGCAATTTTAGAAGGTTGGTTGATTGTTGCTTTCCATTCTTCACAGCTCCTAGAAATCTATAGGTGATCCTCAGAACTCATTACATTCGCTTTTGTTGTTTCCAGTATGAATACATGAATAGCAATAACTCTTCATAAATGTACAATAAACTTTGTTAAAAACTAGTGTATTTTTGTTAGAGTCTCCTGGGCTTGTCCCTGTTAGGTATTTAATAGAAACCATCATCACTGACACAATACAGGTATCAGTTTGATCTCAACATAAAAAGCTGAAATCTGAAGAAAGATTCAAGGTCATATTTCAGCAGCTGCTTCACAAAACATTCCATTTCTCATTTAATGTGCAACAACAAATAGTATTTGAATGACTACAGGAGGCAACAATTTCTCATCTAGAGGAAAGGTGTTTGGAAGCTCAGGTAATTGAATGTCCTTGCAATTCACCTCATCTAAAGGGAATTCTTGTTGAAGTGGGTTTTGGCATATCTTCTCTTCTTCTCATGCAGACCAAAAATATTCCTATCATTTTTCTTTCTCTCTGAACAGAGAAACATGGCATGGCATGCCCTTTAGCATTAATCCTGTGTTTCTACTGAGTGAGAACCACATCTGCTCAGTTGGAAATTTATAAGGAGTGGGCAGCCAAGCATAAATTGTTTGATGATGATAAGAGAAGAGTCATTTATGATAGAATACCAGTCAAAGTGACAGTCATCTCAGAAGTCTGTATGTACTTGGGGATGCATGTTAATACGAATATTCAGTCTAATGTATTAAGCTACTAATGATCAAACCATATATGAACAGCTTTCCAGATTTTTATGAAAGCAAGCCAACAGTTTCCCTTCTTTGGTGATATGATAAAAGTTCTGAAAGAGGAAAAGCAGATCCTAGTTCCCAATTGTTTTTAGGGTTCTTCTGTTCACTTCTGAATTGGTGTGGCTTTAATGAAAACTGACATTTCTTTTCAAAAAGGCTATAATATGTTCTCTGTATACATGTGTTTGTGTATCAGTACATAGATAGTATATGAAGCTATGGATAATATTGAGAGTGAACTCCCTCTACGAATGTTGATCTCAAGCCTAAGCATAAACAGTTATATCCCACCCCTTTGTTTCTTAACATCCCTCAAGCACAGCAAATTACATACACTAGGTAGGCTGCAGAATTATTCTTTTATTTCTTGCTATATGTTTTGCATTCCTATGTACAAAAGGTTAGATTAAGAAATTTAGACAACTGATTTGCAAATGAACTGTGGTGGTGCTGGTGGTTTATATTTCAAAATAGAAATATCTGTGTGAATGGAATCAGTTTCAAATTGTTCATAACAAAACATGAGTGAATGTTCAGTAGGCTTGGCTTCCCCCAAGTGGGTGACAAAATCAACCTCTGTCAAAATCACATAGATTTTGTGAAATTGCATGAGACAAGAAAATCATAAATGAAGAGTTATAGGAGACCTTGTTATCAGTCCTATCCATTCCATTTTTACAGATGAGGAATCTTAGCCCCGTAGATGGGAAGTAACTCATCCAAATAAATAGTAAACCTTTCAATTTCATACTGGTATTCTTACCATTAGCAGTATGATTCCTTAAAATATTTCTTTGGATTATTATCATCATCTCCTGTTTAAAAATTAACTTAATAATCCAAAATCCCATGAATTTTTTTATTTTTCTGTTTCACTTCTTTTATAAATATTCTTACATTTTCCTTCCAATAGAAATCTAATATCCATGTGTATGCAACATTTATTATTATTCCTTTTCCATATAGACAATACATGTATACCAAGTCCAACTGATTTTCCCAGCATATTTTAGTTATTCAAGTTGACATTGTTTAAGGTCTGATGCTTCTTTTGGGAAGACGTTTTCATGTATCTACAAAATGAAGTTAGTTGTGACCTTCATGAGGGCATTGATTTGGCATAACTCTACTAAACAGATTAATTTAAAAACCCTTATGTTCTGTCTAAAAATTGATACTGAGTATCATTTCCAAGACAAAAGAGTGGAAAGGGCTAGGCAATTGTGGGTAAGTGACTTCCCCATAGTCACATGGCTAGAACTGTCTGAGGTCAATTTCAAACTCAGGATTTCCCATCTCCAGACCTGAAGCTTAATCCACTGAGCCATTGAGCTCAGCCGTGTTAACCAGATTTAAATAAAAGATATTTTATTTTTTCTGTTTCACCTACTCATTTAAAATGACCATTGTGTGAGGCAATTTTTCTGGGTCCCTTGAGCAAACATTGAGCCTTAAAAATGAAAGGGAGACTGATTTTTTGATCATATATTTATGCCACCATCAACAAAAACAAATTAACTAAACAAATGCATAAAATTATTTTCGAAACCACAATCTCCACATTGCTTACAACTTGTTTAAAATATGTAAACTATGTATGTATGGAAATATAAACATCCTCTGATTTTGAGATCCCTTTGGATTTGTTTTATTTGAATACTTTTTCTCCTCTTTATTTTGTGGCTTTCATTTAAAAAATGTAATTATGGTATTGTTAAGATTAAAAATGATAAAGACTGATATAATAATAGAAATTAGTATTTTAATTAAAGCCATGCTGATAGGGATAAAATCATTAGACTACATGCCTGTAAGAATTCACATTGCTTCAGCCATTTTTTACCTTTCATATCAAGTGCTCAGGTAGCTAAGAGGGCCACTTCCTCCTCCCCCAGGATACTTATCCCCTCTCTTACATCATCATACTTCCTGTTTGCCATGAGGAATCATGGGAAATGTAGTTTCAAAGTCCCCACGTGTCCATAGGAAATATATAACATACTTTTAAATGGCATCTTCTCAATTCCAAATATACAGTATGCATTATTCTTATTCTATTTTCTTTCATCTCTTCATATTATTCACTCATTTGCATTTCCAATATTTGTCATTTCAGTAACAAAATATATTCTATTACATTCAAATATTACCATCTATTCAGCCATTTATTGCATTTGTGCTATTTCCAATTATTTTGTCATAAGAAAGTTCACATGAATATTTTCAAGGAAACAGCTTTTTAACCTGAGCTCTCAGTAATGTACTTAGGGTCTCTTCTTGGTAAGGGGATCTCTAGGTCAATGGGCATGAACAACTTTACAGTTCTTAATGTTAATTAATTCCATCTTATGTTCTAAAAAAACAATTCATAATTTTCTAGCTTTGTAATATTAGGCATCTGTCTACATGTTCCTATCAACATTAAATTTGATCACTTTAGCCTATATATTTCTCAATTAAATATTAACAGGACCTTATTTTGCTAAATTGGACCTTAGGCAGCAGACATAATCTATTTCCAGGACCTTGCTCTTTCCAAAACAAGTCTTTCTAGTTTGGTCATACCCAGTGAAACTTTTGCTTCAGTGCCACAAACCCTGAAGGATGCAGGATTACCTCCAAATTATAAGACGTGTTAAAAAAGACTTTTGCAGAATGTTTATGCTCTCTAAACCATTGTTGTTCAGCCAGAATCTATCTTTGGTTTATGTGTATACTCGGGCTTAGATCTACTACTAACTTCCTGCAGACATATGTGGGCTTTCCAGATATTTATTTTATTTTTCTTATCTAAGGTTGTATTCATTTCCTTAATTTTAATTATTTATTTTTTGGTTAGATTTATCTAGTTCATAGAAGGAAAATTAAAGTCCACAGCTATACATTTTTTTATCTATTTCCATTTGTGTTTCAGGTAGTTTATTTTAAAAATCTGGGTGCTATCACACTTAGTGAGACAGGTCCAATACTGGTAATGTTTCATTATCTGTAGTATCCCCTGTCAGCATAATGTAGTTGCCCTGTTCATCCCTTCCAATTATATCCATTGTAGCCTTTTGTCAGAGATTATGATTGCTACCCCTGTCTTCTGTGGATCAGCTGAGGCATAGTATGTTCTCCTCCAGCCCCTCACATTCACTCTATGTTTATCTATCATTTTCAGAGTGTTTCTTCTAAACAACACATTGCCAGATCCTGGCTTTCAATCATTTCTGCCGTCCATTTTCTTTGAATGTGTGAATTCATCCCATTACACTACAGTCTCAAGATTATTATTTGTGCATTTACATCTACACCATTTCTTTTCACTCTTTCCCCCATCTTCCTTTCTTTTTTTTCTATATCCTTTCTCAGATGTCCAATTTCCTTTGACCAATACCTCTCCTACTTACCATTCTCCTCCCAAATCCTCCATTATCTTCTCCCCTTACTCTTCTAGTTCTAAACTGGCCCACCTTTCTAAAGGTCACTCCCTTTTCTTTCCCTTCCCTCTTCCCTTTTATTTTTTATTCTATCAACCTTTCCCCAAATCTCTTCCTTATTCCTCATTTGTGCCCTACACATTCTTGATTTCCTTATTTTATAATCTTTCCTTACACTTCTTGTTGTGTCAACTCCTCTTTCTGTATTTTTCCCTTTCCTCCCTTTTCTTATCCCCTTGCCCTCTTTTCTCCTATTTTCTCCTTATCTCATGCTCCTTCCTTCCTGTTTGTATGTTAATGAAATTTTCCCTTTTAATTGTATTCTATTCTAATTAGAATCTAATTCTAATCTTCCTAAGAGATTCTGAGTATTGTAACAATTAAAAAAATTGATGATAATGCTTATTTGAGATGCAGCATGACATCAAGAATAAAGAACTGACTTAGCAGCCAAGAATACATAGGCCATGAACTGTCTTTTAGAGACACTGTGTTAATCTAAATCAATTGACATGTTAGTTGCAATCACCTCTGTAATTTGATTTTACATCGAAGCATTGACTACACTTTGAATTGGTAGAAGGATCTTTCTCACTGGAAATGCCCTATACCAATGGAATCACAAATATGGTATAAAAACTATTCAGGCAGTTTTTCCTCTAATAAAATGGGTTTCAATATTTCAACATTGTTCCATGAATAAATGTAAGGTTAATTTATACATAGCCTACATGTCCATTCAAAAGTCAAGAGAAGATGAGATAGGTCCTTATCACCACGGTTAGTAGAGTCCTTGAAGTAAACACTGGGATATTATGGACAATAGTCAAATGTGGTGCACTGATTTAAATCGATAAGATTATAGATTCACTGGAGGATATACGACAAATTTTCTTGATTTTCTCCATTTTCTTTTAAGATTTTTAATTTTTCTTTTTTCTGCTTTAAACATTCTTTTTATTTTAAATGTTGAGTTCTAAGTTCTCTTCCTCCCTTCCACTCCTGTCTCTCTTTATCCTGTCCCTCCTCAAAAGCCTATTTTGCTTCTAATTACTACCTTCCTTAATAAGTGCTCCCTTTTGCATTCCTTCCCCTCTCTTATCTGTTTCCTTTCCTATTTCTCTAATGGCTAAGTTATATTTCTATAGGCAACTGAGTATTATATAGATATTCTTCCCTCTTTGAACCAATTAAAATGAAAATGAGATTTAAGCACTGTCTACCACTTCCTGCATTTCCCTTTCTATTATAAAAAGCTTTTCCTTGTATGCATTTTTTTAACATTAGAAAATTGCCCCCATTCTACCTCTCCCTTCCTCTTCTACCAGTGCATCCTTCCCTCCACCACACACTTCCATTTTTTGGGGGGAATTATTCCAACATAATTGACTCATAGCCACAATCTCTGTCTGTGTAAAATCCTTTCGATTTTCCCTAATGATGATAATACTATTAGGAGTTATTTTTCAACTTCCTTTGTAGAAATGTAAATAGTTTAATTTTAATTGAGACATTAATGATTACTCTTTCATTTTTGTATTTTTATGCTTATCTTAAATTAGGGACTGGCAAGGCCTAAGCCCCCATTAATGAGAGGAGATCTCTATCAAATAAAAGTCATAATCTAGCTAGAGTCAGTAGTCATATAGCCCCATGACTTCACCTGAGGTTTCTAACCCCTCCCTGCTGTACTTTGTAGAAACTACTTTGATTTTATTGGGGTCTCCTTTCACTCCTGGCGTCTTAGGCCTTGCCAGTCCTTAGACCTTAAGTCTTGTGTTTGAATGTCAAATTTATATTCTTGTCTTTATCATAAGAAATGCTTGAAAGCTTTCTGTTTCATTAAGTATCCATTTTCCCCTGAAGGATTTGACTCAGTTTTGCTAGGAAGAATCTTGGTGATAATTCGAATTCCTCTATTTTTCAGAATATCATATTCCAAGTGCTCTGCTCCTTCAATATGGAGGCCACCTAATCTTGTATGATCCCATCTGTGACTCAAAATATTTGAATTTTTTTTTGGAAATAGTATTTTCTTTTTGACCTGGGAGCTCTGGAATCCAGCTGTAATATTCCTGAGTGTTTTCATTTTGAGATCACTTTCAGGAAGTAATTGGTAGGTTCTTCTATCTTACCCTCTGGATCTACGATATCAGGAAAGTTTTCCTTGATAATTTCTTTTAAGTTATTTTTTAAAATTAATTTATTTAAAATGATTTGTTCCCTTGTATTTCAATCCCTTCCTCCCTTCTTCATACCATAGAGGGTATCAGACAACAAAGTATACATACATATATAAACATATAGGCATATATACATATGTATTTATTATCTAATGTTTTCATTTTCTGTTCATTTTCTGCAGTTGGACATTCACAGGTTATTCTTCAAATATTAATTCCTATAGCTGAATACATTATTCCCTTGGTTCTATGAATTTCAGTCTTCATTATTTCATGTAAATCTTTCCAATTTTTTTTAACAAATTAACTTGCTCATCATTTAGTATGGCACAGTAGTGTTCCATCACAATCATATATCAGAATTTGTCTAGCCATTCCCTATTTGTGGGCATTCCCTCAATTTCCAGTTCTTTTCCACTAAAAAAGAGAGCTACTTTAAACAAGTAGGTTCTTTCTGGTTTTCCCTAATTTTTCTAGCATTTCATGCACTTTCCTTACTTCTTATTTATTTTTTGGTTCTATTCATCTAGTTTTGAAAGGGGAGTGGATTCTTTTTACTCTTGTTTGTTCATTTTAAAGCCTATTTTTTGTCTTTTAATATTTTGTTAAGTTCAGCCTGGCCTACCTTGGAATGTGGAGACACTGTCCTAAGCTGCGAAATTTTTGTGCTGCTGTTTTCAGAATGAGTTCTGAGAAACTGCAATTTTGGGGTGTTTCTAACATGGTTTGAGCTGGGGTAAAGTAGGATCATTGAACTCCTTGTCTTTGCTCTGTACTTTACCAAGGAAGGGACCAGATTTCCTGCAGTCACCAGTGCTAGCACTTCGTTTTGCCTTGGAAATGTGATTAGGCCCCTGGTCCTTAGTCACTGAGCCTCAATGCTTCTTTCCATCCTGGAAATGTGACCCAGAACTAGGTATAAGCAATAAAGTCACTAATCAATGCCAGCTGTTCCTAGTACCCCATATTCTCTTTCAAACCAGTTGTCTGATCCCATTATCATCCCTGGGTTAAAATTTTCCTAAAAGCTCCAAGTCCCAAAGCTGCTGCTACTTTGATTACCAGTGCTTCCACTACATATTTGGTCTTCTGAAAGGGCTCCTTTCTAGAGTCACAACCTTCTCCTTTTGACTTCCTAAGATTTATAGACCACAAAATATCTCATCCTGACCTTATGTTAGCTCTACTGCTCCAAAATTTGATTTGAGACCTAATTTTAACATTGTTTGGGGGGAAATGTTGAGAAAGTTCAATTGGGTCAGCTCTAGTCTTCCATTTTGGTTCTTCTCTCTGAATGTTCTCCATTTTCCTAAAGAGTTGTTTTCAAACTTTTAAAAATCTTCATGGTTATCCTTCTTCATTTTGACCATTCTATTTTATTCCCTCTGCTCATTATAATATCAAAAGATCTTAGATTTGGCATTTGAAGAGATCTTGGAATTTATTTAAACTAGCCAAAAGGGAGAGGGAGGAAAGAAAGAAAAAAAGTGTTTATTAGAGGCATCTAGACAGTACAATGAATAGTTATGAAGACTTGAATTGTAATGCAGACTCAGAAAGTTACTACCTGTAAGAATCTGAGCAAGTCATTTAACCTCTTTGTGCCCGTTTCCTTAACTATAAAATGAAAACAATAATAGCATCTATCTCCCAGAGTTACTGTGACATCAAATGTGATAACATTTTTAAAGTTCAGCTTTACAAGTTCTATAGAGCAGTTAGCAAATGGTAGATTTTTAATAAATTCTTTTTCCATTTACCTAAGTTCCTACCATATACCAGGTGCTATGCTAAATACTTAACAAATATTATCTCCATTGATCCTCTCAAACATCCAGCAAGATAGGTACCCTTGTTATTCATATTGAAATTGAAAAAACTGAGGCAAACAGCTATTAAGTGACTTGTTTGTGACCACACACTAAGTTTCCACTTTGAACTTGGATTTGAACTTGGATCTTCCTTACTCCAAACCCAATTCTCTATCCATTGCACCTCCTAGATGAAGAAACCAAGACCAAGAAAAGTTAATTAACTTGTCCATGACTTCAAATCCAGGATGCTCTTTCCAATTAACCACACTTCCTTTCACACCCACACCCACATCCACGCACATACACATCTCTTTCAGATTTTAAATAGCAAAATACTTACCTATGTGTATTGGCAGGAGTTTCCTTAATAGCTCTTATACCAATAAAATAATGTCTGCTTCAAAATAAACACAAGCATTAACATATATATATATATATACATATATATTCATCACTAACTTAGTTATATGCATTACATGTATTATACGTATATGTGTATATATGCATTTATATATGTATATATATATACACACACACAATGTGTATAGGAGTATATGTGGAGATACACAGGTACATGTATACAAACCCACGTATACACATATATAAATGCATAAATAAAAGGAAGTATATGTTTATATACACATATTTATATATAGAAGTAAGGTATGTTCTTTTGCATGATATTTAATAATTCTGAGCTGTTTTTAGTTCATTTTGATACATGGTAAAACACAATGAAAAAATAAAATTAGAGGAAAATTAAGAAAGGCATTCAGGAAATGTTAAGGTTAGCTTGACATTTGACTGTATAGAGTTTTATAAAAAATTTGTGTTGGGTGTATAATTATGTACTCTTCTAAAGAACATTTAATGAAAATTAATTGGCACGTAAAGTAATTTCTTACCACAGAAAAGGTTGATCAGAAGCAAGAAATATCATTGCTTGTGGTTTAAAGAGGATAGCCAAAAAATTTGATCCAACTTTATCTAGAAACTTATATTAATAGTTGCCAAAAAGGGACTGAATACTTTGTTGAATTGACTTTTCTTTGTGGCATAATAAAGCTCAGTAATAGAGATCTGAGCTACTTTTAGTAATTATTATAATAATTTCCAGAAATGATGTTGTTGAGTCAGCCAATTCTAGGTCATGGTAAACTTAGACAAAATTCTAAGTTGGCATAATATATCTATTTCATTTACTTACAATTTGAAATGGATGGTGATACTTATATTTTAGTCATAATCTATAGTGGAAATAATGTTGTAATTGTAGAATTAGATTTCTTCCTCAGGAAAGTAACCAATAAATTCACTAGATTGAGTATATATTTTGTTGATGAAGAATATTTTCTCTGAAATTCCAATTCCAGATAATTGAAAATAAAAGTACTATTTTTTTCCTGTAAATTAGAAGTTCCAAGACTAAACTTAGCAAAATGCCTAGCACATAGTAGGCACTTAAAATGATAACTCACTAAATGAATAAAAGACTCCAAATCAATAACATTTTTTTCAACAAGCATACAAATTGTTTCTATAGTGTTCTAAAGTTTGCTAAGTGTTTGTCATTGCAAAAACATTTCATTTGATTTTTGCTAAAATCTATAGATGATATGATATTTCCATTTGTAGACGAGGAAGTAGGGTCTAAATTTGCCTTGCATCAGAGATCTAGAAAATGTCTGAGGAGCGATTCGAACCCAGATCTGCCTGATTCAAAGTCCCATGTTCAACCACTGTACTATAACTTTAAAAATCATCCCCTGAGAGTTGACATTGTTTTTTTCAAACCATTGTGCATGACATTTGAGTAATGTCTATTTGGGAAATGCAATCAGAGCAAAAGTCAAAGCTACATGCATTATGTAGACAGTTAGTTCCCATGTTATAATCCTCTTCACCCCCTTTTAAAATCTCCTAGATTTCTTCCTGGTTCAATTTAATTGCCACTTACTGCAAGACTACTGAGTACCAGAGTTATTTCTTCCCTCTACTATTAAATCACTGTATATTTTATGTCTATATCTGTATTTACTTCCTTATGAGCATGTTATAGTCCTCAAATTATGTAAGTTCCTTGAGGACTGGGGCTATCTTGCTTTTGTATGTATATTCTAGTACATGTAATTCTAGGCCCACATTATTGTTAATAAATGCTTACTGCTTGATTAATTGGCTCAGTGGTCTCCAAAATTTTTGATTGTGCATATATCAGTAAAAATAAAAGAACACACATATGTGAAATGTCTTATGTATGTATTTTTGTATATAGATTACATACCTATGTTTTTGTACTAATGACTGTGTACATAATAAAACATATACAAAGTAGGAATTTAAAAAGACTGACAAGGATGAGATAATATTCAATACTAGAGTTAATAGGGAATGACTGGAATTTATTGAGAAAAAAACATGATATGGTCAGATATATGTTCTAGGAAAATCACTTTGTGGAAGATGTACTAGGGTAAGGAGGTATGTGAGTCAGAGTGATCACGTAGGAGTTCATGGCAATAGTCTAGATAGGAGGTGATGAGAGTGTGAACTAAGATTGTGGCTATGTGACTATAGAGATGGGGCAAAATACAAAGGATGTTATAGAGTCAGAAACCATAAAATGTTGCTACTGATTGGATATGGTGGTGAATGAGAGTGGGGTATCAAGCATCACACTGAGGCTATGGACTATCCTGACTAGAAGAGAGGTTGTATCCTTAACGATGATGAGCAAGTTAAAAAAAAAATTGGCAAATTGGTACTTCAAACAGATCTGGGAAGCATGCCCCTTATGACTGCTCATCCTGTGATGCCCATTCTGGTCTACTAAAAATGAAAAGGGGTGAGTGACTTTTATTCACTCATCACTGAACTAAAATAGAGTGAGTCCAGAGACCTCTGCTTCAGCGATGAAGTAATCTGGAGGGGCTGGATGTGGGTATATCATGGGGAGAGCATTATGGCAATGAAACTTTCATAGCTGTTGCTGTGTGTGCCTGGGAGGAAATGTTAGATTATAATTGCCTGAGAGACAAATAAAAATAAGTTAAGAATTTGCATTATTAGGAGGAGAATGGGGAAAATTCTTATGTTTGAGACAAGCTCTGAAACTGACTAGGTAAATAAAAATATCTTCCCACCCTCCTATTATTTAATTATATAAACCTTGTTGTAAAAGCATAGCCTTTCACTGGAATGAATCTTCCAACTCAGAGACCAGCAAATTAGAGAACCTGGTTTTAAGTCTCACCTCTGTTGTTTTATGATATTGACCAAATCACTTTTTATCTGTTTCCTCATTATTAAGAGAATTTGGATTAGTTATCTAAGGTCCCTCTTACTTTAAAAACTATAATATTAAGATTTTAATGAAACAGAATAAAGCTGAAATGGGCCTTCTTTATTTCTAGGATTTTCAGTTGTATAGTATTTGTGAGGACCAACAATAACTTTAAATCTCCAATGTGGTAGTGTTAATTCTCTAAAGTAATTTTCTAATCTTTTCTTTTGGTGTGAAAATGACCTTGAGTTCTCCAATTATAAGTCCTTCAAATCTGGAAAGACTTTGTTTATGGGATTTTGGACTATATGCCTGCTGCCTGATGACCAGCCTATCTAATTTTGTAAAGGCTCATTAGCAGATTAACTTTCAGGGTGATGTTACATTTTTATTTTATTTTATTGTTTCCCATTGGAGTTCAGATTACTAGCATGCATACATATATCCATATAAATGAGTTTGTTTATATGCATATATGTGTGTGCATATATAAACAGACACAGACACAGATACAGACACAGAGACAGAAACACACATGGACATAAACAGAGACATATATTTATAGACACACATTTTGAGTTTTAAAAAGTTTAATAAATACCTCATTTTGTCTTTAAAGCAACCCGGAGAAGTAAGCAATATTATCTCTCTTTTACAGCCAAAGAAAGTAAGGTAGATAGAGATTAAGTGACTTGCCTGATGCCACACATTTCAAACTCCTGACTTTCTAACTCCAGGTACCATGCTCTATCCATTGTATTACTTGCCAGCCTAAGGAAATGAAGACCTATCAGAACATATAAAATGATTATAGAGGGATTTTAGCAGAAAGAGATTCCATGCTAACATATCAGAGATCCTTAAAGTACTGAAGAAGTAATTTCCCATTTCACCAAAAACATTATATATTGATTACTTCTCTTGCTCTGCATTCCTATCTTTCTATTCAAAATAAGACTGCTAAAATGGTTCCATAAATAGAGTGGAAAAGATTTTGGAGGTAAACTGGACAAAGTACAGACAAGAGGAAGGAGAAACCAACTCACACAATTTTAGAGTTTAAGACCCTGGTCTAGGTGTTGAGAGAGGGAATAAACTTTAGATTCTCTACAAATCCCTTATTTCACAAACAAATCTTGAGATTAGGCTTTAGAGAATGTTAATGTTTGAAACATGATATTTTGCATATTACAGTAAATAATATGATATCATTGCAAGTGCCATGTTTATTTTCCAAATGTTGCCCAGTCCTATGGAATGCTTCTTTTCATTTTTCCATTGATAACCTTGTTTTATGAAACCCCCCAAATTTACTTTTGGCCCAGGGGAACTTGTCTTTAAGGAACTTCCAAATTGACCCTAGTCAAGACTGAACAGAGTATGAGGAATTCTGGGAAGATGGCAGATTAGATGAAGCAAATCTTAAAACCACCACACCCTTTCCCCACAGAGATAGAAAACAAAGCACATCAAGAAGAAAGAGGACCAAAACTAACAACAGGAGAGAACAGGGGATTCTACTGCTGGTCAACTCATGAGGTATGCCAAGAAAAAGTCTTGAATTCTTGAACTGTTGGATCTGAGGGGTTAGAAGGGGAATCCAAGGACCCCTCCCCCATGGGCTGTGCAGAGTCTCTAGTGGCCCATGAAATCTCCAGGTGGGAGGATGGGTGCACTGGCCTGAAGAGAGGGCCTTGCTGGCACTGGATTCATGGAGTTGAACACAGGTACTGTGGAGGTGGCTAGAGGAGAAAGCCAGAGAAACACAGCAAAAACACTCAGAAGATGGTGGCTTAGTGGAGCAAAACTCCAGATGTACGGCCTTTAACACGCAAAGATAGAGAACATAAGGGTTTGAGAGGAAAGAAAACCAGATCTAATAACAGGACAGAGCAGAGGGATCTTACTGCTGGACTGCTCAGCAAAAACATTCCATCTTGTCCACCCACTTTTTTTTTTCTTTTTTCCCCCTTCTCTTGAGGTTTTAGCTTCAGGGCAAATTAAGCAATACAAACTAATACAGGCTTAATCCCATCAATTGGACAGACTAGAAGTCTTCTGAGGGCAGAGAAACTCCAACACCCCTCCTCCATAGACTGCAGAGAACCTATCTACAAACTCCATTGCCAGCTGGGGCAAGATCTTTCATCAAAATTCATTAAATCTATCTGTTTAAACTATCAGAACAGAGAAGGAAAAATATGAGTAAACAATAGAAAAAGAGAAAATAAATTAGAATTGACAGCTTCTTTCCAGGAAGAGAAAATAAAGCAAATGAAATAGAAGAAGATCAGAAAGCACCAGCAAATTGGACACAGGTTTTGGAAGATCTCAAAATTCAATTAAATCAGGAACTCAAAAAACAATTAAGAGAGACTGAAGACAATTGGAAAAAGGAAATAAATGAACTAAAACAAGAAAATAAGGTCTCAAAAACCAAAATTGACCAGCTTGAAAACAAAGCAAAGAAGATGAAAGATGATCTACAATGAAAATCAGAGTAGAAGGAGATGGATGATCAAAAAGCCAGGGATGAAATTCAGTCTTTAAAAATTAGAACTCAACAACTAGCAGCAAATGACTTCATAAGGCATCAAAAATATATAAAACAAAATTTAAAAAAACATTAAAAAATTGAGGAAAATATGAAATGTCTCATTGACATAACCAAAGATCTGGAAAAGAGATCTCAAAAAGAGAATTGGTCTACCAGAACATCAGGACAAAAGAAAAAGCATGGGCATCATCATACAGGAAATTATCCAAGAAAACTGACCTGGCATTCTCGAAAAAGAGGGAAAAGTGGAAATTGAAAGAATCTACAGATCACCTCCCACATTTAGTCACCAACTGACAACTTCCAGGAATATTATAGTCAAATTCAAAAACTACCAAACCAAGGAAAATAATATTACAAGCTGCTAAAAAGAAGTCATTCAGATACCAGGGAACCACAATTAGGATAACACAGGATCTGTCTGCATCTATATTGAAGGGTCTAAAGGCATGGAATACAATATTCTGGAAAGCAAGAGAACTGGGTCTACAAACAAGAATCAACTATCCAGCAAAAATGACTACTTTTTGCAGGGGAATAAAAATAAATTTAATAAAATTTAAGACTTCCAAGCATTCATTAAGAAAAAAACAGACTTAAACACAGAGTTTGCTGCCCAAACACAGAACTCAAGGGAATCACCATAAGGTTATTAAGAGAGTGGTGAAAAAAACAAAAACAAAAACAAAAAACCAAACAAAAATAAACAACCTTTTCTTTAAGGGACCCAATAAGTTAAATCAATTTGTATCCCTAAAAGAAAAGAAGATAATGGTAAATATTAAAAATTATTATTATCAACAGGGTAACTAGGAGATGTTTACTTAGAGGGAATAGTGACAAACTGTATGGGAAGAAATGTCATGATATATATATGTAGATATAGATATAGATATAGATGTTATAGATGTAGATATAGATATAGATATAGATATAGATAGATGGATATAGATATAGATATAAAACTAGAGGGGGAATAAAGGAGATAATATTAAGAGAAATGGGAAAACACACAAAATGAAGTAAATTTATATTCCATAAAGAAGCAAGTGGGGCAAACAGGGGAGAAGACCAATACTCTGGAAGACTAAAGAGGTTGGAGAGAGGAAATACTTAATACTTAAATGCATTGAAATTAACTTAAAGAAGGAAGAACGATAAGATCCAATGGGGCAGAGAATTGATTCATGTCCTATATAGAAGTAGAAGGGTAACAAAAGGACTGGTGGGGAGGGAAGCAATGCTAGGGAAGGAGAGGGCAGGGGGGTAGCTTAAAAAACCCTAAAGACCAATAAGAGGGGAAAAAGAAGGGAGGGGGGGAAGGAAGTACAATAAGGGAGGGGATTAAGGGAGCTGATTAAGAACAAAATACTGGTATAGAAGGAAATAGTGAAATGATAAAGGGCAGGACAAGGAGAGAAAATCAAAATATTGAGGAATACATAGATGATAATTACAACTCTGAATGTGAATGGGATGAACTTGTCCAGAAAATGGAAGCAAATAGAGGAGTGGATTAGAAACCAAAATCCTACCATATATTGTCTAGAAGAAACTCACATGAGGCAGGCAGACATACATAGAGTAAAAATAAAAGAGCAGAATCTATTGAGCTTCAACTGAGAAAAAGAAGGCAGGAGTTGCAATCATGATTTCTGACAAAGCCAAAGTAAAAATAGATCTGGTTAAAAGAGATAGGGAAGGTAACTACATCCCAATAAAAGGTAGTATAAATAATGAAGAAATAGCAGTACTCAAAATGTATTCACCAAATGGTATAGCATCTATATTTCTAAAGTAGAAACTGGTAGAACTCAAGGAGGAAATAGATAATAAAATTATACTAGTAGGAGATCTAAACCTTTCCCTATCAGATGTAGATAAATCAAACAAAAAATTAAATAAGGAAGACATAAGAGAGGTGAATGAAATCCTAGAAAAATTAGAGTTAATAGATATATAGAGAAATAAATAGGGACAAAAAGGAATACACCTTCTTTTCAGCAGACAATGGAAAATTCACAAAGATTGTACTAGGGCATAGAAATATAGAAAACAAATGCAAAAAAGCAGAAATAATAAATGGAAACTTATCAGATCATAATGCAATAAAAATAGTTATTACCAATGATACATGGAGAGGCAAACAAAAAACTAATTGGAAATTAAATAATATGATTCTCCAAAATATATTAGTGAAAGAACAAATCATAGAAACAATTAATAATTTCATTGAAGACAATGCCATTGATGAGACTTCTTACCAATACCTATGGGATGAGGCCAAAGCAGTTCTCAGTGGAAAATTTATATCATTGAGTAACTATATTGACAAATTAGGGAGGGCAGAGGTTGTTAATGAATTGGGCTTACAACTTAAAAAACTAGAAAGTGAACAAATTAAAAAGCCCCAGATGAAAACTAAATTAGAAATACTAAAAATCAAAGGAGAAATTAATAAAATTGAAATTAAATGAAATATAGAATTGATGAATATGACTAAAAGCTGGTACTTTGAAAAAACAGATACAATAGACAAAGTACTGGTACATCTAATAGAAAAAGGAAAGAAGAAAACCAAATTAACAATACCAAAGATGAAAAGGGAGACCTCATCTCTATTGGAGAAGAAATTAAGGCAATCTTTAAAAACTATTTTGCCCAATCATATGGCAATAAATATAGCAATCTAGGGGATATGGATGAACATTTATAAAATATAAATTTTCTAGGTTAACAGCAGAAGAAATAGAATACTTAAATAACCCCATATCAGAAAAAGAAATTGAATAAGTCATCAAAGTAAAAGAAAAAATAAGAAAAAATCACCAGGGCCCAATGGATTCACAAGTGAATTCTATCAAACACTCAAAGGAAAACTAATCCAAATACTAAACAAATTATTTGACATAATAAGCAAAGAAGGAGTTCTACCAAATTCCTTTCATGACCCAAATACCTTACTGTTTCCAAAGCCAGGTCAACCAAAAACAGAGAAAGCAAAATGCAGACCAATCTCCGTAATCAACATAGATGCAAAACTCTTAAATAGAATACTAGCAAAAACAATCCAGCAAGAGATGAAGAGGGTTATCCATCATGATCAGGTGGGATTTATACCAGGAATGCAAGGATGGTTCAAATTAGTAAAAACATCCTCACAATTGACCATATCAACAAGCTAACGAACAAAAATCACATGATTATCTCAATAAATGCTAAAAAAGCCTTTGTCAAAATAAAGCACCCATTCCTACTGAAAAAAAAATGTATAGGAATAGAAAGACCTTTCTTAAATAATAAGCAGTATATACCTAAAACTATCAAAAAGCAACATATGCAATAGGGATAAATTAGAAGCCTTCCCAATAAGATCCAGTGTGAAAAAAGAATGACCATTATCACTTCTATTATTTTATATTTGTACTAGAAACACTAGCAGTAGCAATTAGAGAAGAAAAAGTAATTGAAGGTATTAAAATAGGCAATGAGAAGACTAATCTATCACTCTTTGCAGATGATATGATCGTCTACTTAAAAAATCGTGGATAATGAACTCAAAAGCTAGTAGAAATAATCAACAACTTTAGTAAAGTTGCAGTATACAAAATAAATGCATGTAAATCATTAGCATTTCTATGTATTTCCAACACATCATAGCAGGAAGAGTTAGAAAGAGAAACATCATTTAAAATCACCCTAGATAATATAAATACTTAGGAATCTATCTACCAAAACAAACATAGGAATTATATGACACAACAACAAAACTTTCTGAACTATTAAAACTAGATCTAAACAATTGGAAAAACATTGATTTCTCATGTTTAGGATGAGCTAACATAATAAAAATGACCATTCTACCCAAATTAACATACTTATTTAGTGCCATACTGTAATGCAGGACTGATGCAAGATCTCTTGCATTTGCAAAATCACCTGAGGCAATCTTGGCAGTTAGCAGAACAGAATGTTGACCCAGCAAGCTCCTGGTCTCAGAAAAAGACAATTGGAGCTGAGACTATAAATATCCCTGGAGAACCAACCTGGGTCCTGATTTCCTTTACCTCTCTCAGACATCCAGCTACCCCACTGGACTTCCCTTTGGGCCCCAGGAGGAGGGACTTGGTGGGAGGTGGAACGTGGGAAAATTAGTTAGCTTAACCTAGCCAGAACATCCCTAAACCAAATTATTACCCTCATTTATCAAGCTGGTTGATAACTCTACATCAGGGCAGTGGAATTTATCCCTGGCTGAGGGGCTGGTTTGCTCAGCCTGATCTTACCTTCTGAGACTCTCTGCCAGCACTGGCTGTTCACCCATAGCAACAGCTTTTCCAGACCTCAACCCTCTTCCCTCAGTTTACCCTTGTGTTTAATAAACCCCTTGGCCAGATTCTGAGAGTATCAGTGATTCATTCATATCATCAACCAGGGCCAGGGCTGAGGAGGAGGAAGTTATCACTTATTCCCTGAGGGGCTAGACTAGGCATCAATTTTATTCAGGAAGTGAACTAGGTTCACTTCCTGTAGGTTTCCAGCTTCTCACCAGCAAGGAGGGCTCCTTCCACCTCACCTTAAAGGAGCCTTCTAGGCTTTTTTCCTACCTACATTACAATACTTTCAAACTACCAAAATGTTTTTTAATGAATGAGAAACAAACTATAACAAAGTTCATTTGGAAGAACAAAAGATCAAGAATATCATGGGAAATAATGAAAAAATGTGAAGGAAGGTGGCCTAAAACTACCAGATATTAAGCTGTATTATAAAGCAGAGTTCATCAGAACAATATGGTATTGCCTAAGAGACAGAAGGGAGGATCAATGGAATAGACTTGGGGTAAGTGATGTCAGCAAGATAGTCTATGATAAACCCAAAGAGCCCAACTTTTGGATGAAAATACACTATTTGACAAAAACTGCTGGGAAAATTGGAAAACAATATGGGAGAGATTAGGTTTAGATCAACATCTCACAACATCAGTTGTGAACTGATCCAACCATTCAGAATGGCAATTTGGAACTGTGCCCAAAGAATGCTAAAAGACTGACTTTCCTTTGATCCAGCCTGTTCCCTCACATGAAAAATGAGAGGATCTAACTAGATGGCTTATGAGGTCTCTTCTAGTCTACACCTAAGATCCTATGATCCTGCGTGATATAAAAGTTCTAATTATGTTAATCCTTCCATTTTGTGGTGAGGGTCAGGTAATTTGAAATACTTAAGTCCATTCTTTTCAGCTATTAGAAAAATGGGGACACTTTTTTAGCTGAGCAATGCAATTTCAAACAATGATTTCAAATTATTTTTATAAATACAATGATTAATTATCTGTCTATACCAAGTAATATTTTGGTTTCTAACACCCATAAACTGAGAGAGGAAAGAGTTCCTCATGTCATTTAAGAAATATCTCCTTGATAAATATCCCTGTGTGTCATTTGGCTGTCTCTAAATGTAGTAAGCAATTAATCCCCTCTGCTTTTGGTCCATATAACTTCCATGTTAATTGCAAAGACTTTATATAATTATGCCTTACTGAGCCTGTTTGTATTCACTATTTCATTCACCTTTGTTCAGCTTCAATGATTTTTTCTTTTTCTTTTAATTCAACTTACCTAAAACATCTTCATATTTTATTATTTCTGTTATTTAGAATCAAAAATATGTCCCTAAGTTCCTAATTAAATAAGAACCAACTTAGTGATTTTATTTTTAATTTTTTAGTTAGCTTTCATGGTTGTTGCTTTTAATATAATATTCACTATTCAGAGTGAAGGAAGAGAGCCTACATTAATAGATTTGTTGCCCCATGCAAATTGTCTTCATATGATATTAACCACCTATTACCACCATTCCCTCCTGTAAAATGTTGCAAGTTTCATCAGATTTAAAATCCACTAGCTTGTCTTGTATCATAAGGGGATATGTGGCTTAGGCCTATGTATATATTCCATACCCATACATGCTGAAAAAACCCACTTCTGCATTAGATGAAATCATGGCCCCATAACCACCCAACAACTTTATCAGATATACTTTCACTTGGTGAGGTCCTCTCACTGTGTCACTCACTGTCTGAGCTTCTGTTGGTGAGCTTGCTCTCTCTCTGACTGCTGTTGTAGACAGACAGACAGAGATTTTACTCTTGGCTGGTAAAAGGGAAGAGAGACCTCTGAATCCCATCTGAAGAGGGTTTCTATTTTCCTGATTGAGAAAAGTCATCCTTTTATTAAGAAAATCTTTCCATGGTTATATGATTCATGTTCTTTCCCTCTTCTCCTCCCACCCCCCTCCCTTAACCAATGCACAATTCGTTTGGTTTTATATGTGTCATTGGTCAAGACCTATTTCCATAAGTAAGTGTTAAAATTAATGGTTTGGCTAAATATATGAAAATTATAAATATTTTATTTGCAAAAGAGGTGGAAAGAGTGAAAGTAGAGACATACAGAAGACATTATTAACCTATCTAACTAAATATTGTTCCAGTGCTTGGCTCAGCCATGACTTCTTAACCTTCAACCTGAATTAAACTCTCTCTTTTGAAGACAGGAAGGGAAAGCCAGTTATCCACTCATCCAAGTTCCCTCCAAGAGGCAGGTCAAGACAATGACTTAAGCTCAAGGTGACTCCTGAGGCCAACTTTCTTCTTCTTGGAGTCAACTCTTCTTGGAGTCCATTACCCCAGGCTCAGAAATTCAGGGTCTTTTACAGTGGCTTCTTGTCTTCTCCTCTCTTCACAGGTGCCAATCACAGTTTTCAAATACTCTAGCACTGCCCTAGGAGCAGTATTTGTGGGAACCAGTTTACACCTTCTGGAGGGGTGAATACTCATTAAAAGGATTCACACTTTCTGAGGGCTTGAACTCTTAAAAGAATTCACAAATGTCTGACTGTTTGAGTTAGAAAAAAAGGGTGGAGCTTTCTAAATATCTTGCTGGCTTCTCACCTAGCACTAGGTACAGTGTGAATTCAGGAAGTGGTTGGCAAGCTGTGTTGATTCAGTCAAAAGGTAGACAAAGGAGAGTTAATCCTGTCTTCACAATCTAGTGAGGTACTTAGGTTGATGTTAACTCAGAAAAAAATGTTTTTCCGTGGTTACATGATTTAAGTTCTTACTCTCCCCTCCATACCCAACCCCCCTCCCCATAGCCAATGCGCATTTCCACTGGTTTCTTCATGTGTGATTGATTAAGACCTATTAGTGTTAACTCAGGATAGACAATAGAGTAAAGAATTCTCTTTCACATATTATTGATATTTTCACTATGGTGATTGCTTAGAGTTTACAACCCCAATCATATCTCCATCTACCCATGTGATCAAGCAGTTGTTTTTCTTCTGTGTTTCTGCTCCCACAGTTCTTCCTCTGGATGTGGATAACATTCTTTCTCATAGGTCCCTCAGAAATGTCTTGGATCATTGCATTGTTGTTAGTAGAGAAGTTCATTACATTTGATTGTGCTACAGTGTATCCATCTCTGTATATGAGTTTCTCCTGGTTTTGCTCCTTTCACTCTGCATCAATTCCTGAAGGTCATTCAGGGTCACATGGAATTCCTCCAATTCATTATTCCTTTTAGCACAATAGTATACCATCACCAACAGATACCACAATTTGTTTAGTCATTCTCCAATCAAAGGATATTCTCTCATTTTCCAATTTTTTCCCACCACAAAGAGCATGACTATAAATATTTTTGTTCAAGTCTTTTTCCTTATTATGAGAGAAGTCATCTTTAACAAGAAGCTAATAGATCTGCTTAGCTGGATAACAGTTTTGGAGATTCATAGTCTCATATATGTGGAGAAGTTTACATGTAGAGAACATGTGTGACCAAGATACAAAAATGAGGGGGGTAATTGACACCTCTTATCCCAAAGATTTATTGATGTTTTCTAGTAGCCTCATTTTATATCCCACTCTTGGCTTGTTTCCTTTTTGTAGTCTTTGCTGAACCATTTCAGAGTGTCTGCTGGATGCTGGGTAGCCAAGGTCATAGTATCTGGACATTCCCTGTTGAAAACTCCTCTGAAAATAACTTTTTCATACTCTGATCTGCTGAAGCCTAAACCACTTTGGTCTCTGTAACCACTAGCTTCTGGATCAGCATTAAATCTTTTATTCTCTTTTCTTTGGAGAGGGAGTGAATGGATAAGGGGGAGCATTATGTTTTTTACTTTATACTATATGAGATTTTCAAAATCATTTTCAAAAAAGAAAATACCTAAAACCATCAACAAACATCATATGCAATGGGGATAAATTAGAAGCCTTCCCAATAAGATCAGGAGTGAAACAAGGATGCCCATTGTCACCTCTATTATTTAACATTGTACTAGAAACACTAGCAGTTGCAATTAGAGAAGAAAAAGAAATTGAAGTTATCAAAGTGGGCAAGGAGGAGACTAAGCTATCACTCTTTGCAGATGATATGATGGTCTACTTAAAAAATCCTAGAGAATCAACTAAGAAGCTTGTAGAAATAATCAACAACTAGCAAAGTTGCAGGATACAAAATAAATGCACATAAATCATCAGCATTTCTATACATTTCCAACACACTAGAGCAGCAAGAAGTAGAAAGAGAAACACCATTCAAAATCACCCTAGACAATATAAAATACTTAGGAATATACCTACCAAAACAAACACAGCAACTATATGAAAACAACTACAAAATACTTTCCAAACAAATAAAACTGGATCTAAACAATTGGAAAGCAATTGATTGCTCATGGGTAGGACGAGCTAACATAATAAAAATGACAATTCTACCCAAATTAATTTACCTATTTAGTGCCATACCTATCAAGCTACCAAAAAACTTCTTTACTGAATTAGAAAAAACTATAACAAATTTCATTTGGAATAACAAAAGATCAAGAATATCAAAGGAAATAATGAAAAAAAATGTGAAGGAAGGGGCCTAGCAGTACCAGATATTAAACTATACTATAAAGCAGCAGTCATCAAAACAATATGGTAACTGGCTA
>NC_058132.1:235006699-235139448 GCF_016433145.1 Gracilinanus agilis | reverse complement strand
TGATTGAGGGTGTGGACTCGAAACTACCACACCAATGCAACTACCAACAATTTGGAAATTGGTCTTGATCAAGGACACATGACAAAACTAGTGGAAATGCGCATCGGCCATGGGTAGGGGTGGTGCGGGGGGTCGGGTTGAAGGGGAAAGGAGGAGCATGAATCATGTAACCATGTTAAAAATGAATATTAATAAATGTTAAAAAAAAGAAAAAATATTCTGGGACAAAACAATAAAAAATAACTTGTGTTCTAATCTCTTTATCTCTTAGAATTTTGAGTGCTGAAGCCTCTTGTTAACTCAGCAGGAGATATTAAGCTTGAGGTGCCTATCTCTTTAGAACAAAAAACGAAATCCTCTAAGCTAACTAATATCCTCAAACTTAGCATTTTCTTTTCTTATTTTCCAGTTCTATGGACTTGGTCGACTCTGTTAGAGATCTCACCTTAGTTGATTGTGAGCTTTCTATATTATGTATCATTAGGGCTTGATAGTTTTATTTTCTCTGAGGCTTTTGAGCATCACATAGCTTCCTGTTTATCTCTCAAATAAAATTTATTGTTATCACTACTTTGCTTGAGAAAATGATTATAATTTTCCCCTTTTTACCGAGTTTAGGATGATAGATCATATTCTAAGCTGTCATTTACATTGATTCAAATATTCAATTGAATATTTGTATTTTAAGTATATATCATAGGCTCTGGATTCTAATCCATTCTCCAACTCTTCCATTTCATGAATTTCCTCTTTTTCTTTCCTCGCCTTTCTCTCTTCCCTTAATCTCTTCCCTTTCATTCTATGCCTTCTTCTCTCAAAAGTACTTGTCCTCCTTTGCTGAGAAGAACCTTATCCATTCTCCTCTCCCCAATAAAAAATGAGTAAGTAATTAGTTTTTTATAAATTTAATTTTATTCGTTTAAAGCAACCCCATTCAAATACCACCCTTTGCCTCAAATATCTCTTCAATATTTCAAAATACTTCAATGCTATTAATTCTACTGTACCTTTTCAATTAATGGTAAACATTTCTGAAAATGGTTCTTAATATTTTTGATTATACATACATGATACAGTAATTTCTGTTTGAAATGAGAATTCTTCAATTTTGAAACATCATTTTTGAATATATAAAATCTATGTTTTCTCTTTGGAATTTGATTTCCTATGCATTTCATTGCCCTATACTTTGCACTTTTGCCACAATAATTGCAAGCAATTTTTAGAAGGGATTTTCTACATTACAACATCTAGTTGTTTTTTTTTGTTTGTTTAATCATGTTTTGTTTTCATAGATTTTTCTTAGACTTTAGAAAACAATTATGCCCACATCTCTATTTAGTAGTATAAAAATTTGTGTAAAATGTAAATTCCAAAACATTTTGATAAATGACTTCAGTCATCACAGTGTTGTTATGTTTTAAAAAAATATGTTACAATGGTATAAGGCGTATAAAGGAAATATATTTGGTATTAAGTATATTTTCACTTAGGGAACATAAAATAACTAATAACTTAGTTCAAGTTATCTCAGTCAAAAATTAGAAGGTTACTTCACTGCTTTGAATTTATGAACAGAACAACATACCTTTACGCAGGTAAGATTATTTTCTTCTCTTTTTTGCTAACAGTGCTCATAGTTTAAGCAGGTGAAAATATTTTTTAAAAACTCTTAGCTGAATATTGCCACATTTATTTTCAGTATAATTCCATAAGTATTTAATAAAGAGAACAAAATACTATAAATGTATATATTGCTTCTTGAAAACAGTCTTTTGGAAAAATATTAATGGGTTTAATTAGCGCATAAAGATATGTCATTTAAGAAAAAAACTTTTTATACTATTCTTCTTTTAATTGAATTAATTTTTCATATATATTAAAATATGAAAAAAATGAATAAATAGAAGCATAAACATTCCTCACTCTTTAGTAAGGAATGTTGGGATAGATCAACCAAAGAAAATTTACCTAAAGAAACAGAATAAGAAGTAAACAGAGGATTATTATAATTAAAAATAAAAGGATAGTTAAATTTCTTTCTGTTGATAAACACCACACTAAGATAAGATTATATTTCTAAAAGGTCAACTTCACTTAAGTTCAAACTTTTTGTATACATATGTTAGATAATATTATGTATATAATATGCTTATGAACATATCTGCCTTATTGTTGTTCAGATACTTATGGGACTCATAGTATAATCGTCAAAATTTCTTTATGATACATTTATTGGGTTGAAGAGAAATGTTTAGAAGTTAATCCACAAGTTATGCCTGAAAAAAGACTCAGTAGAAACTCCTAATGTTCTCTTAAGTTTCAGCCACTAAAATATAATTCTAACTTGCTTTTACCCTTTTATTTTATTTTTAAATATAAATTTATTCTTTGTTTATTTGTTGTATTAAAATCCCCAAGTAACACTCTACTTATATTCCTCCCCTCAATGGAAACAGTAGTGGTCTTCTATTTTTATGATTTTGTTTCTTTCTTATTTCATTGGAACTCATAGCAGATACTCTAATTTTGCTAAGATAACTTATCTTGGTGAATGATTGTGGCCAAAATCAACTCCTACTAACAATAACTGCAGACAGTGAGAAACGGGCAAAATAAAGAACATATAGTAGAGAAAGTATAAAAAATAATGCAAGCAAAGGAAACTCAATGGCAAAAGGAAAAAAATGATCAAGAATTATATTATCAGCTGTGCTATCTTGTAGCTCCTCACCTTATTCTTACTTACCTTCTTCACCGAGCACTAAACAAAATGAACTGGGAGTTACTTGCTGAGAGTTGAGGTCCCTATAGCTTAGGTTGAGTACTCTTAATTCATCGTTGAAGGCTATACACTGAGGGCTGGCATAGAAATGAGATCTCTACACAAAGGGCCTTGTGTGTCATGCTGAAGGCTGGGAGCTCCATGTGGCTGATAGCCTCTCTTTGATACCTCTCAACTGCCTTCCCCATCCCCATTCTATGTCACAGGGTTGATGAAAGTCCAGTATGACAGTTGTGGAAATGATAGAAATTCAGAAATAAAACTAACTTAGGGAATCCTTTAAATTCTTCTATAATTTAATTCTTCCTTGCTAGAGATTTAATTAGCCTTATGATCCTTATGAAGCCAAAGTTCAGTAGTTAACATTCCATAGGAGGGAAAAGAAATCTCCAAATACTATGAAAGCTATTATAATTAAAATAATTCCAAGCTAAAGCTTCACAAAACGAGGATAATTCTGCATTAACTACAAGATGAATCCATGAAAAATGAATGGACTAGTCATAATAATTCAGAGGGTTTTGGGAGGCCATTAGGCAGAAATCTCAGAAGAAATAATTAGTGAAATTGGTCCTATTAGTGACAACCTTACCAAGTATAAACAACATAGAAGACAAGCTAGATACCTTGAAGAAGTAATGGTTATCTTAAAAACAATTGAGAGAAATGGACTCCAACATTTAATTATGCGGAAAGAAATAATTGATCAAAGCTAGAAGCCAGCAAAATTGGAAGATTACAATGAGGCTCATGTAATAAAAAACAACTGACCTGTATATTGAACATGAGAAGAGAATTTCAAGTTCATCACCCCCCCCCCCAAATGGGCATGATTAAAAAAACAACAAAGAGAGAAACTTTAGATATAATATGAAGGAAATGATAAAATAAAAATTTTCCAAATCATTTGTATCTAAGGGCAACATAAAAACAATTAGAATCCATCATACCATTAGAAAATAGAAACAAATATATCATACTCAGATGTTTGCCTGTCAAAATATATAAGACTAAGGATAAAAATTTTTAAAGAATTACATATTGTCAAAGAAGAAGAAAGTCACATGACAAGGAATCTCAAGCAGAATTGCAAAAGAAGTAGAAAACAGAAAAACAATAGAAAATTAAAGAAACCCTAAAATCTGAAAGTAAACATATGTTAATTTAAAATGGATTTCTAAGGCAAAAAATGCCCTTCAAACATTTTTGTTAAAATTTGAATGGAAGTGTTGCTGAGAAGCAAACAAATCAGTCAAAAGAATCTTAGAAGATAAACCATTTTGAACAAATTGAAAGATTTCTGGCATAGTCAAATGATAAAATCAAAAAAAGTGGATAAGCTTCACATCTCTTCACTACCTTAATATCTAAAGGCAAATATAAAAAGAATAGACATCTCTTATGATTACTTACCTGAGTGACTTTGGACAAGTCACTTACCTTGCTTTCCCCTCCATACACACAGAGCAAATCTTCATTTTCTCATTTGAAAAAATGAAAGAGTTGGAGTAGGTGTCTTATGAAATCTCTGCTAGTTCTATATCTCTTATTTCACTCCAATAAAATACAATCTCCATTCAGTCTAGAGTTCAGTCTTTATGAATTAGGTCAAGTCTATTTAACCAACTTTTGTGCATACTACTTTCCTTTGCTCTTGTACCTTCTATCCATCCCAAAACAACTACTTGATTTTATTCTGCCCTTTTCTGATGTTAAGGAGCCTTTCACATGTTCTCTTTCCTACTTGGAATTATATCTCCTCACAATCTTTCTGACACAGAATCTCTGCTTTCAAAGCCCAGTTCAAACATTATCCTTGCCTTAGCCTTCTCTTATTTTCCAGGCAAAAGCAAACTTTTCCTCCTTGAATTTCATAGAAATATTTTTGGATCCGTTTTGTGTATTTTTTGGACTTTGAAATATATTTACCTTATGTAATATCATTTCTGCTATGCAAAACGGAGAGCAGGATGATGGAAACTTAGCAGTTTAGAACTTGGAACCAATCTAGCTTGCCATGAGCCAGCAAGGAGAGACAGTTGCTGGCAGACTATAAAAAGCAAGATTTTGAACAAGAAGCTCTCTCTATTTGGAGAAGGAACTTTTGGTGGGACGTTGGTTGGGAACTGGGATAGGCCAAATCAACCCAGGATACCTGCATCTAGTTCTAATCACTACCACCCTCAACTTCTGTGTAAGGTTGTGTTATATATCCTAATCAATCATCATCAAGAAAGAAGCAATATAAATACCATCAAATAGTCTGGTTCAGGCTAAGCAGCCTGACCTGGCTAGGTTGCAACCAAGAGGACAAACCTCTCCAGCTGATAATCTCAAACCGGACTACTTTCAATTAATAGTACCTGATCATCAGTAGTCTAGCTAAGCTTTCCTTATACCTCTTTCCTTCAGTCCCTGTTTCCCTTCCCTAAGTCTGCTGTTATTAAATTCTGAAACTTACTTAGGTGGATGTCATCATTACCCTAAGGATCATCAAACATATCCCTGGGTATCTGAGGGAAGAGGATTACTCAAACTAAAGTTAAACCTCAGTCACTAGCATTATCCATCAGTTTTGGAGGCAGGACAAGCAATCAAAGAAGCTGTGTGATCTCTTATTTGATCACTTATTCCTATGACACTGCTATAGTGGAGCTGGGTGAATTAGTTTAGACACAAATATCCCTGTGGGATCTTGGTGTTCACAACCACAACTTAATGTTCACCTAGGGATTCCCACTCTCACTCAGCTTCAGGTTCTTATAGCATAAGAAGACTTTGGGCCATCCCATTACCAGCATATCAGCTCCTATAACACTTATTATATAGGTTCACCTCTTACTAGATTATAATTCCATATGGGAAGGAATTTTGTTTCATTTTAGTCCCATCACAGAATATTGAATACAGGAATAATTATAACAAGATATCAATTATACATGGTTAATTACACTATAATTTAATATAAATTGAATATATTGATAATGATTTTAAATGTATTAATATAATATGTTAATATAACATTAGTAAAATGTGCATTAAATTTAATATAATAGTTTGTTGCAGTTTTAGAAAGTAAAATGTGTCAATGATATTCATTTCATTTTTATATCAAACCTTGTTTTGTTTAGACTTAGTCAAGAAATGCCATTGCTTATCAATGGTTTAAAAACTAAATAATATTTATAGTGATAAGGGAAATAAAAACAATATTATTTCCTCTATAATGTATATTTTAAATATATCAAAATTAACTACTTTAGTTCTTTATTACTCCTGGACTATGTAATGTACATATTGGTTTCTTTTTGTCTGATGTCAAAAGAGCAGGAAAAAAAGTAAAAATTTCAGATAACAAAATAGTGCTATCATCATGTTCCCAAAAGAACTGATTTAGCATGTCAGCTCCCATACCTAAGAATCAACATAATTAGCTGCTTTAGACATAAACTGTTAGACATGTATATTTTGATCTTTGGGGTCATCTGTATGAAATCTGGTATAGAGCACAATTTTTTCACATTTTGGGGGGTGACGTTTGTTTGTGTCTTTTTGTAAACCTTTCACATAGAATAAACCTGACATGCCAGAAACCTCCATTTGTTTCCTTATTTTAAGAGATAATCAATATAAAACTTTCATTTTTGCTACATTATGGGCTCTTCTACTATGTATATATGTATATATACATACATATATATGTCTTTTACAACATTTCACTTAAAATCCTATATTTATAAAATTGTGCATGTGGGTGTATGTATGATTGAGATAGAGAGAGGCAGAGAGAGAGAGAGAGAGAGAAAGAGGTCAGAGAGACAAAAAGAGACAGAAAGACATACTTCTTGTACAAATAGATTAGACTAATTTAAAATAAATTTCCATGGCAAATCTATAAATCAACAAATATTTGTTGAGCACCTAATAGATGTCAGGACAATGTAAAGCACTGAGGAAATAATTACAAAGTAGTTACTGTCTTCAAAGAACTCTTATTTTAATGAGTAATATAACACATAGAGCAGTGATTCCCAAACTGGGTGCCACAGCCACCTGGTGGGTACTGCAGCTATCCATGGGGGCGGTGATGATCACAGGTGCATTTGGGGGTGGTGAATAACTGTAAGGGGGCAGTGATAGTATGTGACGGGGGGCACTAAGTAATATTTTTTTCTGGAAAGGGGGCAGTAGGCCAAAAAAGTTTGGGAACCACTGACATAAAGGGAAGTGGACATTAGGAAACTGGATTTTGGTCTAGAAAGTCAGGAATTACAAATGGAGCTCAGTGAAGCTGATTGTCATATCCTTTCTGATAAGGCCACATTGACTTGACTATTATTCCTAATTGAAGAGCAAAGAATAGAAAAAATGGTAAACTAGGCCTGTGGCAGGGCAGATGGCCTAAACTGGCAAGAGATTATATTTTAGTAAATAATACTAATGTAAGGAACATTAATTTTAATAAATATTATTTTAATATACATTAATGATCTGTCACATTTCTTTTAAATCATATTGAAAATAAATATTATAACTTTAATTTTGTTAAAATAACATTTTGTTTTGTGTCCAATTTATATTGAAATCTTTTTGTCCATATATTCCCTTCTCCAGACATATATTTGTATGAAGATAGGGTTTGCATATACAAATGGATATCTTCAGAGTCCATTCCAAATATTGCCAAATTGAATAGTTCATATTAAGCTAAATCCACTAGTAGAAGTGATAGAATTCCTTAGGGGTTAAGGGCTATATTCTCTTTATTTTGTTTATTTATTTTTTATTATTTTTTAAACCCTTAACTTCTGTGTATTGGCTAATAGGTGGAAGAGTGGTAAGGGTGGGCAATGGGGGTCAAGTGACTTGCCCAGGGTCACACAGCTGGGAAGTGTCTGAGGCCAGATTTAAACCTAGGACCTCCCGTCTCTAGGTATATTCTCTTTATATAAGACATTTTCTTCCTATCTTACAGTTCCACATCCACCGCACCAAGGAATGAGCTGATTTAACAGACTTATTTAATTTGGCCATCTGGAAGGAGGAGTGATAGGAAGATATACAAATATGCCCCCTAGGACAGCACTGGTGAACTTTTTAGAGATCCCGTGCCCAAACTGCATCTTCAAGCCACCTATGAGCCCCCTGTGTTAGCCTATAGAGTGGAGGGAAAAAGTGCTCACATTGGTCTGCTGGACAGATGGGTAGGGGATTCAAAAAATGTGTTCAGGCTTGTTGGAGAGGGGAAATGAAGCAGCTCTCTCTGGCACACTGGGGCATGTGTGCCACATCTTTGTCAACATTTCGATCTTCATCAACATGGCAACAGTCAAAATCTTAAGGAATTTTCTTATCCCACTCTTTGTGATTAGCCTCATATGACCTGTTTAATATGGAAGTATTAGCTAATATTTTTTGTAGAGAGACAAATGTCTTTGTGCAATTTGACATGTAGTTTTATTCTCCTAGGCCAGATAAAGATGAGAACCTTTAGATGGTAGTGAGATGTACTGATGCCACCTTGTATCTTTCTATGAATAAATATGTTCCCATGTTTTGTATAATTTCTAATGAACCCTAGAGTAAGATCTACTGAGCCTGAGGCTTTCTTTATGTTCCTTGTAATTCTGAATTTGACCATCATTTCAATGAATAATGATTTGATGTACAGGGAAATGTGTATTAACATAAAGAAAATCTAGCCTAGAGCAACTGATGAGAGAAGCAGATAACATGGGCTAACGTTTCCCCTATTTTCCTATCATAAATGTGTAATTTTCTAGGGAATAATTAAGTTATAAGAATAGAAAAAAAAGTTCAGATAGGTTATTATAGTTAATTTAAGCTTCAAATTAAAGAAGCCAACAAACTGAGAAATAAAAGAAACCACCTAATTTGTCAACTAAGTTCTGCTTATGAAAAATCCTAGCTTTTAGGAGAAAAAAAAGTGAAATTCTAATATTCCCCTTGATAATAAATGAATAAATAATTACATAAGAATATAATATGTTATACCAATATTATTATCCCATTATTTCTTTCACTTATCTTAACAGATATTTCATTCAAATTTACCCCAAGTCCTAAAGTAGCTCTTAAAGCCTGCTAACTAGAATCATTTAAAAATAAAAATGTTGACACTCTAATACATGATATTTATCACTTATTTCATTTATATTATTGAATATGTTATTTAATACATTATTGCCCAAAATACACAAAATCAGCAAAGCATCATACATCCTTATGTTAGTACAAATATTTCCTTAAAATATTTAAACTATTTGAAAACAGAATTTCCATTGGACTCCCTATTGTATGTTCAATGTTTATTTCTTCTAGTTGATTAATTTTATAACAAGATTATGAAATGAATAAGATTGAGGGAACAGGGGAGCAATCTAATTGACTGAGAATACCAATTTGTTTATGTATCAGGTGTTTATGTGTTCATAATTTATTAGCAATATAATTTTTTGCTCATATACTCAGATCTGTTGAACTTTCCTAAATTCTCAAGTACTATTTAGAGTTCAATACTCCCATTGTATTTTTCTGACTTTACAAATGGTTTTTATTTTGTTCATATTTAGTTTCATTTTTATAAAAACAGAGAACAAAAAAGTATCATGTTGATCCTTGATTCATGTTCAACATTATGTCAGGAAAGGCAATCAGGGACAAGTATTTGCATTGCCTATTATTTGGTTTTAGGAAAACCAAGTCCAAAGCTAGGAGGGACAGACTTGCTAGGCAATATCAAATGCCAGTAGATTAATGAATAGAGATTTCAAATCACTATTATAAATATTCATTTATAGCAACCTATCCTCAGTTTTCCTTTTCCTTCTATATATTATTTAAATAATCTGTCTAATTATTTTGTCACCAGAAAACTTCTAATTGAGACCTCTTGAAATATTTATAGAAAAATCTTATAGACTCTTATGATTGTAAGGGACTTGATATCCAAGGATATCAAACTCTACCCCTTAAATGATAGACAAAAAAACTAAGTAACAGAGATGAAAAAATTTGCTCAGTGTTTTCTATACTTTCTATTCTATACCACATACACACATGTGAATATACATATTTATGTATGTATATAGAGTTCAGAATATAATTATATCATATATACATTATAATACTATCTTTATTATCTCTATATATTTTAGTTTCACTTTTCTTCCAAGTATTTCTTTTTTTCTCCTCTCATTTCCCTTAGTTTCCTAAGGCCTGAGGGAAGAAAATCAACATGTTTGTATTTTATTTTGTCAACTATTTACCAATTGCATTTTAGTGTGCTTTAGGCTCTGTGAAATTGATTATTGATTACCAAGTTTTGATTTGTAGTTAGGAATTTTGTTAATTATAATATTAAAAATTCCAACTAAACTTTATCATTGTAACAAAGCTTTTAGGCTTTGAGGTTTGGCAGATCCAATGTCTACCCTCAATAAATGATCAAAACAATATGCCAGTTGAGGGAGATAAGAAAGATGATTCAGTCTGGTCAGAAGACATTTTACTATGCTAGATTCTGCTGGTCCAGTGTGGTAGATAAGAAAACTTCTGGGGAATGTTGCAAGGAGAAGATGAATTCTATGCTCTCTTCCTCAGCCACATGAATTCTGGAAAGTCTCTGACCTAGGAAGGCACTGTGGGATTGATTATTACAAGCAGATTTTGGCCTAATCAGAGTTTTTTGATCACTCTGATAGGTGAAAGTTCATGGTCAGGTGGTCAAATAGTGTAATTAAGTATAATTCACAATCACATTTTAGGGGGTGTTTCTGAACCTTATGTAACCACTAAACTCTTTTTAAAAAGCTATTCTAATTGAATTAGTGGGTTTTGGTTACTGGGGGATTATTTATTATTGGAAACTTATGGCTTTGCGAATAAATAGATAAGCTTGGACCTTTTGTGCCTCAGTCTCTTATTATCACAGTTTTATTGCACAAGCCTCCATCGGGAGTGTTATTGGCTTCTTGCATAAAGCACATGAGTCATATTTTTGACAGTGGCTTTAAGCTACCCATTTTATCTTTTCAGTTTATTGGGTTATCATGAGAAACTGTGTCTTTGGATGAATGCATGCATTATTTATTGCAAAATATTAAAGAATTAAAATATCAAGAGGTAGAAGTAACTTAGGAGCCCCTCTGATCCAACTTAACCCCCCCCCCAATTTCACTTTACATATAAGAAAATTGAGAATCAGCATAGCCAAGTAAGTGGCCCAAGATCAGAACTAGTGACCCAAAGAGAGAGAATTCAAATCAACATCTGTTTTCCAATTCAATATCCATTTATTAAATACCTACTTTGTACAAAAGTCTGTATTTGAGGTACAAGGTCAAGAAGGTAACAGTTCTTGAAGAAATTCATGTTCTATTGGAGGATATAAAACTACATAAATCGGAATTTTTTAGAGTAAGATAATGTTCATAATTTGGGAATAGGGATCAGGGCCACCATCATCTGGGAAATTATCATCCCAACCATCAAAGATTCAGTTATTGAGAATTTTAAAACAGAACCAAAAAGAGCATTTAAGGTTACCTTTAAATACACTAGGAATTCTAAGAGGCAAAGTTAAGGAGGGATTACTTTCTAGGTAAGGAACATAGCCTCCAAAACACTGCATAGAGATAGAAAATGGAATATTCAGTTAATAGAAAATTTAATAAGTCAATTTGACTAAAATATAGAGTGCAAAGAAAATTAATATAAAATAAATCTGAAATATAAGTAGGAGCCAGATTGTCAAAGACTTGCTTTATAAGTTTGGATGAAGTTCTAATACTTTATCCTAGAGGCCAATACATCTTTTTGAGCAGGGAATTTACATAGCTTGATTTGTATTTTGCAAGTGTTAATTTGGAAACTACATGAATCCTGAATTAAAAATGAAAGACACTAAAATTAGGGAAATCATTTAGGAAATATACTTAGGTAAAAAGTGATTAGGGCTTAAATTAGAATACTGACTGTGAGTGAAGCAAAAAGTATGGTTCCAAGAAATATTAGGAAGGTACAAATGACCAAACTTGGCAAATGATTGAACACAGAGAGATAAAGGAGAAGAAAGAGTCAAGGATAGTTATAGTTTTGTTAATGGTATTTCTCTGGAAAAAATATGGAATTCTGAAGATGAGTTTAAAAGGGAAAATAATGCAATCATTTTTGAACATGTTGAGTTTGAGACATCAAAGGAATAAGCACGTAAAGGTATCTAGCTGGGAAGTAGCAATGCACAACTGGAATTCAGGATAGATTTGGACTTTATCTCTGAAGGAATAATAATTTATTCCATAGATATTTAGGAAATTATAAAGAGTTAAAATGTAGAGGGGATGAGGAAAGTGTATAGGAAAAAAATTTACAGGATATCTACTTAAAAATTTTATTAAATTTTCCAAATCAAAATGAAAGAGATACAGTTTAATTCATTATGGATGTAAGGAACATGATTTAGTTCTCTGAATGTTTTAGTAATTGCTATAAAGAGGTTTTACATTTATATTTATATATTTATATATGAACAGTATATATTTGTATATGTATACATGTATTTACATACAAGTACATTCTTTGCAAATAGTTAGCTGGTGCTCGGTTTATATCTACTGATTATAACAACGATAATCTAGGAATATGGTACCTGACAAAGCAGTTAAAGGCATTCAAGTTGTTGAAATATCAATGGAAAACACATACAATTGTTCCCAGGTGTTATTCTGATGTCTCATCAAGCTGTAGAAGGGACCCTAGTATCTTTAAAAGTATTCTAGAAAGTATAATCTCTACTAAATTATACCATGCTGAAAAGTTCTGGATCCAATAGATCTTAGAGATAACATAATTCTAGTGACAGGCCATCAATTTTTCAAAAGTCAAGCCAAGCTTGTTAGGAATAAAGAAAGTCATCACAAAGCTTATCCACTAGATGATGAATGTTTTGACCATGAAAAACCAGCAATGAAATTTTAAAAAAATATCACTGGTCTTGTGCAGCAGTGATAGCAGCATAAAAGCAGGAGAAGAGCCAGAGAATACTAAAAATCATCATTTTGTACAATTATAACTATGACCTTAATTGAAAATACTCTAAATGTGCCACGTTTCTACAATGATCAGTAAAATGTGCTATTTCAAGAATATGAAGACAAAAAGGAAATTGCAGCAAAGTGGAAGCTTAAAGATCTCTTTTGGGAAAGCAAATGATTTGGGAGAGTTGATTTCATTGTGTATCAAAAAGCAACAAGAAACATTAATTGAACTGTAGGTGGCACAGGGGACAAAGTGTAGGATGTTAAGCATGAAGACCTGAGTTTAAATCTTTCCTCAGATTCTAGGGAAATCTTGTACCCGTTTCACATCTAAGATAATTTATCTATAAAATAGACAAATTAATAGTAAACGCCACAGGATTATTGTTAAGATCAAAGTATTTGATATATAAAGAGCATTGTTAATTAGAAAATATGATATAAATGCTAGGTATTATCATCATAGACATCAAAAGACTAGATTAGAGATTACAAAATTCATAAAATTCATAAAATTCAAAAAATTCATAAAAGGAATAAAGCAACTAAAAAACCAAAATAAAAAAATAAAACTTGACAAATCAAAATTTGGCATAAACTGAAATGAACCACAATACTATCAAAAATACTACAGATGAAACTGCAGAAGAAAAACAAATTGATATGCAACATGTCATACTTGACAAATTTTTTCTAACAATCTTTTCATCATTAATGACCAAGGAACCATCATACTGTACAAGGAAAAAAATATAATCTAAACAGAGGTCCTTAGTTTTGTGCCATGGACTCAATTGTCAGTATAATGAACACAATGGAACCTTCTTAGAATGTTTTTAAATGAATAAAATAAAATACAGGTAATTACAAAGAAAACCTGAAGTATTATCCATGGACATAAATTCAGAACCTCTGACCTAGAAAGAAAAAAGTTTAATAGAGCACTAACCCCCATCAAGTTCACACTAAACAAAGCTCAACAGGATATAATATTCAAGAATGCATTAAGAGATTGCTTGAGAAAATAACTTAAGGAGGGGAAGATCATGAGGAATGGAAAAAATTATGATGAGAAAAAAACAAAATAGCAATTAAGAAAATATCAATAACCACTGATATATACAAATACTCTATCATGTTCATGAAATCCTTAAAAATTTAAATAAAGAATTATTTGCATATATATTTAGATATTCATTATTAAAATCTGAGAAAGAAAAGATAGGTTTTCAATAGAGAGCTTTCTATACAACACTTTACATCTTTATATTAACCTAATAGACTAGTAGGGACAGAAAATAAAAAATCATATTCTGTTTATTTGTTAATTACATAAACTAAACAAGAATTTATTTTGTTAGAATAAAGCAAAACCTTAGAGCAGTGGTTCCCAACTTTTTTGGCCTACCGCCCCCTTTCCATAATATTACTTAGCACCCCCTGTCACATACTATCACCACCCCCTTACAGTTATTCACCTTCCTCAAATGCACCTGTGGCCATCACTGCTCCCTGGATCGCTGCAGCACCCACCAGGGGTCAGTGGTGTCCACTTTGGGAATCATTGCCTTAGAGGTTTTGTTCTGACAAGTAGACTCTCATGCATATATTAAGATCACACAAAATTCTTTCATTAATAGAACTATGGATATAACTTGGTTCAGTGACCATCTGCTTCTTAATATCACACAAGGTATAAACTGAGAAATATATTCTCATCAAAGAAGTCATGGACAGTATTCTGAGAAATGCGAGAATTTTTTAAAAATCACAGGAATTCTGAATCAGTAAAGACATGATAGGGCAACTAGCCAACCTATAATTAAATAAGTCCTTACTACAATGTACCCCATGAGTAGACATCCTATCATTGCCTGAAGAACTTTAATAAGATAAACTCCACTATTTCCTGCAATAGGTGACTCTACTTTGGTTCTAATTAGTTGGAATTATGGCCCATCTTATCTCCTGGAAAAAGCTGACAAATGTTTAACAATTAACTCTCCTGAAAAAAAATCATAATGCACTTTGAAGTTTAATTATTATTATCAACATTTCTGGCAAAGATGGCAGCTTAGGAGCATTGAAAGCTGAAACTACTTTGACAGTTTTTCTAAACCAATCTTTAAAAAGTGCCTCAGAATGACAAGATTCAAAAAACCAACAGCAAAGCAGAGTTAGGGGGCTCTTCCACTTAACACAACTTGAAAGGTAGCAAGAGTCTATTTCTCAGGATTTTCAGAGATGAGGTTGAACTGGAAGCAAAATTGTACACATAGGAGTGCTGGTTGATGTCACCACCCTGCCATACTGCACTAGCTTCTGAGTCTGGACATAGGCCAACTTTGGGATCTTTGAACCCTACCTTTACCAACAACAGAGCACCCCATGCCCCAAGCCCATCACTTGAAATCATACACCCTGGCACCAGCCCACAGTGAGCCCTGGAAGTTCATAGTGCTTGACCCTTTCAAGCCTGCCCTATGGTGAGGCCCTTAAGCCCAGTATAAAATAGCTAGGAGTGTTGAGTCCTGTCAGCCTTCAACACATGAGACAAAATTAGCAGCTTTGAGTACTCCTAGTTTCAGGCAAAAAAAAAGTTAGGAAAATGTGCAAATAGCAAAGAAACATCCAACCCTAGAAAATATTTATGGAGACAATTAACAAATCACAGAGTCAATAGGGGACAGTAAGATCCAAGCAACCATATGTGAAACTTCCAAGAAAAATGGGAACTAGTCTCAGGTGCTGGAAGAATGCAAAAAGGAATTCAAAAATCAAATATGACAGGTTGAAGAAAAATGAGGAAAAGAAACAAATGTCATGCAAAAAGAAAATAACAACTTAAAAAACAAAATTGGTCAAATTGGAAAAAGAAGCACACCAATCCAATGAAGAAAAGAGTAACGTGAAAAGTAGAATGGACCAAATGGAAAAGGAAGATCAAAAGATTGTGGAAGAAATTGGTTTTTAAAAAATTATAATTGGGCAAATAGAAGCTTCATAAGATTTCATAAGACATCAAGAAACAAAAAAGCAAAATCAAAAGAATGAAAAAAGGAAAGAGGAAATATATCATTGAAAAAGCTACTGTCCTGAAAAATAGATCCAAGAAAAACAATTTAAGAATTATTGCAAAAGTCATGATTAAAAAAAAAAAGCCTAGACATCATATTACAATAAATTATCAAAGAAAACTGACCTGATATTCTTGAACAAGAGGTAAAATAGAAATGGAAAGAATCCATAGATTATCTCCTACAATGAATTCCCAAATAAACTCCCATGAATGTTATAGCAATGTTCAAGATCTCCCAGACCAAGGAGAAAATACTGTTAAGAAGACAGAAACAATTCAAATATCATGGCATTCCAGTCAAGATTACACAGGATCTGGAAGCTTCCACATTAAAGGACTAGAAGGCTTAAATTGTGATATTCTGGAAGGCAAGGGAACTGGGTCTACAACCAAGAATCACTTACCCATCAAAACTGACTATATTCTTTCAGGGGAAAGTAAGGGCATTTAATAAAATAAAAGATTTCTAAGCGTTCCTGAAGAAAACACTAGATTTAAAGAGAAAATTTGATGTCCAAATACAAAATTCAAAAGAAGCCTAAAAAAGAAATAAGAATGAGAAAAAAATTAAGGGCTTCAATAAAGTCAAATTGTTTATATTCCTAAATAGAAAGATATCTATAACTCTTAAAATCATCATTATGAGAGCAGTTAGGAAAAGTACACATAGACAGATGTGATAGTAAGCAATTTACAATGATATGGAAAAAAATCTAGGGGTAAGGAAGAGGATTACTTTAAGAGAAATAGGAAGAGAGAAGTAAAATGTGATGAGCTATATCACATGAAGAGACATGGGCAGGAGAAATCTATAACTGTGGAGAGGAGGATGAGGGTAGTGATGATGGATAATACTTAAACATTTCCTTCATAATTTTCTTAAGTCTAAATAATCAATAACAATCAAGTTATGGCCCTTCAATCAGTTTCCATAAAATGTACTTGTTTTATAATGTAACTTGCATATCTCCTTCTTTTCCACAACAATAATATGAAAAGGATCATCAAATGTTTTTTTTTTAAATCAGGTAATCTAAATCTACAAAATTATTTTTATCAAATAGTTAATTAGCTCTGAAGAAAATTAAATAAAGGTTAATTTGTAATAATTTGTTCCTTATGAATCTATGTTGGCTTTTTGATCACTAATTCCACCCTAAATTTTCACTAACCTTCAAAATAACTTTGAAAATTGATTCTAGATTTTTGCTAATAATCAAAGTCAGGCTTCCTGACTTATTTATTGTATTTTAATCTATTTCTTTCTTCTTCTGCAGAGTGAAACAGCATTAGACCTTCTTCCATCCTTTGTTACATCTACATGATTTTTAGAGGTCACTGAAAGCAATCTACATATACACATATGTATATGTATACACACACACACACATATATATATATGTATATATATATATATATATATAAAGAGATACACATGCACATTTGTATATTTACATTTATACCTAAAATAGTTATCAGTGCTAAGCAGTGGGTAAACAAATAAAAGCTAATATTATAGTCTTGAGCCTCAAAAAGCTTACATTTTAATAAGGAAAGAAAATACATAAGGGGCAGCTGGAAAGCAAGGGGAGGAAGAATGGCACCCCGTGCAGTCAAAGATGCTGCTGAGGAAGTGGAGAATTCCAGAGATTGAGTTGACCTGGGAATGAAGTAAATATGATGGAGGCCCCTCATAAAATGGTGATCTACTCAATAATGGTGAATAAAACCTACAGTGAAAAGACTACTGTCAAAAAAGAGGCCAGAGAGTTAGTGGAATCTGTAGTGTTCTCCATGACCTTTAAGAGATCATTGGATATAATCACATCCTACAGTGCTTTTATTATTTAATATCTGGAAGATATCTTAAATTCAATGTGTCCAAAACTGAACTCATTCTTTTTCCTTAGATCACCCCCTTCCACTCTTCTTTTTACTATAGAGGACATCTTCATCCTCTCTGTCCATCATGGTACCTTCTAGGAGTCAGCCTCAATTTTTTACTATCTCTTACCCCAACAGTCCAATATATTGGTAAGACTTATCAATTTCACCCTTGTTACAACTTGCAAATATGTCCCCTTCTCTCCTCTGATACTACCACCACTTTGGTACAGGCTTGAATCACCACATTCCTAAGCTACTATAATCTCTTGGTGTCATGTCTGCCCATCTTAAGTCTCTTCTCATTTTAATCTATCTTTATTCCATCACCAAAGTGGTTTTTCCCATCACGTAAATCCTCCATTGCCTCCAGCTGGCACTCAACAAACTTCAGGTGCTCCTCTTTATTTCCACCAGGATCAAAATCAAGATCCTCTGTCTTCTTATGCCTTAATCTGTGCCATGTATTCTTTGAGTATTCTTTGATCCAGTAAAACTCTCCACCTTATTCTTCCATGAATAAGACATTCTGCCTCTTAGCTTCAGGCACTTTCTCTAGTGGCCTTCCATGCTAGCAACACTCTCTCTACTATAATTCCTGACCTCCTAGGCTTCCTTTAATTCTCAACTATATTTCAACTTCTTCAGGGTACCTTTCCCAATCTTTGTTAATTCTACTACCTTCCTTCTTTGAAATATTACCTTTTAATTCTGAAGATAGATTGTTTGTATGTATTTGTTTCTTGTTTCTGCCATTACATTGTGACCTCTTAGAGGGCAGGATTTATCTTTTTACCTCATTTTGTGTGCTTTATGCTTACTACAAATTCCTGGAACATTATTGGATACTTAAATATTTATTGGCTTATTTTTTCAAGCATGTAGTTCCTCTGGACCAGGTGATTTAGGACATTTAGATGTTCTCTTATATTCTTATATACTTTGGTTGTTACAACATGATCAGCTACTTTTTATTCTTTCCTTCCCAGGTCAAAGAAAATTCTTCTTTCTCAAAGACAAGAGGAGAAAAGAAATAAAAAAGAACACCTCTGCTTCCTTTTTTTGTCAATTATCCTATCCATGTAGAGTAGTTCTTATCTGTTTTTAATCCTCTTTTCCTTTTAATGTAGAAAAACATCAAAAGCAGTTGCAATTAATCATCGGCATCATCTCTTTTAGTTTTTAGCTTTTCTCATCATTATCAGATAATTCTGAACCTTTATAATTGTTATACTTTTCTTATTAGATTAAGTCATTTATTGTAGTGAAGAGAGGACTAGACTAGGAATCAGGAAGATGTTGGTTCAAATCCCACTGCAGACACTCAGTACCTATGTAAACCTAGGAAAGTCACTTAATATTGCTTGGTCTCATTTCCTCACCTGTAAAAAGGAAGAATTAGAGTAGAGAACCTGAAAAGTACCTTGTAGCTTTAAATATAGGATCCAATGTTTGTTTTTAAACTAAATTTATTGGTGTGTGCACATCAGTTTCTTTAGTCTGTTCAACTTTCTTTTCTGAAACTAATTATTTTTCTCTTTCCGTCATCAGTATTTTATTCTTGACAGCTTCCCAACCCTCCTTCACTAGTATCCCTTGAAGAACATTTTGGTCACTGAGATTCTACATATATTTTCCTTTGTATTCTTTGGAACCTAATTTTGGAAAATCAAGCATCTTGTCAGTTTTGCCTAGGTTTCTTCTACTTCTTTTGGTAAATTAGTCAATAAACATTTATAAATCAGATAATATATGCCAATCCCTATATGTGCTGAGAACATAAATAAAAGAAAAAAACAGACCCTGCCTTCAAGCAATGTACATTCTAATGTGGATAAACATAAAAGGAGACTGAAAGCTAAAGTTGGAGATGGGGTACAAAATATCTACTTGGAGGCAATGTAGAAAAGTCTAGTCAGGAAATGAGCTACTAGAGGTATGTGCCTTGATTTGCCCAGGCACTTCTTCAAATAGAAATTCTAGGCAAGAATTCCCCAGTGAGAAAATAGTATAACCATTTCCAGGGTATATATAGAGGGAAATAATATCTCTGGAGTAAGATTATCTTGGTTCAAATACTGTACCTTACACTTACTTTCTACCTATGTCAATATAGGCAAATGACAAACTCCCTGCCTCAGGTTGCTAATTTTAAAAATTAATTATATGGCTTCTGAGACCCCTTCTTATTATAGATGTATGATTCTCTTTTCTATGACAAACTAAGAGAGAAAAATTGCCAATTTTTTTGTCATTTCCATTCCAAGAAACAATTTCTTTATGCTACTGACAGTCTGATCTAGTAAATAATTCTTCATTGTTGTGTTTTCAAATTCTGAGGAATTATGTTTATATTAAAGCAAATAGATTATTAGTTACTCAATTTTGGGGTAAGAGAATTGCTGTAGATCCCTAGGTAACTGAAGCCCTCAAACACTAGTCTATCAATAATCTCAATGGATGAGAGATTCTGTATAATAATATCCTCCAGATGCTCCTCTTTGTAGATGCTAATGTGATGATTACATCAAACCCCAGAACATAATAAAAACTCCTTAATGAGATACATTAATATAATTCCTCTGTTTGGCATTTAAAACTTTTCATGACATGGTTCCAAATGATCACCATTTCAATACAACATTCTTTTTAATAAATTCTCTAATCCAATTAAACTATTATTCTAACTCTTGCTCACATAGAATTCTACATCTCCTATTTCTGGGCCCTTGAACTAGCTATCTCTAACATCTGGAATATATTTCTTTCTCACCTCTGTCTCATAGAACACCTCTTTTCCATTAGAGTACAGCTAAAGTAGCACCGAACAGTTCAAGCCATTCCTTATCCCTCCCAACTAGAAATGTTCTCTTTATCATCTCTTTATTTGTATACAAATTTCTTAGAGTCACTTGGGTCCTTCAAAACTCATATTACATACCACTTTCTACATGATTTTTCTGAACTTTTCTGACATCCCCCCAGTGGCCATAGCATTGCTTATGAGTATTTCTTATTTATTTTCCGTATATGTACCTAAATATGTTATTTCTCCTGATGGGATATAGATATCTTGGAACCACGTACTGTTTTGACTTGGTATTCCCAGAGCCTGGAACAATGTGTTCCATGTTAATAAATTCTATGGCTTCTATGAGATCTATGATCATTCAAACAATCCAGACCAAAAAAACTAATTAGAGGAAAATACTTCATGTTCCAACTCTGAGAAGCATTCTTGGATGGTACTGAGATCTCTTATTAGTACATAAGAGGGGCTACAGATACATAATAAGTTGGTGTTAGAATGTAAAAAGTGAAAGAAATTTTTCTGAATGGCTTTGTGGGAATTATGTAATTCTTATAATCATCCCAAGTAAATGAGCATCCTCTCAAAACATTTTCCTGATAGTGCCTTTTTGAAATCTCTGAGGATTGCTTTTGAAAGTAACATAAAGGAAAACAGAGAGACAAAGCAAAGAAACAAATAAGCCACAGCATATCTGACTTGGGTGCAAGAAGTAATGTGAGACATTTTTGAGAAAATGCATGTTCATAAGTGGAGACTGACCTGTTTCCATCTTAATCATGGCTGTAAGATCTTGTGCTCTAGTGCTAACTTTGTAAAAAGCAGAGGAAGTCTTCCAACATAAGATGCCAAGACACTTTAGAAAATTGAACAGGATAAAAAGAAATTAGTGCCCAAGAACCATGAAGGATGGTTGAACTTGACTTCGTTGAAATCTGTTTCCAAGAGAAAAAATGTTCATAGCGATGAGATCATAGATCCATATTAGTACATTTTTAAAAACCTTACCTTCCTTCTTAGAATCAATACTATTTTTTAGTTCCAAGGTAGCAGAGTGCTAAGTGCTAGGCAAAAGAGGTTAAGTGACTTGCCCAGGATCACACTGCTAGAAGTGACTGAGGCCAGATTTGAATCTATGACTTCCCATTTCTAAGCCTGGCTCTCAACCTACTGATCCATCTAGTTGCCTTCAATCCATATAAGTATTGAAACATAAGCTATAAATTGGCTTTTGAAAAAAATTTAATTACATATATATGTATATATAGGCATATATATATGTATATATATTTTTTCAATTATCAAACATTTATTTTTCCCTCCCACCCATGCTGGGAGAAAAAGAAAAAGAAGAAAGGAAAATTACAATTCTTTGTAATGAATATGCATAAACAGGCAAATATATTCTTATATTGGCCATGTTCAAAAATATGTGGCATTTTTCATATTAATTTATCACCTCTCTGGCGGGAGGTAGTTAAGATCCTTGGTCATTTGTTCTCCTAAATCATGATTGACCATTGTATTAATTAAAGTTTTTAAGACCTTAAAAATTGTTGAATTTTACAATTTTGATGTTATAGTATAAATTGTTCCTTTGATTTTGCTCACTTTATTCTACATCAGTTTCCCCTTTTCTCTGAATCCATATCTTTCTTCATTTTGTATTTCATAGTTATATTGTTATATTCCATAATTTCATCAACAATTACCCCAATTGATGGATATCTCCTTAATTGATATCTCTCTCTTTCTCTTTTTCTGTGTGTCTATCTCACACACACACACACATACACACATGCACATACTGCTATAAATATGTAAAACCATTTTCTCTAAATGCATAGTAATATAGTGACTTGAAAATTATTTTTAGGGATATTACATTCCTAATTTATCCTTGCAAATCCTAATCTTTATAAATTTCCAATTTTTAGATTTATTTTTATGTTGTTGAATTTAGCTAATAAAACTATATCTGTAACAGAGGCAATTGAGTATCTATATGTAAGTTGGACAAATGGAAAAATCAGGCATCTCCTCATCACCTGTATACCCTGAGTGAGTGCAGATATCATCCCACCTTCACATTTTTATCTACACATTGCCTTCCTTTTTTAACATAAATTTTTTATTGATAAATTGTGTTTTTATATCATCATATTTATTGTAATATCCCTCCTTCTTCCTCTCCCTTTCTTGGCTTTTTACAATTTACTTCTTTTTCTGTTCTTCTCCTTGCTCAATATCTGAACAGTGATTTCAGCCTTATTGTCCTTGAATGAGATTTTCACTGACCATTCCTCATGCTTGGAATTCTCCCTCCTCATTTCTATCTCCCCATTTCTCTGGTTCTTTTCAAGTCACAATTAAAATTTTTTCCACAAGAAGCCTTGCCTAATATGTTTAAATTCTAGTCCTCTCCCTCTGAAATGATCTATAATTTATCCTGTGCATATCTACTTTGTGTATATCTACTTTGTACATAATTGTTTGTGTGCTGTCTCCCTCTTTAGTCTATGAAGTCCTTGGGACATTGTCATCCAGTCTTTTCTGCCACGTTGTACTCTGTTACTTCACTAAGGGTTTTCTTGGCAAAGAGAATGGAATGGTTCACTATTCCCTCCTATGGTTCATTTTACAGTTGAAGAAATTGAGGCAAGCAGGATTAAGTGAATTGTCCATCCAAGATCACATATCCAATAAGTGTTTTAAGCTTGATTTGAACTTGGAATTTCCTGACTCCAGACCTGGCACTCTATCCACTGCCACCTACCTGCCTTCCTTGAGACAAGTGACTATCTATTCCCTTTCTTAATATCCCCTCTGCTTAGCAGATGTCTGCCACTGAGAAGTGCTTAATAAATACTTGCTGACTGACAATATGACAAGGGAAACACTAGAGGGAGCAACTCAGGTAGGCAATATAATTTGTTTTTTGTGTCTATATCTAGGTCAGAGGGACTGATGATGCACATTAGCCTTGCTACAAATCTCTACTGGAGGTTCCCATATCCTATTTTAAGACTCCAACATGGCATGGAAGTAGAGCAGCTTCTTGCAGTCTGTGTCAGAGGAATGGAATTGCTGGCAGATTCTATCAAGCTGCAAATACTTCATTCAGCCCTTGAGACAGATTTTTCACTCTGGGGACGAGCTTATCTGGGACTTATCACCGATGGGTGCCTACAGAATGATGAATTCTTTGACTTTGACATCTGATGAAATAAAGAAAAATGCAAAATCCACCTCTGTATTGTGTCCCATTTCTGCAATGACTGACAGTATAGAAGAAAGAGAAAGGGTGCTAAGGATCACAATGTCAGGGAATGTTAATTTAACTGAGAGTATTCTAAATATTCAGTGTTCATTGGTTTGACATACTTCTCAAATAATTGAACCATATCAACACTCAGTATAAATGAAAGTGGAAAGCATAGATTCCAGTTAAATGGAAATACATGTTATATAGGTTGTCCTTGAAGAGAAAAATAAAGAAGTGGGTAATATTGACTTCATTATATACTTGAAACATATTTTGGGAGACACTTGGCCAACTCATCTTGCAGTTGTCATGTAGAAAAGCAGCAAAAAGACCTCCAATAGTAATAATAGCTAGCATTTATTTAAAGCTTTAACAGTAAAAAATATTTTATATGTGGCATTTCATTTGACCATCACAACAGTCTTTTGGATTAGGTATTACTATTACCCTCATTTCAAATATAAAGAATATGAGCATGAGAGAAATGAAGTGACTTGTCCAGGGTCATAAAGCCAATTGTTAATTTATTTATAGTTAATATCTCACATAGGAGTTGAACTTGTCTTCTTGATTCCAAAAATAACTATCTACTGTACACATTTAGTTGTTTTGAAGATAATAACATAAGCTCATCAGGGGCAACTGGGTGGCTCAGTGAATTGAGAGCCAGGCCTAGAGACAGGAGATTCTTGGTTCAAATCCGACCTCAGACACTTCTTAGTTGTGTGATTCTGGGCAAATTGCTTAACTCCTATCACCTAGCCCTAACTATTCTTCTGCCTTGGAACCAATACACAGTATTGATTCTAAGATGGAAAGTAAAGGTTTAAGTAATAAAAAATGGAAATCAGTTTATTTACTAATATTTAAGCTAGAAGATTTAGAGGCAGAAAATCTAGGCCAAATTTGGCAAAATTTTCCAAACCAAATTTGTATATACATATACATTGATAAACACCATTTTGGGTGGCATTTCAATCTCCTGAAGTCAGCACAGAGCACACCAAATGGCCAACTGATGATGATCTGTCACAAAGTTAGTAACAGCTGAGGCCTTTTCCTTCAAGGTTGAACTCTAATGTCATCACTTCTGTTATGATAATTTTCTTAATACCTCTATGTTAAATATAGTTATCCTTGAATTTCTTATAACATTTCTTGGTTCTTTCTTGTGTGTCTGTGGTATTATTTATAGTATCTGTGTAGGCCAAATCTAATGTACTTTCTCTCATTCATTATCCTTCTTGACCACTCTGTATCATCTGGCAATGAAGATCACTCTCTCCTCCTTGATCTTTCTCTCTATGTTTTTAAGATTTTTCCACTGGTTTTCTTCCTACTGATCTGACCTCTCTTTCTCAGTCTCCTTTGCCTCATCTAGATCATACCTTCTTGCTGTCAGTATTCCTTAGAGCCTGTGCTGGCTCCTCCTTGCTTCCTTTATACTATTTTGCTTGGTGATTTCATCAGTTTCCATGAATTGAATTATCTCTTTCATGATTCTCAAATCTCTCTTTCCCTAGTCCCTTGATGATGAACCTATGGTACATGTGCCAAAAAAGGCACGCAGCACCCTTTCTGTGGCCACTCCTGAAGACTCCCACCAGAGTTTGTTGCTAGAAAGCCAGAGAGAGTCAGGGCAGAGCTGTTCCCTTCTCCCTCTCCCTGCATATCAGGATATTCCTTACTTCCCCCTCTAATCTGCCCACCAAATCAATGTTAGTGCTTCCTTCTCCCCTTTGGGGAAGAAGGGGGTGGGTGGCTTACAAGCTACATGAGTGTGTAGTGCAGCAGCTGTCTACTGAGTCTGTAGTGAAGGTGATTCCCATGATGGGGTTAGAGAGGAGCTAGGTTTGAGGGGAGAATAGCTCACAGTGTGGCACATAGCTGGAGGGGAGCAGAGGGCTCAGGCCACTCTCTTCCCCCTCTCCAAGTGGGTCTTTCATTACACACACCCCTGCCCAGAAGCCTAAAGGGAGCACTTCCTCTCTTTCTAGGGTAAGTGGGGGTGTGGGTGAGGTGGGGGGTGGAGCATGGCATTCAGTCTTTGTGGCACACTGTCTCTTGTGGGGGGCAGGCACAAGCACTTGATCTGTGGGGTGGAGTGGAAGTGGCACCCAGCACTCTGTCTCTAAAAGATTCATCATCACTCCCCTTGTCCATCTGTTTATCTCCAGTCTTACATCTTCAATTACCTTTCAGACATCAAATCAAATATCCAGTAGTCATCTTAAACTCAATACATACATATCAGAACTGATCATCTTTCCCCTAAACTCTTCCTCTCCCACTTTCTATATTACTGTAGAGGACAACATTATCTTCTTAGTCCATGAGGCTCATTATCTTCTCTTTACTCCCAACAAGTCAAATTTGTTGCCATAGTCTGCCAACTTACTTCTTCAAACATCTATAGAATATACCCCCTTTTCTCCTCTGACACTACCCCTACTTTATCAGTTCTTATTGCATTACACAATGACTATTGAAATAACTTGCTGTTGGGTCTGCCTGCTTCAAGTCTTTCCCCATTCTAATCCATCCTCTTAGTTAACCAAAATTATTTCCCTAAAGATCAGATCTGACCATATCCCTCCCCTACCCAATGTGCTTCAGTGGCTTCCTATCCTTGCTAGAATCAAATACAAAATATTATATTTGACCTTTAACTGCCTTTATTACCTATTTTTCCTGTCTTCATATGCTTTCCTTACTCCAAAATACTCTTTGGACCATGAACAAGATACTCCATTTCTCAGCTCCAGGCATTTTCTCTGACTGCCTCTAAGCCTAGAATCCTTTCTTTTCTGTGTACCGGCTACTGATTGCTCTGATTTCTTTTAAGTCCTTATTAAAATCCTATAATTAATGGGCAGCCTTTCTCAACTTCTCATAATTATAGTGCCTTCCTGCTCTTAACTATATATATATGTATATATATATACCTGTGTGTGTATATATATGTATATATGTGTATAATATATGTATATTATACCATATATACTTTTTTGTTTATATTTATTTGTTTTCCTATTTTCTCCTCTATTAGATTGGGAGCTCCTTGAGGGCAGAGGCTGGCTTTCTCTCTTTTGTATGTCCATTGTTTAGCTCAATTGTTGTACACATAATTGTTTATTGATTATTATTTGTATTGTCTCTATACTAAATACTAAATTCTTTGAGGGCAAGAATTTAAGTCTTTTTTATTTCCATTCTCCATCCCAAGCATAATATTTTGTTTAATTTTTGTTTAATTAATGAATTCATCTTTACAACCATCTAAATTTATAGTAAATACATATATACATATAAACATATATATATATAATATAGTTCTCATTAATAGAAATATAGTGGCACTGATAATGTGCATGAAGCTGATAAAGGCAAATAATCATAAAGATGTCTAATTCTTGGTTTGATTTGTTCTAAATTAGATATTTTATCTGAAATGTTAGCCATGAAGCTCATTATACTTATAACAAAAATGGAAAGTTGAGAAAGAGCTTATTGAATGATGTAAATGTGAGCTCTTTTCTCTATTGAATAAATCCTAATTCTTTTTATATGTATCTACAGGTTTTTGGATATTCAAAATTCTCCTTCTGGGAAAAGACTGCATATCCCTTTGGTGAATGTCTTTGGAACTTTGAAATAAATGAGCTACTTTACTAGAAATTGTTATGACAGATGGAAATTACATGGCTTCCTAAGAAAATATCCATAATTCTTTGACAAATTTGGGAAATATTTTAGTCCAACAAAATAAGTTTCACCCTACATATTTGCCTTGATTCAACTATTAAAGGGAATAGATCTTTTAAAATGCCACTACTGAAACATGTCAACATTATTAGAGTCAAAAGAAGATTATGATGTATTTTGAAATCTTCATCTTCCATGGTAGAGAATCTAAAATTAAAATCTAGGAGTTATATCAAGGTAAAAATAGTAGAATATTAGCTATAAGTTATGGAACCTAGTCTCAGTTCTCCACTAACCATCCATGTGACCCTAGGAAAGACTATCAGTTTTTCTGGGAAAGATTGTTAATTTTCCTGGAACAGAGTTGTTTATTTTTTTTAAAGTAAAATAGTTGGTTTGATCTAAGGTCCCTTTGAGTCCTTAAAGCTGCAGTACTCTAGAATTGTAGTTTATTTAGTCTATTTTAAATGTCCTTTTTACTTTCTTGAAATAAAAAATAATCTAATTTTTTGGCTATCTACATGGTCATTAACATTGATTCTATAAGAAACTTTATTTGACCTTTTAGAAATGTTAGACTCCTTTTGTGTACATTCATTTTAATAAAATGAATCATATTTTTGGACCCTTTGTCTTAGGTGTGAGGAAAGTAAAAGATGATCAAAAAAATTGATTCATAATAATATCAACCTTGATCACTAGGCCAGGAGGAAAGGGTAATGTCTAAAATAATCAGCTCTTTTCATGAACATTAGTTAAATGGCTATAGTGATGCAGTGATTGACCAAATGATAATGAATTAAAGGTAGGCAATGGTACAGACCATAGTAACACTGTGCCTGAAGCTTATAAATTAATAATATTCATTATGGGAAAGAGACACATTTTTATTAAATGTGTCCAATGTCCTGATAAGCACATTCTCAGGCTTTACAAGTACTTAATTACCAGCAAAGCACTTGAATCATGGTATGTAAAGGTGAATTACTGTTCAACCAATAAAATCTGGTATTACTATTAAGCCACCTGGGCAGTTTTGAATTGCGGATTAGTTTTCCTCAGTATAAGACAATAATTTTCAGTGATGAGCTGGAGGAAGTTCTTTTTTTTATCATGCATTATATAGAATATTTTAATTTAGCTTATATTATAATATATATTGATGAAGAATTTCCATTAAAGTCTTTGATTTGAAATGAAATAATTTTGAAAAATTACATTTTGGCCTTTTCCAAGTAAGTGCCAAGTAAACTAATTTACAGTTATCTCAAAGCTTAGTGTATAGGTATATATGTGTCCGTATTTGCCTGTTCTACTCCACCTGTTGTTTCATATCAAACAACTAATGAAAGTTAATTTCTATTTTGAGAAAGCCATTGTTCATAAAAATTGACTATGAACATTAGATTTTATAAAAATTAATGCAAATTAAAATTAGTCTTCTAAATTTAGTTTCTGGAATTTCCTTTGAATGTACTTCTAGAAGTGCCACTTATAATTAGAAGAGATCTGGTTTCAAATCCAGTCTCTGACTCTAATGAGAGGATGAGCAAGTTAATCTCTAATCTAGAAAATTAACTTCTGCATAAAATGAGAATGATCTGTGGTACTAATCTCACATAATTGAGAGTTTCAAATGAGATAATAAATGTAAACCAGTTTACAAAATTTATAGTGTTATATAAACATCAGTTATGATTACTTTGGACCTTATAGAATATCTTGTGTAGAGCGCAACAAAGAATGTTGATATAGGTAATAAAAATTTAATGCAGATATGGGTTAGCTTCTAAAAATACCTGGCTACTTTCTATCCCATGATTCCCTCCGCCCAATGTCCAATGTTAATTGTAAGAAGCATTGGAATTGCAGTGAAGAGACCTGTATTTGTTTCCTGGCTTTACAGTTTGATCGAATCACTTTAACCCAGTGAGCCTTAGCTTCTTCATTTATAAAATTAAGGGAGTGGACTAAATGTTCTCTAAAGTCCCTTCAGGCTGAAAATCTTATAATCATATAACTAAGGGAATGGGTTTTGAGAGTATGGTTCATTTTTCTTAAAGAAATTAATTGCTTAAACTCTTTCTTTTATTGTGTGCTCACAATTTGTGACCAGGGTCAAGTTCTGTCCTTGATACAAAATCAAATGATTCTCTGCCTCTGATTGTATATTTAATGGGATGGTCATCAATCAGTTAAGTTCCATTGGTTCTTGATAAAACTATTTTTGATGTGGCCTAAAATAGGGGTTCTTAAAATTTTTGTGTGTGTCCTAGATTGTTTAGTCTGATAAAATCCATGAACTCCTTTTTGGAATTATGCTTCTCAATGAAGAAATAAAACATAAAATTACAAAGGAAGGGGCAGCTGGGTAGCTCAGTGGAGTGAGAGTCAGGCCTAGAGACAGGAGGTCCTAGGTTCAAACCCGGCCTCAGCCACTTCCCAGCTGTGTGACCCTGGGCAAGTCACTTGACCCCCATTGTCCACCCTTACCAATCTTCCACCTATGAGACAATACACCAAAGTACAAGGGTTTAAAAAAAATTACAAAGGAAAATTTTGTTATGATACATTTATTAAAATATTTATAGATAATTTATTGTGCCCCATTAACCCCAGCCCAAGTAATATCATTGTGATGAAATATTTTATGGAAATAGTACCATTATGAAACTAGAATTTTTCTCCCCAGAACTTTCTTTCCCAGCTTCCCATGTTCCTTCTCATGTTACATACTAATGTAGAGATAATATATTTTGTGCAGCAACTCCATCTCTCTCTTCTCCTGGAAACATGACTGTGGAGGCTGGGTAAGAGTCAGGCAGGAAAATTTTACGCATGTGTTCTTTACTGAGGTTTTCTATTTTTGGTTCTTTTATTTCTTCTACTTCATGTGATTATTAAGAAATCTTATAAAATATAATAGTTGGAGTTATTGGATATTAACTTAAAGCTTACACCATAAAGCAATAATTGAATGGGACCTCAGAGGTCATATAATAAAATCTCCTCATTTTACATAGGTATATATTTTACTTTTTATTAAGCCCTTACTTCCTATCTTATTATTCTCTCTAATATAGAAGAATAGGAAAAGCTAGGCAATTGGGGTTAAGTGACTTGTCTAGGGTCAGACAGCTAGGAAGTATCTGTGATCAGATTTGAGCTCAGATCCCCCCAAATCCACTGTGCTATCTAGCTACCCATATTTCACTTTCAAGCACTTCATTTTGTTAACTTCCTCATCTCATTCTCTCCCATGAATGTCTTCTCTTTTATCCTCTAAATATTGAACGCAAGAATTTTTTCTTTTCTTTTAAATTTTATAAGTATTAATAAAAATTTTACAGGTCATTGTTTTTAGTCCAACATTATTAACAACATTATATAGTGAGACAAAATGCATAATATATATTCATCATCTTTTGTATTTACACAATATATTACCATAGGATATTGTAAAAGAATTAAAAGGTATAGTCCTTGTCCTCCAAGGACTCATCTGGCAGGAAAGATGAATTAATATTATGTAAATAGAACTATTTTTTATAAAGATAGTATATTAACATGAAAAGTAGACTGGAAGTTTAATATCTGACTATATGAAATTGAATATGTTACATAATCTCTGTGAAAATCAGTAGATTGCATTAGATGACCTCTAAATTACTTTAAAATGTTAATTCATTAAATACTTTAGATCACTGAGTAATTCATATAATGCAAATAGTGGCTGTAATCTTAGCTCTGCCACTAACTGGTTGTGTGATCTTGTGTAGATCATTTTACTTCCCTGGTCACTTGGAAAACTGTAAACTCCTAACAAGTAGGGATAGATATATTCATTTATTTTTCCCCCAGGATCTATTAGACTGCTTGTCACATAGTATTAAGAGCTTAATAGTAAAAATAAAAATAATACAACTAACATTTAATTAGTGTATATTATATGTCTGATAGTTTGCTAAATGCCTTATAATTTTTATCTCATTTGATTCTCATAACAACCCTGAAGGTAGGTGGCATCATTATTCTCATTTTACAGATGAGGAACCTGAGGCATACAGTTAAATGACTTCTCCAAGATTATATGGCTAGTAAATGCCAGAATCCAGATTTAAATTAAATTTAAATTAAAAGACCAGAATTCAGGTCTTCCTGATTCCCCAGCCTAGAACTCTGTGCTACTTAGCTGCCCTTATCACATCAACAACTGAGATGCAACATGGGGCAATAATAAAGTGAAAAAAAAATGATTTCAAATATTCATTTAAAGAATGTTAATGAATATACATTCCCTTAGAGAATAATGGAAAAGTAAGAAAGGAAAAAATAGTCAAAGAAATATGTACTTGTTATTTGGATATCATTTCTTCCATCTGTAAAATCAGTTTTAATGATCTCATTACAGAATGGAAAACATAGAGGGTGCATCAGACTGATTCAGTCAAATCCCTTCATTTTATGGATAAAGAAACTGAGGCCTGGAGTATAGTAGACGGCAGATTTGAGTCTAGGACCCAAATTCCTGATTCTAATTACATGTTTTCCCCACTATAATATACTACCTCTTTGATCATTCCTGAAGTGTTTATTTATGAGACTTAATTCTAAGATTTCATTTGCTTAGCCAAGTAATTGGAGATTCCTGAGAAAGTTTACCAAAACACAAGTGGAGCTATTTGGGAAAAGGTTCATGGAAAAATGCTTCCTGAATGGAGCTTTGAAATTAGTTATTCTATTTTAAAATTAATGAAATCCTATTGCCTAATTGTTTTGCTTTGGAAGGGTTCACATGATGTGGTAAGAAAAGAGACAAATTCTAATGATTATCTTTTCTTTTTATAAAACTTTTGTTTCATTAAAAAAGGGTATTGAGGCCATGAACTAATTATTCTGCTTTTAAAATTAAATGACAGGATTTTATGAAATAAAATAAAAGAAAATATTATAATAATTTATTTTACTCCCTCTCTTCACTTATTGAAGCATTCACTGAGCTGGGATATAGAGTATCTCAGGAAAAGTAATAATAAACAAATTCTTTGAAATAATCCTCAAAAGAACTTTCATGGACATATAGTCCCTTAGGACCAAGTAAAAAGGGGAAATGGAAAGAAGGAGTAAATGAATTTAGTTCTTAAGCCCTCACTGATTTCTTTCTTGTTTGCCTGGGGCCAGTGCCTATTTTTATGCCCATTTGGAAATTTGTTATAGGGACATCAGAAAATGTTAAGAACTACTCTGCCTAAAATACCACAAAACTCAAGGTCCACAAATACCTAAATTAGGTATAAATAAATTAAACAAGCAAAAAAATTTAGGGATATCCCAGAGATTCTAGTAGGTTCAAGAGGATTTTAATAATTAAAAAAAGCATCTCATAATGGTGACCAAAGATAAAAATGTTGAGCAGTTATCATAACTAATGCAGATAGGAAAGAGTAAAGAATAAAAGAAAACATATTGTGTATTATTTTCAAGAGGTTGATAAAGAAGTTGAGGCAACACATGTATATTATGCTTTCTGTAGATTTGGCAGTGTTGGAAAAGGGAGAGTCAGGATATATGGAAAATGCAAAGTAATAAAAAGAATAGAGTAGCTGGGTACATATCCAACTTGCCTTCTACATCACTGCCAAATTAATCTTAAAAAAGGAAACAAGACAAAAGGAAACAAAAAAAAAACATTACTTTCTATGAGTAAAAACTCTACAACCGAAGAGCAACAGAAGTCATGTGCCCAGGGTCACACAGCTAGGACGTATCTGAGGCAACAACTGAATTTAGGCCTTCCCAATTCCAGACTTGGAGCTCTATCTACTATGCCACCTAGCTCTCCCTGCCAGAGTAATCTAGACAGATTTTGACCATGTCACTGCTCAAATGTCTTTGATAACTGATTCTTCTAAAGTATGAACTTCCACAAAATGTTACTTAAAATGCTCAATAATCTTTGACCTTATTTTCATTAATCTTTCCTATCCCCCCACATTTTTATATATGCTACATTCTAGTCAGAGTACTAACTTTTTTTTTCAATTTTAAAATTGGTATTCTAATTCAATTCTTCATTTGTACAGACTTTCCTCCTGTCTCTAGGAGATATACCTTTTCAACTCTGCATCTCAAAACTTCCATTCCTTTTAGGTTTGTTTCAAGTTTCAACTTCTCTGTGAAGTCCTCTCCTTGCTCCTTAAGGCAATGATCTTTCTCAATTTGGTTTACTCTGAATTTACTTGCTTGGGTATGTGTTGTATATTACTACCTCAAGGTAAACTCGATGAAGGCTGAAGGTCTTTTACTTATCTTTGAGTCCCTAATACCTAACACAGTGCTTCATATAGGGACTGAGTAATGAACTTTTGTTGGATTAGTTGAATAGTTCAGCAGAGTAGCAGGATTAAGGGATGGTTCTGTTTGAAGAACCAGGCAGAATTGAATTTAAGCTAAGGAGCCAGTAGGAAAAGGAAGATTAAAGATATATAAAAGGAAGGCTGTATTCAATGGAACAAGGTCAAAGAAGGGAATAAGTAGGCTGGGTCAAGAGTTTAGCAAATTGAAGGGTAATCTCTTTTACTGAGATTAGAGGGAAAGAGAAGATATGTAAGAAATCAATAGGGTTAGAGAAGGGGAGTTGTTACAATTGATGTTGGGTGACTTCAATTTTCTTAGTGATGTAAAAGGTGAGGTGATTTATCCTCAAGTTAAATCTGGGATATTAAAGAGAACAGAGAAAGTTTAAACATGATATAGAGTCAATCAAAGAGAGTGAAAGGATTGCGATATTAGATTTAACAGAATTTCAGGATTTTATCCAACAGTGTTCAGCAACTTGGGACTAAGAATATATTTCAGGTGGGAACAATTACCCATAGTTGAGCATCAGTAAAGTGGATACTGTGAAAAGTCAAGAGGGCAAAGGAAACAAGAATGGAGGAAGTAGAATTATTGAAGTGACTATCCTTTTTCTCAAGATAGCAAAGGGAAGAACTTGTTCATTTTCTTCATGAGGTTTTTTACACAATCATTTCAGGTATTAGCTCCTCCTCTTTTCCTGGCTCTCAAATTAATTTGTATATTCTTTGCATTCATTTCTAAGCATGCATATAATTTCTGTTAACAGGATGTTAGCTTTATAATAGCAGATAATGCTTTATTTTTGTCTTTGATTTCCCAATGCCCAGCATAGGTCCTGTCACATGTTGTTGTTCAGTAGTTCAGTCATGCCTGACTCTTCATGACCCTATGAGCCAGAGCTATCTATGGGTTTCTCTTTGCAAGGATAATGAAGTAGTTTGCTATTTTATTCCTTAGTGGATTCTTCTGTCAGGCAATCAGAGGCTAAATGACTGGCCCAGAGTTACACAGCTAAGAGGTATCTGCTCCTGGATTTGACCTCAGGTCTTCATAACCCCAGGCCCAGCACTCTACCCATGCCTAGCTGTCTCCTGGCACACAGTAAGCAGTCAGTATTTGTCGAATGATTGATTGAAAGTTGGACCAGGATAAAAGTGGTAGAAAGGAGGTATAAGTTAGAATTGACAAACCTGAATGTTATAAGAGTAAAAAAAAAACAGACAAGAAGGAAGCAGGAGTGGTGGAGGTCAGAGTTTGTGGTCTTCAAAAGGAATTTCATATTTCAGGGTCTTAGATATGGAACAGTTTCAAACACTAATGAAGTGTAGGATGTGACTATCTTTTAGGTGGTTGGGGCAGATATAGATGTCATAAAGGTTGAGATTTTCATATAGGTACATTATAGGAACTCAGTTACCACTGAAGATTTCATACTGTTAACACTCTTGTAGTATAGCAGTTTTAAACTTAAGACCTACTGAGAGACCAGGATTCATTCCTGGGGTGGGGACACATAGTCAAGTAAGATGTTAAACTCTTAGGATGCAGCCTCCATTGCTAACATTCAAAAGAAACCAAAATTGGGGTATACTTAATTTCTAAGGGTAATTTTTGCTGTCAGAAAACAGATAACATTGATTTCAGCTTTAAATAACTACCTAGATCAAAGGAAACATGTTCAGATATGTCTTCAAATGTCAGCAAGCTTTGGAATGTGTGATACCTTGAAAAACAGAAAACTTTTAATGAGATATGTTAACTAGTTATTTTCACTAGAGCTATAAGATACCACAAGATACCACTTTGATTTCATATAATACAATATAATCCTTCTTGCTTTTGAATTTTATTTGATATCCTAGATATTTGAATTTACTTGATTTATCAAGTAATTGTATTCTCCATTTGGCTATCCCTTTAATATTTAAAGCTCTGAACCTATAATTTCCTACAAAAATAAGGAAAAATATAGATTTAGCCACTGTCCAATTGATAAAAGGTCAAAAGATATGAACAAGCAATTTTCAGTTGAAGAAATCAGAGCCATCAATAATCATATGAAAAATGTTCTTAGTCACTCTTGATCAGGGAAATGCAAATTAAAACAATGCTGAGATACCACGTCATACCCAAGTCATATTGACCAATATGGCAGTGAAAGAAAAGGATAAAAGTTGGAGGGGATATGGCAAAATTGAGACACTATTGCATTATTTATGGAGTTGTGAGCTGATCCAATCATTCTGGTGGGCAATTTGGAACTATGCCCAAAGGACCAAGAAACTGATCATGCCTTTTGATCTTGTAATATCTCTACTCCATCTATAATCCAAAGAGATAATTTGAAAAAAGGAAAGGATCTACTTGTAAAAAAATTTATACTAGTTCTTTCTATGGTGGCAAAGAATTGGAAACTGAGGGAACGTCCATCAGTTGGAGAATGACTGTAAAATTTTTAATCTATGTTGCTGATGGAATACTAATGACCTTTAAGAAATGATAAGCAAAATGATTTCAGAAAAAGCTGGAAAGATCTGCATGAAGTGACGCAGAATAAAATAAGCATAACTGGGAGAATACTGTACAAAGTAATAACAATATTATATGATGATCCACGGTGAAAACCTGGCTACTCTCAGCAATGCAATCATCTGGGGCAATTCTGAAGGACATATTATGATGACTAATGCTGTCTACATCCAGAGAAAAAATATTGGATTCAGATGGATGCAGATCAAAGCATACTATCTTTCACATCAGCATTTTTATGGTTTTATTTTGAAGGTTTGGTTTTGTATGAGTGTGCTCTTAGAACAATGACCAGTATGTAAGTGTCTTTTGCATGATAATAAATGTACAGCACAGATCAAATTGCTTACCATCTCTGAGTGGGGGGAGAGGAAGGTGGGAGGGAGACATTTTGGATCTTATAATTTTGGAAGATGTATATTGAAAATTATTATTACATTTAATTGGAGAAATAAAATGTTTGAATTAAATATAGGCTTTAAATATTATCTAAAGTGACAATATTAATTTGGCATCAATCTTTACTAGTGTAAAATTTCAATTAATATCCAATAACTCCAAGTATTATATTTTTTAAAAGTTTTTAAATAATCACTTGAAGTACAAGAAATAAAAAGAAACAAAAATAAAAACCTGAATAAAGCCATGTGAGTAAACTTTTCCTGCCAAGCTCTCCCCACAGCCTCCCCAGCCACATTTTAAGAACAAGAGAGAGAGGGCAGAGCTACACAAAATGTATATCTTCCCTATTAGTTACATAACATAGATATGTAAATGGGATGCTGGGAGAGAGAGTCCCTGGGGAGCAAAATTCTATCCACACCCTAGCACTAGAATGAACTGGCAAATATTTAGATCTGGGTTCTAATCCTGGTACAACTGCAAAAAATCAGATAAAATATTGGAGCAAATCATGCAGACTCTGAAAAATGAATGAGTCTGACTAGATGTTCTTCAAAACACATTAAAATTCTGATTGTAATTCAATAAAATAATTTAGTGAGTGGTTCATCCATTATAATTTAATGAAAAATAGTAATTATAGTTCTGACACTCTGACCAATTTGCTTTGTGCCCTGGGACAATATTTTACCTTTCTTTCTTCAATTTTCTACAATATAAAATGAAAATGGTTGCCTTGCTTCTCTACAAGCATTCATGCAGTGAGGATCACAAGTTAATAATCATAGATGTGAAATTAATTTACAAAGTGCCATGCAAAAATATATTTAAAATATTTTATTGTTCTTTTGGTTCTTATATCACATTGATTTCTGAATACATTTCCACACCCCTACTAGCAAGTTTTTCTAACAAATGTTAAATAGAATAAAGGACTAAAAATGTTAATTGAACTCACCCAATGGCACCAACCATGTATGACAGTGTATGTAATATTATATATTCATTATTTTCCCCCTCTGTAATGAAAACTGTGAGGTCATTTCCCCCAACTCTTCCTGGGCTCAGCTTTGTCATTACAATTACATAGCAAAAGCTTCATTTTATCATTCTTTCTATTTGCATAATTGAAGTCATTGGGAACACAGTTTTCCTATTTCTGCTTATTTCACTTTTAATGGTTTCATGTGTCTTCCTATGTTTCTCCTTTTTTCATAGTAATTCTATATCATAGTTCAGCAATATTTTACTGTATTTATCTTGGTGTAGGGAATAGAACTTTTTCACTGACCCTGAGTCTAAAGGACTGCTACTACTATCTGGACTCTGTAAGAACTTGGATTAGTCACTTAACAATCAACAGCCATTATTTTTCTCATCTTTAAATTTGTACCATTGGAGGTTCCTTACCAGTTCTAGATCTATAATCCTGTACTCTTCTATTTGAGGAAATACTCCCCAATGAATGAGCATCAACTTTGTTTTTCATTTTCTATTTCCACACAAAATACTGCAATTAATGTTTTGTGGTATGTGAGTCATCTATTTCTGCTCTTGACTTCCTTGACATATATCCATTACAATTAGATTTGTGGGTCAAAGGATATGAAAATTTTAGTGAGTTTAAATAACAAACAACAAACACCATAATTCTTAATTGCTTTACAGAATGGTTGGACCAATTTACTACTCAGCCAATATGGTATTCATGTGAAAGATATTATTATTGTTGCTATATGTTGTTTCAGCTTGGTGTAGAGATGACCTTACATTGATAGACATCATTCTAATAGAATGACATTTTTGTAGGTCCTTCTAAATTGTAAAAGTTCAAGCACTAACTCAAAAAATGAGATGCCCTTTTAGTAGCACTGTTTGGGGAAGCTCATCATCATCAAATACAGCCACTTCTTTGTTTTCTTTTTTTTTCTCTTTTTCTTCATAGAAGCTCAGGAAGATAATATACTTAGATATAGAGGAGTACCATCTTTATTGGTGTGCAGGGTACCTATATTGAGGACATCATAAATCTGAGGAAGTATTGGGTGAGTGTTTTTATGAAGATAGTAAAGCCCAGGAATCAGCAAGTCATTCAATCATTCACTCAACAAAGATGTAATAATATAGATAGTCATTATATAGTACTTTCAATCTGACAAAGCGCTTTATATAAGTTATCTCACTTGATCTTCATAATAACCATGGGAAATAGTCACTATGATTATCCAGATGAGGAAGCTGAAGTGAAGATTGTCAAGGGATTTATCCAGGATCACACAGGTAGTGTGAGGATGATTTGAACAGAAGTCTTTCTAATTCTTAGCCTAATACTCCATGTACAGTACCATCTAGCTGTTTCTACAGAGTTTCTGGTCTGGGCATAACTTTCTCCTAGACACTGAGGGGGAAGAGACAAGTAGGAAGAAGGAAGGAAGATAATTTAATAAGACATGGTCCTTGACCTTATGGATAATATCACGGCTTTATTAAGGGAAAACATTATCATGGATAACTTTAACAGAAGATATAACATGGTGACTCATAAAAAGTTATAGAGTACTTTTGTAGCAACTAATGAGACTCCAGGGTATGTTCAAAGGGCAGAACATAGTCCAGGGTATTTGAAACTTAGAGATGGTAGAAGGAAGCAATGTGAAACAAATATGGAAAGTCAGAGTTCTACCAAATTGTACAGGATTATGAATGCAAAGATGTTTGAAATTAACTTTGGAGGTAATAGTGAGTTGGGGTAGCTAGAAGGTGCAGTGCATAAAGTGCTAGGCTTAGAGTAAGGAACAATCTTCTTCAGATGAAATCTGGTCTCAGACATTTATTAACTGTGACTCTTGGCAAGTCACTCAACCTCATTTGCCTCCATTTTCTTATCTGTAAACTGAAGTAGAAAAGAAAATGGCAAATCACTCAATACCTTTTACTGAGAAAACCTCAAATGGAATCACAAAGAGTTGGGTATAACAGAAACAACTGAACTAGAAAAAGTATTTTAGCATCAACATGGACAGTTGATTGGGAAAAGAAATGAATAGAGGTAGGAATGCCTGTTAGAGTATTCAAATAGTCTCAACTGACAATAATGAGGACTTTTTTCTAATATGGAGAGCATGGCAGCATAAAGGATATAAAGGAGATTGCAGAAATTTATAATCGGCAGGATTTGGTAGCACTGGGTGGAGAGGAAGGAGTGATATTACTAGGAAGATTTTTTTTATTTTAATTCTTTTGGAAAAAATGTTAAATGCCAAAGGAATTGCATCAAGGGAATGGTTAGATGGTTTGTTGGTGTCCTTTTATAGACATTTTTTATTAGTGCTTTCTTCCACATTTTTCATGATTGTCTTTTGGAAACTAAAATTGCTTTTAAGCTGTATTTCCAATTCTGCACCATAATTATACATATAAAGTATGGATATATTGCTTTTTCAGAGGAAGATGACTAAATGAGGAAGACTTTAAAGAAAATGAAACTCTCCTAATGTGATATGAGTGACCCAGAGGATATTGCCTCAATTTTTTGCTAACCACCATTGTATAACCTACATACATTCTCTACATGCTTTCTCATTTTAAAACACTGAAAAATCAATACATGCTATTCCAAGTATATCTTCCAGTTCTTGCTACTGGAGAATAATTTTGTTTTTTAGATTAACAACTTAGGAAGTATTTGACATGATCTTTAAGAAAATCATTCCTTCTTTTCCATTACGAGGCATCATGGTATAATGGAAAGTTTGCCAGATTTGGAATCAGAAGACCAGGGTTTGAATTCTTACTGTGCCATTTATTACCTATGTGACCAGGGACAAACCATTTAACCCTTCTGTCTTTCAGTTTCCTCATCTGTAAAATGGATTGTGTCCCTTATAGAATCACTAAAGTCCCTTCATGTTCCATATCATATGTCATAATATGCAATGGAAATGTGTTACTGTTGAATGGGTAACATCAAGTGTGATTTTCCTGCCATCTTTTTTTCATATATCCTTTCCTACTAGTTGACTAACTCTGTACTATCACAGGAACCTGAAATATGTTTTGGTTTTCTTTGGGGACCATGTTTCCAATGTTAGTTTCTGGATGTATATAGATAAACTTTCTTAGGATCCCAAGTAGTTTTTGCTGATTCTGTGTCTGAAATGTTGCCAGCATGACTGTGCACTTTTTACTCCTGTAATCTGCTACTCTTAAATGACCATTGAAAAGGGGAAATGGAGCCATTCATCTCTTTGAGTCAGTGCTTACTCTTAGGAACAAATTGGAGATCTGCATTGGAAGAGACTGTGGTGGAGATACACATGCTGTTTTTCTAAAATTCATTGCATTGTCCCTTTAGGCTGAAGCAGGAAGTGCTTAAAAATATAAAGTGACTCTAATTTGGGAATGTATTTAAAAGGTTGTTTTTATATGAGGCTATATAATTCAAATGAAAGAAGGCTATAGATATTTTACAAATCCAATCCAATCCCCTAAAACATTTAGCTTCCTTTAAAAAAAAATCAGTCTTTCTGGCAGGCTTTGACAGTTAAGCTATAGTGTGCTGAGACAGCAAGATTTAGCACACAGCATCCCCTTCAGCTGCAGATATTAAGCTCTAGTTGTAACCAGGCAATTCCATTTTAAACTCTCATCATATATATGTCAGTTATGGCTCAGCAGATGGCTTGAGCAAATGTTTAAATCTTTATATCTGGGAATTTAATTAAAGTACTGAATTTCAGATTGAAATTTTGGGTTTGATGTTTAGCTTCTGCATGCGTTTAAAAATAATAATAATTGCCAACATTGGTAACATTGGCCAGCTTCCTTTGATTTACTAAATTTAAAATGAAAATATATTGATATTAATGTGAAAATTTGGCCTTAGAAAATCATGCCATATTCAGTAGTGCAGAAGACTGATTAGCCCAATGGATCCCAGCTGACTACCCATAGGTCACAATGTAGACTGGTGAAAGCCTGGCTCAGAACAAATTCACATCTTATCCTTCCTGGATACAGAATAGCAAGCTGAATCTAGGCTCTTTGTTGGTTTGGTTTCAACTTCTAAAGCTTTTCCAGACCTTTTGTAATGATGTTTGGATGAGTTACATGGAATTTATTTATATAATAGCTCAGTGGGGTAACTAGCGCCAAGTTGACTTTTACTCAGATCTTTATGTGATATGTAGGTACTATAACAAATGGATTTCTAGAGAAAACTTTAGAAACCATCTGAAGAAATGTGAAGAAGGAGAAGTTGTTGAAGAGGTAGTAACTGAATTATCTCAAGATCATAGATCGAGTATTTCTCAGTATTTTTGTTTCCTCCTTTATCATTCTATTGATCTTTTTTCTTGCTTCACTTTTGTTTCTTTCCCCACTTTTTCCTCAACCACTTATCTCTTTCTTTGACTGTTCTAGAAATTCTTACTGGACTTATGTCCAATTAGCCTATTTCTTTAAGACTGTGCTTATACCTGTTTTTACATTACTATTTTCTTCTAAATTTTCTGGAACTGCAGAAGCTTTTAATTGTCAAGTTATATTGTTGATTTTTATTATTTGCAAATTTTTCTAGCATATTTCTTGACTTTTAACTTTTTGTCAAAGTTGGATTCTGCTCACCTTGGGTGGAAGGAGGCACTGTGCCTAACTTTAGGCTTTTTTGTGCTGTATTTTTTAACCCTTAACTTCTGTGTATTGGCTCCTTGGTGGAAGAGTGGTAAGGGTGGGCAATGGGGGTCAAGTGACTTGCCCAGGGTCACACAGCTGGGAAGTCTCTGAGGCCGAATTTGAACCTAGGACCTCCTGTCTCTAGGCCTGACTCACAATCCACTGAGCTACCCAGCTGCCCCCTGTGCTGTATTTTTAGAGCTAGTTCTGTGGGATCTAGAAATTTCTGAGCTTCCACAGTGACAGTCATTGCTCTCCTGGTCTGCACTCTGGTATTTACCAAGGAAAGTCCCTGCTCCTCTGCAAATACACATAACAGTACTCCTTTTGTCCCTGGAACTATGTCCAAGGCCCTTGTTTTCTCGCAGCTGCAAATTCAAGTGCTGTTCTCTCCATGGAATTGCAACCCAGAACTTCTTATGGACAAGAGAGTTTCTAATTACCATCAGCTCCATCCAGGGCCAACAAAAGATTCCTTCTATTCTAGGGTTGACAGCTCCTAAAGGTGCTGCTGTCCGTACTCTTGAGATTATTACTTGTTTTCCAACCACACTTCAGGTCTGGTGTCACAGATCTCTCCCATGGATCTCCAAAGTTGTCTTGGGCTAGAAAGACCTTGTGGTATGTGATTGAGATGGAATATTATTATACTATAATAAATGATGAGGAAGATGGTTTCAGAAAAGTAGACATAAGAACTGATACAAATTGAAGTGAACAGAACCAGGATAACATTGTTCACAATAACAGCAATATTGTAAGGATGATCAACTGGGAAAACTTTAGCTAATCTTGTCAGTACAATAATCCAAGCAATTACAAAAGACCCATGATTAAAAATGCTATCTACCTATAGAAATAGTACTTATAAACTCTGACTGCAAATTGATACATAGTTTTTTTTCCAGTTTATTCTTTGTGGGTGTTTTTGCATCATGGCTAATATGGAAATATGTTTGCATGACTTCATAAGTATAATATTAAAAAAAACTTACCTTCTGTCTTAGTATCAATACTGTGTATTAGTTCCAAAGCAGAAGAATGGTAAAGGCTAGGTGATGGAGGGGGGGCGTTAAGTGACTTTCCCAGGTTCACATAGCTTGGAAATGTCTGTGATCAAATTTGAACCCAGGACATCTCATCTCTAGGCTTAGTGCTCTAACCACTGAGCTATCCAGCTGCCCGATATTTCAAATGTATAATCAATATCCTTTGCTTGTCATCTCAATGGATATAAGATGGGGAAGAGGGAGGGAGAGAATTTGGAAGTTAAAATGTATAGATACAGATGTAGATATATAAATGGAGAGAGGTAGAAGGACAGGGGAATGAGAGAGAGAAAGAGAGACAGAGCCAGATGGGAGGGAGAGAGGAAGGGAGGAAAACACTTTATATGCCAGAAGATTTTAGATTTTATATTAAGTAAATTGGGAGTTTCTTAAGTTTAATGGGGACTAAGGGGAGGGAAGTGATTGACTTGTTTTTTTAGGAAAATCACTGCATGATGTCTTTCACAGTGTTCCCTCAATTCTAGTGCCTTTCCTCTGACATTATCAAATTTTCCTTCTTTAAATGCTAACATTCTGTTAGTCCAGAAGAAAAAAAGGCCCTTTGGAATCTTTAAGTGAGTTAAAGAAAAAAATGAAATGTCTTCTGAGGAAGTTAAAATGAGCAATATCCTTGTAGAGAAAGGAAGAAGAAGGGGAGTGGAGCTTGCTCTTTCTCATAACTGGGACACGTGAGAAGAGGAATTTACAGCCCATTGATTCTATATAAATATATACATGTATATATATTGTATATTAATAGTTATTTGCATATTGTATTCCCTATTAGAATATAAGCTCTTTGAAGGCAAGAGCTATTTTGCTTTTATCTCTGATTTTTGCCCGAAGTCCCAAACAACACATAGATATTTAACAAATGCTTCATTTATTGAACAAACATCTCAGAAATGATATTGTCCTGCCCTCTGCTTTCCAACTTTTCATGCTTTCTCCTATATAGTCTTTTAAGTTACTCAAAGTAAGTATTTCACCTTGGATGTCTTACCCCAGATAAACTTGGAATTAGATTTCCTGCAACTATATGATAGAATCATGGATAGCAATTTCAGACACACTTCTGTAGACCTAGGGAAAGCACATTGCTCTGATGTTCAATGAAAGTGGTTGTCCTGTGGGTACTTTCCAAACTTTGTGTGATTTAAGATGTTTTCTTCTCCAAATTTTTCTTCATAAAGGACTGATAGAGATTGGTGAACTGGTATTCCAAGGTCCCCTAAAGAGTTAAATGGAAGAGCTGAGGCCTCAACCTCAATCTCTTTATGCCCTGTCCAGTGTTTTTGCCAATACACCATACTGTCTTTGAAAAGTACAGCTTGTATTGAGATGTCTCTTGACAGCTTCAATGCCGTATGTGACTCCAGCTCCTTTACTTTTCTTTTCTTTTTTTACTTCAAGAGTGTTCTTGTGTCTTCTAGTTGAGTTACAGAGTGTTATTGCTGCAGTACACAGACTCCTCCAAATATTAGTACAGAACATTTCAACATTTCAGATTTAGGACTACCCAGAATGGCAGAGCAGGTGACTCCCTACAAATATGTCCCACAATTTCAGTATTGGGGTTTCTGAAAAGAGGAGGTTAGTTATATTGGAAAATTAGAAGAATCATTAGTGAATTGATTTATAGAATTTCAGGGTGTTTTATCTTGATTTCTAATTGACCTTTAATTGTCAATAGCTAATAACACCCATACTTCTACCTTTCTTATTTCCCTTTGTCACATGATTATATTTCTTTGGATATTAAAAGACATGAGAGGAAGTAGAGGAGAGTAAACAGAGAACTTTCCTTTCTTGGCATAAAGAAAAGCTGATTTCAAATCCCGCTTCAGATACATACAGGTTTTATGTAAGTGGGAAAACTGCTGGACGACCAATTAATTTTCTAATGCTAAAAATTTAGATGTTATTCTGCATTGACGAAGGGCATTCCTCACTTGTAGTTCCATGTATTAATGAAAGCAATCTGTTTAAAAAACAGACAAAAACTGAAAATCAAAGAAAGAGGAAATTGTCCCATAAGTAGAAAAACGTTTCATATCAGATGTTGTTTTTGCAAATTAAAGAAAAAATCCTGGAAACTAAGGGAATACACATCAATTGGAGAATGACTAAACAAAGTGTGTTATATAAATTTAATGGAATATTAGAGTACCATACGGACATTTAGTAATATTGAAGCCATTTAGGAAATAAATTCAGTGCAACCTGGGGAAACACGTATGAACTGATATAGAGTGAAATGAAGGAAGAAATAAAATAGAACTGGGAAATAATTTTACTGTTACAATAGCATTGTAAAAATGAACAAGTGTGAAAGATTTAATGACTGATTAAATTAGTGATGGGGGGTAGCTGGGTTGCTGGGTAGCTCAGTGGATTGAGAGCCAGGCCTAGAGATGGGAGGTCCTAGGTTCAAATCTGGCCTCAGGCACTTCCTAGCTGTGTGACCTTGGGCAAGTCACTTAACCACCATTGCCTAGCCCTTACCTCTCTTCTGCCTTGGAGCAGTATTGGCTCCAAGACAGAAGGTAAGGGTTTATAATAAAAAAAAAAATTAGTGATGAACTGTGATTCTAGAGGACCAGTGATGACAAATGCTTCCTATCGCCAGACAAAGAATTGGTGGACTAAATATGTACAATAAGCTACATATCTTTGAACATGGCCAATGTGGAAATGTGTTTTGCTTGACTATATTTATTAAAAGACTTAAAAAAATTCACAGTGATTGTGTGTGTGTGTGTGTGTGTGTGTGTGTGTGTGATGGAGGAATTAAGGAAATGGAGAATAAATGTTTGTTTATTTAAAAAAATGTATTTTCCTTCTGCATCTATGATTTTGGTCAATGTAGGGAGTTCCTAATATGGAAAATGCCTCTACTGATAAAAATTTGAAACTTGTCTTCAAATTGTTGTATAGAGATTTGAGTTGCCTTGGGCCCTGAGAGATTAAATGATTTGCTAGTGTTACCAGACAAGCATGTCATAATCAGGGCTTACAACCAGGTCTTCCCAACTCAAATATTAGTCTTTTATCCGGAGAACCACACCACTCTTAGTTATTATATGGTAATTGATCAAATGCAAATGTACCCATGCTTAAAAAAATCACACTATTTTAGTTCATAAGCTATGGGGCCAACATTTCAGTCTGTTCTCAAACTCACAAGTCTGTCTCCCTGAGTGAGTCCAGCTCTCCCCTCAGGCCTTTAGGAGGTAACATTCAAGAGATATCATTTTACTTATGTTCCCCAGAATATTGATCATCAGTTTTTATTTCACTAATATCATTTGACCAGTAATCTCTTCTCAGGATCAATTAATATAACTTAACCTTCAAGACCCTGAGTACAAAAACACCCCCTTTAACTGGGACATGCCCTCCCTCCATTCAACATTTTGGTGCTTGGGATGAGGGGACTCGAATTTATAATTAGGACTATCAGCCATGTTCCCTACTGAGTTCACTTCTGAATATGACATTACTTGCTTACTTGCAGGACAATATCTGGACTCTTATTCTTGAATATAGGTTTTCTTCTCACATTTTGAAGCTCATAATATCCTTACCTGGTCTAGTTTGTCTCTAATACTATTCATCTAATATCTGAAAAATATTGAACAAAACAGAGACAAACTAATAGAGTTTGTGGCTACATAATTATTAGATAAGAAAGAGGGCTCAAGGTCCTCCCTAACAAAGAGGTCCACCAGTTGTTTTTGCATTACTCACTATCAGGGAAAAAGAGAGATTTTTGCCATTTGGGATTTTTATACATACATTCAGTTCTGCCTCCAAATCCAGTTGAAAGGTTGTTTAGTATATTGCAATGCACTGATAGGAAATAGATGATTTCTGTGTATTCTCTGAATCAGAGAAATAGTCTCTTCATCACATCTGGAAGTAGGTTCTTATGATATTTTGTAGTCTTTATGTGAATTGATATTAAGCAATGAATATTATGAATGCTCTAATTATTAGACCCTCATTGGTCAGTATTCCCAATATGACATACCAATTTATAAACCAAATAGTCAGAGGACAGTAGTTATACAAGCTGTAATATATTTCATTTTATACGTAGGTCAGTAGAGTTCATTTTATTTTACTTGATTTGAATACCAAATGTTGGAATCATGATCTCAGATAAGACTATAACACAATCTGATCTGCCAGGAGAGAGAGAGGGAAACAACATTATTTTGATTACTGCCACAGTTAATATAATTATCTATACAAGTACTAAATTAAATAGCATCCAAATAATTAAAGGACAAATTAAACAGTCAAAAAGACCAAGATTATAAAGTAGATCATTTCAGATGCCTCTTTTAAACTCAGATAAATCATGCTTATATGTAAATAATAAAATAATAAAAATAAAATATGTAAATAAAAAGGTTGGATCTACTCATGATCAGAATTCTGTAAAACTAGATAAACTATATTTGAGGGATTGTTGGGAACCTTATGTATTTTTCAGTATTACATGATACCTTTAAATGTTAGAACTTAAAAAAATATTAATTAATGGATAAGTCCCAAAGTTAAAACAGCCTTCACATAGCATAATGTAATAAAATTGCATATACTAAATAAAATATTAATCAAAGAAATTTAAAGTTGAGACTAGATATTACTATTCCAAAGAATAAGTGGGTCAAAGAGCAATTCATAAAAACAATGAATATTTGTGATAAAATTATAACAAAACATATAACTACACATACAACAATAAATAAAAATATAACAATTGACTTGTATATTAAGCTTTTGTGGTATGAATGAAGGCAAATTTATGAGGACATTTTATGAATTTGGACACATAGTAACAAAAAATATGGGAAGACTAATGAATTAGGCATAAAAGTAAAAATAACCAGATAAGTCAACAAATAAATTACTCAAACCAAGTAAAAAATAGAAACCTTAAGAATCAAATAACAAATAAGCAAAACTGAAAATTAAAAACATACCAGCTTTGTGATTCTGGGCAAGTCACCTCATTTTTCTTTAGTTTCCTCATCTGCAAAATGAGGATACTAGTAATAATTACTCTCCAGGATTAAAGGATAAAATATGAGGATAAAATAAAATAATAAATGTAAAGTGATTTGCATACTTCAAAGTGTTATGAAGTTGCTATTATTATTATATACCAATACAAATGAAAATATAAACATTTTGGGTAAAAACATATAAATTATAAAAATGTTCAAATAAACCTAATATAATCTAGTGGATTTCGGAAAATTGGAGCAATGAAGTTTGAAAGGAGGGAGGAGAGACATAAATAAGCAAAACCTTCCATGCTCAGAGGGATTTACAAGTGAATTATATTCCATACTTCATGAACTATAGCAACCACAAAAATCCTAGGGATTCATGTTGAAAAAAATTATCCACCACTATAGAAAAAATCGACAGGGTATGAATCCAGATTGAAGCATAGCATTCTTCACTTTATTTCCTCCAGAAGTTTTTCTCTAGATTAAGCAATATGTGTCTTCTTTCCCAATATGATGAACATAAAAAAACTATTGTATAAAAACACATGTACAACTTGCCATTTTGGAGTGGGGCAAAGGTGGGAGGGATAGAGAGGGCATGGATAGCAAAATGTCAGATAATGATGACTTAAAGTTCTATTGATATGTAATCTGGAAAAAATTAAAACCAAAAATATTATGCCATATAGATTGTTCACAAAAATAGAACAAAAATATACCTCATTAAATAATTTTTAAAAATGAATTCAGGAGTTCCGGGTTAAGATGGCAGCAGAGTAAAAAGCAGCTCTTAACCTCTCCTGACAGAAACACACAAAACTCCTCAAGGGGACATAAAATAAAGTCCAGACGAACGGAGGAATACCACAACAGGGTGCAGCATGGAAGGTACGTGGAATCGGGACATTTCCATGCTATAAAGGGGTGAAACAGCTCTCACTAAGTCACGGACTGAGCAGCCACCCCATCCCCTTCCCCTCCACACACAACACCTATAGCGCCGAAGCCAGTTAAAAAGAAATAGAGCACGTTTGGGGCACCCATCGAGTCATTGGCAGCTCCAGGGCCTTTCCTGAGAGCAGCAAGATTTGGGACCACAATAAACCAAAGAATGCACCAGAAATCTGAGCGCAGGAGCAGAGCACAGGAGCGGAGGAGGCATGGGTGGAGGCAGACACAGCCAAGAGCTAAAGTTCTGAAACTGAGTGGGGAACCAGCGTAGACGGGTATACGACTGTGGAAGCAGCGCCCTAAGACTTGTAAAGGAACCTCCGGCAGAGGATCAAGCAAGGGGGTCCACCAGGGGGCTTGACCTTAAAAAAAACCATAACTCAGACCTCAGGAGCCAAAAGACCGCAGACAGACCCCGAGCGCAAGGATAAAGCTGAGAAGCTGCTGGGCTAATGATGGCTACTCAGACTCAGGAAGTTCAGAAGAGAAAGATAAACAACAAGAAAAAGAAGTCTTTAACACTTGACAACTTTTACACAGAGCAAATCCAGACAACCGAGCAAACAGAGGAGAACAAACAAGCATCCAGACCCTCCTCAAATAAGGAAAACGGGTCACAAGCTATGGAAGAGTTCAAAACTGAGATTCTGAGGAAGATGGAAGAAATCTGGCAAGAAAATAACAGTTTAAAAGGTAGAATCTTGCAATTGGAAAGTGAGGCTCAGAAATCAAATGAACTGATAAGCAAAGTAAACAAGATTGAAAAAGAAAACCAAAAGATCATAGCTGAAAACAAAAAGTTTAGAGCCGAAAAACAATCCCTAAAGGCTGGAATTGAGCAATTAGAAGCTAATGATCTCTCAAGACAACAAGAACAAATAAAACAAAGTCAAAAGACTGAAAAAATAGAAGGAAGCATGAAATATCTCAATGAGAGAGTGACAGACCAAGAAAACCGGTCTAGAAGGGACAATTTGAGAATAATTGGTCTTCCAGAAAAACCAGAAATTGATAGAAACCTGGACTCCATACTAAAAGAAATTATTCAGCAAAATTGTCCTGAATTCCTAAAACAAGAGGGCAATATAGACATTGAAAGGAATCATAGAACACCTGTGACATTTGATCCAGATAAGAAAACACCCAGAAATATAATTGCCAAATTCAAGAGTTTCCAAGCAAAAGAAAAAATCTTACAAGAAACCAGAAAGAAACAATTCAAATATCAAGGAGCACCAATCAGGATCACATAGGACCTGGTAGCCTCCACGCTAAAAGACCGCAAGGCTTGGAATATGATATTCAGAAAGGCAAGAGAGCTAGGCCTGCAACCACGGATCAACTACCCATCAAAATTGACTATATATTTCCAGGGGAAAGTATAGGCAGTCAAAAAAATTGAAGAATTCCAGGTATTTGCACAGAAAAGACCTAATGGAAATTAGGTAAAATTTTGGAATTCCACCTAGTTGGTGGCTAAATGGAAAGTTTGATATCCAAGCACAAAAATCGAGAGAAACATGAAAAGGTAAATAAGAAACAGAGGGGAAAGAAAGAAAACTTATAATTTTTAAATTTGCCTTTTTAAGGGCCTCAGTAAGATCTAATTATATGTATTCCTATGTAGAGAAATGTTATGAATAATTCTCTGTAGTGAACTTTATTCACTATTACAATATCCACTATTATAGTAATCAGAAGAATAATTCACAGGGTGAGGGTGGAACACTAAATAATCTAAGATGACATGGGGGATGGGAAAGAGGGGGTGAATAGCAGGGGATACCAAGAGAAACTTGAGTGAATAAGAAAAATAAGATGTTCTATTACACACAAAGAGGGTATGGGAAGGAGAGGGGACAAGTACTATTATAAGAAGGAGAGGAAGAGAGCATTAAGAGGTAATAATCAAACCTTTCTCTCAGTGTAATCAACCCAGAGAGGGAAGAGTAGCTATACTATCCATTGGGACATAAAACTCTTATCTAACCCTTCTGAGAAAGTCAGAAGGGATAAATCAAGGGAAACAGAGGAGTGGGGAGGTCAAAAAAAGGGAGAGGAGGAGAAGGGGGAGGGAATTCATAAGGCCGTTAAAAACAAAAAAGGGGGGGAAATAAAAGAGGGGATAGAAAGGGAAGTCAATCAAGGGAGGGGATAAGGGATAGGGTCTTAATAGCAAACCACTGGTTTTAAAGGAAATAGTTTAAAAAGAAAGGGTAGGAATAGGGGAGGAAACGAAAATGTCAGCAAATGCACAACTGATGATTACAACTCTGAATGTCAATGGGATGAACTCACCCATAAAACAGAAGCAAATAGCAGAGTGGATTAGAAACCAAAATCCTACCATATGTTGTCTACAAGAAACACATATGAGACGGGTGGACATACACAAGTTTAAGGTTCAGGGCTTGAGCAAAATCTTTTGGGCATCAAATGAGAAAAAGAAGGCAGGAGTGGCTATTATGATTTCTGACAAAGCCAAAGTAAAAATAGATATGATTAAAAAAGACAGGGAAGGTCATTACATCCTGATTAAAGGCAGTATAAACAATGAGGAAATAACACTGCTAAATATATATGCACCAAGTGGCATAGCATCCAAATTCATAAAAGAGAAACTGGCAGAGCTCAAGAAGGAAATAGATAGTAAAACCATACTAGTGGGAGGTCTAAATATTCCTCTTACAGATCTAGATAAATCAAACCGAAAAATAAATAAGAAAGAGGTAAGAGAGGTGAATGAAGTCCTAGAAAAATTAGATCTAATTGATATGTGGAGAAAAATAAATAGGGACAAAAAGGAATACACCTTCTTTTCAGCTGCACATGGCACATTCACAAAGATTGACCATGTTATAGGGCATAGAACCATTGCAAACAAATACAAAAGAGCAGAAATAATAAATGTAACCTTCTCAGATCATAATGCAATAAAAATAATAATTAGTAAGGGCACCTGGACAGGAAAATCAAAAACTAATTGGAAATTAAATAATATGATTCTCCAAAACCAATTTGTCAAAGAAGGAATCATAGAAACAATCAATAAATTCATTGAAGAAAATGACAATGATGAGACATCCTACCAAACTCTGTGGGATGCAGCCAAGGCAGTACTCAGGGGGAAATTTATATCCTTGAGTTCATATATTAACAAATTAAGGAGGGCAGAGATTAATGAATTGGGCATGCAACTCAAAAAATTAGAAAGTGAGCAAATTAAAAACCCCCAGATGGAAACTAAATTAGAAATACTAAAAATCAAGGGAGAAATTAATTAAATCGAAAGTAAAAGAACTGTTGAATTAATAAATAAGACTAGAAGCTGGTACTTTGAAAAAACAGATAAAATAGACAAAGTACTAGTCAATCTAATAAAAAAAAGGAAAGAAGAAAACCAAATTGACAGTATCAAAGATGAAAAGGGAGACCTCACCTCTAATGAAGAGGAAATTAAGGCAATCATTAAAAACTATTTTGCCCAATTATATGGCAATAATTATAACAATTTAGGAGATATGGATGAATATTTGCAAAAATATAAACTGCCTAGATTAACAGCAGAAGAAATAGAATACCTAAATAATCCCATATCAGAAAAAGGAATTGAACAAGCCATCAAAGAACTCCCTAAGAAAAAATCACCAGGGCCTGATGGATTCACAAGTGAATTCTATCAGACATTCAAAGAGCAACTAATCCCAATACTATACAAATTATTTGATCTGATAAGCAAAGAAGGAGTCCTACCAAATTCATTTTATGACACAAATATGGTACTCATTCCAAAGCCATGGAGATCAAAAACAGAGAAAGAAAACTACAGACCAATCTCCCTAATGAACATAGATGCAAAAATCTTAAATAGAATACTAGCAAAGAGACTCCAGCAAGTAATTAAGAAGATCATCCCCCATGATTAGGTGGGATTTATACCAGGAATGCAAGGTTGGTTCAACATTAGGAAAACAATCCAAATAATTGACCATATCAACAATCTAACAAACAAAAATCACATGATTATCTCAATAGTGAACACAGAATAGTATACTTGTCAGATCTCTGGGAAAGGAAAGACTTTAAAACCAAGCAAGAGTTAGAGAAAATTACAAAATGTAAATTAAATGGTTTTGATTATATTAAACTAAAAAGCTTTTGTACAAACCAAAACAATGTAGTCAAAATCAGAAGGGAAACAACAAATTGGGAAAAAAATCTTTATAATGAAAAACTCTGACAGGGGTCTAATTACTCAAATATACAAGGAGTTAAAGCAATTGTATAAAAAATCAAGCCATTCCCCAATTGACAGCTTCTGGATCTTTCCTTTACTCTCCTCATCCTTTAATTTGTACTTACTTTTTTCTCTAAATTTCATGTCTCTTGCTGCTTCAACTGGTATACCATAAATCATTGAATACACCATTTTTTGCACTCTCTAATTTCTAAAAGAAAATATAGACTCTCACAAAAATAAATACTTAAGAAATCTTTGCCAAATGTACCCTGTGGATTCAAACATTTAAATATTGTGCCTGTGTGGTGCAATGGAAAGGGTAATGGAAGTTGGAATAACAGATCCTGAGTACGAATAATGTCTTTGCTATTTACTAAGTTTATCACTTTTACAATGTACTTGAACCCTCTGGCCTCAATTGTTTCCTGGAAAAAAATATGGGACTAGACAATATCATCTCTAATATTCTTCACTAACTATACATCTCTTTACATACTGTCTATGGTAGCATATGTTGTTCTGATTCTTTGTGGCATAGGGCTCACATTTAAAAGTCTTATTTGATTTTGGGAGGAGAAATTTATTTTGAACTGAAAAGAATTGAGGAAAGATATAAGAAAAAAGGAAGAGAACCAGTGTAGCTTTGAAGATTAAGAAATAAAAGAGCTCTTGGTAAGAAGAAGCAAAATAAGAGAAATCATGTACACTGACTTTAAAAGATACTTCTGACAGTTTTGTCAACTTTTAATAGAAGACTCTGACATGTCCTTTAAAAAAGGGTTTTTTTTAGTTCTTTATTTTTTCCTAGCAAACGACTTCAAATATAAAAGGTCTCTATACTATTAGTAAGTTTATATAACAGCATAGCTTTCAAAATAGCTGTAAAATTTGTAAGATTTAAATGAGATTTTCATATTATTTTTATATTTTTATTAAGAATATGTCAGAATACAAGAAAGTAGTTCTTAAAAAAAACAAATCTTTACCTTTCATCTTAGAATTAACACTGTGACTTGGTTCCAAGGCAAAAGAATTATAAAGGCTAAGCAATGGGGATTCAGTGACTTGTCCAGGGTCACACAGCAAGAATGTGTCTGAGACCAAATTTGAACCCCAAACTCCCATTTCTAAATCCACTAAATCACCTAGCTGCCCTTAGAAGCAAGTAGTTCAAGGAGCAACCAACCTATCTAATACATATCTATTGCATAGGCCAATATTATGAAAAGTACATTGTGGTGTCTACCCTAAGAATCTTATAATTTAGTTCTAATGACAAGTATCTTCTACACTGAGAAAGAAGAGGGTGTATTTGGCAGTGATTGAGAACTATGTACAATTGTTTTTGGGAGATAAATCTTATCTTGAAAGTATAGTGAGTCCCTGTCTATTCCCCTTATCCTGGAACAAATTTGCTGTTCCTCTTTCCTGTGCCCTCTGGAGTGCCAGAGGTCCATTGGAACTCTTCACTCTCAGTCTTAAACATTTTCAATCTTTCATGTGTATAGCTATGAAAATCAGTCTTCCTAAAACATGGGTGTGACTCAGTTCAAGAAACTTAAGGGCTCTCTATTGCCTCTAAGATGAAATATAAACTTCTCAGATGGCATTTAAAGCTCATCGCAGTCTACTTTTCTAGAGTCATTTAACATTATGTCCTTTCAAATATTCCAGCCTTCTAAAATGAGCTATTGACTGTTTGCCTTATTTGTCATTTTCTCTCTTTCTTCTTTGTCTTTGCATTTACTTCCCTGTCTATTTTGAAATGGACTTCTGCTTTACCCTTACCAAAGCGTATCATCATACTCAAGTGAGATAATGGTTGTAAAACACTTTGAAAACATTGAAACACTATACTTATTATTTGTTCATTTCAGTCTTAGCAATTTCTTTTGGAATTTTTGAGCAAAGATACTAGAGTAGTTTTCCATTTTCTTCTCTGGCTCAATTTAAATATGAGGAAACTGAGGCAAATAGGGTTAAGTGACTTGCCTAGGGTCACATACCTAGTAAGTATCTGATAGCAAGTTTGAACTCAGGAAGATAAGTGTTCCTGACTTCAAGTCTGTCACTCTATCCACTGCTTCAAAAAGCACTATATAAAGGCCAGTTATTATTAGCCTCTTGTCACCATCTGAAGTCTGATGATATCTTCATTCTCTTCCTTTATACTCCTGTTGAACTCAAGTGATATTTATAGAGCAATAAAGGGGCAAAATGGTAAATATTTAATAAGGGAGAAGGGAAGGGAGAAATGTATGCACATACCCTTTTAAATCTGTATTATTAACACTTAAGACTAGGCAATTGAGAAAACAATAAATACTATTTTAGAGCAGTTGCCAATTTCTGAGGTATAAATACTCACTCTGAAAATTTAACATTGGATTTGCCTTAGAGGTGGCTCCAATACACCCCTGTCCTTGGCCCTTAGAATCTATAGTACATTCAACTTATGTCACTTCTTATAGGAAATCTTTCTTGAAGCTTCTAGTTGTCAGTGCTTTCTCCCTCCTCAAATTATTTTGAATCCTTTTTTCAGTTTAAATATTATAAAATCCTCAATGGAATGTAAGCTTCTTGAGACTAGTTACTCCTTTACCTTTAGCCTTTAAATCCTTATTTCCTAGTGCAATATTTTCTTGCATACAACAGCAAATAATTGTTAAATTGTTGAACTGAATTGAGGTATCTGTGTTTAACCACACAGATGTAGAAGGTTTTTAGTCACTATCAGACAGGGAGTATCATCAGGAAATAGAGTGCCTTAGAAGACAAAGTACTGGTTATATAAGTTAGGGCACCCAAAATGATACAGATTATTCTGATTCATACTTTCAAAGACTTGCCCATGTTTTGGATCTGGGTACTGTTTCCAGATCACAGTATGTGGATGCCCTTTTTAGAAAATTACCTGACCCCTCTAATTCCTTCTATTCCTGTAGATTTCATTCATGTCTATATTTTTTGGTTCCATTCATACTTTTTGAACTTCTTTAACTGAATACCTTGCTTCAGTGGGCTTTACCTGTGTGCTTCATACCCATCTAAGTTTTTCTAAGACAGAATCCTTAGGATGATAAGCCCACAGAAAGATTACAGTATTGCTCAATGGTCTAATGTCTTTTGTTCTACTTGTGGTGGTAGCAGGGCCACAACTTCATTTCTTGTTTTTAACAAAGAAAAGGAAACTTCTTCTTTAGTCTTTCCCTCTATGAATCTACAAGCAAGCATGTGGGTTTACGTGTGGAAATCTCAAAAATTTTGGTTTAATTTAAAGTGATGTCCAGACCTCTAAGAAGAAATGGCTAACAGATGTTTTGAAATGTTACTTTTTCTAAGAAGAGAACCAAACTAAAGATAGAGTTGGCTGTACACATATATAGTGAGAGTTAGTGAAATACGAGATCTAGAGTGAAAGATCTCCTTAAGGATACATGGTAGAAGGGTCCACACTTCTCCCACACTTCAAAGTAGTCGCTAATATTCTCTGATTGCTTTAGATGAACAATGAGATTTTTAAAAGTATGTAAAACAACTATATTGAAAACTTAAGAAACTCATATCTAAGTCAAAGATCTTTTCTCTCAGTTGGCAATCTCCCTGATCTCACCTGACTTGACTGGTATATGACATATAAAACAAACTTTGTTTGGACCCTTGCAAAAGAGGATAGAGACCAGAGTTTGTTCCCCAACATTAGCATTCCCTTCAAAGATTCATTTATTTATTTTTAAAAAGTATGATATTTATTTCTTTTGATTTTCATTGCTAAGATTTCCTTCTTTATCCTTCTCCCTCATTCCCCTGTGTAAAGGTTAAATTTAGTGGTTGGACTACTAAGTACGGGTATTTAAGTTATTGTTAACCAAAGTTTTAACTCCAACTAGGGAAAGAGAATAAAGGATTCCCTTTTCACAAGTGTAAATTTGGAAGACAAAAACAACAAAGAATTTTCTTTCACACCTGAGAGAACTAGACATCTCATATTATTTTTTCAAAAGGAAAAAAGAAGACAATTATTAAAATTATTCAATATCTCAAAAAATAAATCTGGCATTTGTAGTATTCTACAACCATGGACTATCTCCCCCTAAATCTTTGCAGAAGAGAGTTTGTGGTGGTGTCTTTTACAAAGATTTTCAATTGACTGCTAACCACAATGTGGAAATTAACGATAACAATAATAATATAATTCATATTTTGTGCGTCAGATACTAGGCTAAATAGTTGATTGATATTATCTCATTTTTATCTCATTTTATCCTCACAACAATCCTGAGAGGTAGATACTATTATTATTCACAGTTTACAAGTAGAGGAACTGAGGTAAAAGACTGCCCAAGGTCACATGATAAGGGTCTGAGACTAGACTTCAACTCAAATCTTCCTGAATTTCTGTCCACTGCATTATAACTAGCTGCTGTTGTGGCATTTAAAATTATTGTAAGCTCTGGGACACTACAGCTCCCAGCACTCCCTGCTACAACTTCCCCCAACATCTCCCCACTTCCTTTGTGGGAGGTGTTGGAGAAAGTATAAAAGAAAAAGTTTGGCACCTTTTTGGGCTAGCTCTTTGCTCTCTCGAGCCTGGAGGCTGGCTGACTCTCTCTGATCCTGGACTCTACCCGGGAGACCCTTTTTCCCTACCTAGCCTTTCCTTTTTCTAAATCTAAATAAAAACCTTCCTATTCTAAACCCTAAGTTGCTCTCTGATTTTTTCGTTGAACCCTGAAAGGCTCTGATCAATTTCCCCCTGTTGTGGATGAGAACTGCTAACTTCTTCTATCTTCCTTTCTCCTTTCTCTCATCCATCCTTCCTTCTATTTTCCTCCCTTCACCCTCACACTGTGTGTGATAAAAATATAATAAAGAGGCTATCTTTTCCCTCAAGCCTCTTACTGTTGTTAGCCTGTAGTTGTAAGGATAACACCCTTGAGATTCAGTGGATAAAACTAGAAAAAGTCCATCCACCTACTAGGACATAGGTCATAAGCTTATGACCTCCAAGGTAAGCCCTTTCTGAGATAAGGTCATGTCCTATTTGTGTCTTTTTCTTTGGTTTGGGATTTATTAGATCTTGAAAGTCAACATTTTCTCTCCTCTTCCTGGGCATCTGAATAGTAAGTAGCACATAGACTATAAGAGCAGTTGCAGTGGCAGAGAGTCCCCTGGAGAAAGTGAAATCACTCACTAAGCATTGATTAGGCTGTACTTAGTGAAGGCAAAATAGAAAAGAGCTATTAAGCAACTCTTGCAAAGAAACTTTTTTAATGTCTGGAAAAAGCTTAAAATTAATATGTTATCAAAGTATTGTTCATTGCTTACCATTTCCATTATTTGTGGGTAAATAAAAAATTGTTCCAAACTTGACTCATAATTTACTCTGCATATCTTTTAGTATTTTTCCCCCAGGCTAGGACCCTTTAGACTAGAGCTCCAAATAGGATTTCATCAAATATCTGAGGTAGAGGAGGAATTGCACCAATGGAAGCCTAATCTTCTATGGAAGAGACAGGAAACCCCAGAGCAATAAGTCTGGGGCAAACTTCCAAGGCAAGATAAGAGTAAGGGTTGCTGAAGGTCACTAGCTCTTGTGGCCTCAGCCAAGATATGTCTGTGAGGGTGATGTGAAAGAAAAGGAAATCTTAGAGAAAAGATAACAAAAGATTGAGGATTGTATCTTGAGGATAGCCTAGATTTGGGGTTGAGAAATGGAAAAGGAACTTGGGAGGCAACAGAGACGAGGTAGTCAAAAAGTTTGTAGAACTAGGAGAGTATAGTGATTATAAAATCAAAGAAATAGAGAATTTTAAGAATTTGTGGGAAGTCCACACCCTCAAATTGTGCAGAGAAGTGCAGAAAAATGAATGACTGATGAACTCATTGATAACCTTTGGGAGAATAGAATCATAATCAGGGGAAAATGGATTTCAGAGGATCACAATTTGAGTTAATAGAATGTAGATGAAAGGATTATACTGCTTGTTCTAGAAACTTAAGGACTTCTTTAGGCTATCTACGCTTTCACTTTAAGTTGAGAAATTGCATTAAAACTTAACTTATTTATTAAAATTAACTAACAGTCATGGCAATAGAGTGATTTTGTGAATTTCCTGTAAAAGGATGAGGTAAATACAATCTAATTCATGAGGAATAAAACATTTAGTTAAATTTTCTGAATTTTAATGTAGTATTAGACATACAGATGAGAACTGATAAAATTATCATTTATTTTCATGCCCTCATTGTATTATTAAAAATATGAATATTGTATTAAAATTTCAAAATTATATTGAGGAAAATGAGGTTATTCACATACCTCCTAACATACAAGTAATATAAGACAGAGAAGAGAAAGTAATAAAAAACAATGTGGCCTCATAGAGAATATAATGTTTATGTAATTAACTATTAAGCATTTGTAAGGCTCCTTCTCATCCTCTCTCATTGCAAGGCCTCAGAGGTAGGGAAAGAAAAGAAAGCCTTGATAAATTAAGAGAATCTTTATTTCCATTGCATTATGTAATAATCCATATTTTTTTTATTTTTTTCTTTTTCTTTTTTCTTTTGAATATTTTCCTGTAGTTACATGATTCATGTGCTCTCCCTCTCCCCCAAACCTTCTTAACCCCCCATTAGCTGACCCACAATTCCACTGGGTTTTACATGTATCATTAATTAAGACCTAATTCCACATTATTGATGGTTGGACTAGAGTTATCTTTTAGTGTCTACATCCCCAATAATATCCCCATCAGCCCATTTCTACAAGCAGTTGTTTTTCTTCCATGTTTCTACTCCTGTAGTTCTTCCTCTGAATGTGGGTAGCATTCTTTTCCATACATCCCTCAAAACTGTCCTGGGTTATTGCATTGCTGCTAGTACAGAAGTCCATTACATTCAATTTTATCACAGTGTGTCAGTCTCTGTGTACAATGTTCTCCAGGATCTGCTCCTTTCACTCTGCATCAATTCCCAGAGGTCATTCCAGTTCACATGGAATTCATGCAGTTCTTTATTCCTTTGAGCACAATAGTATTCCATCACCAATGGATACCACAATTTGTTCAGCCATTCCCCAATCAAAGGGCATCCTCTCATTTTCCAATTTTTTGCCACCACAAAGAGTGCAGCTATAAATATTTTTGTACAAGTCTTTTACATTATTATCTCTTTGGAGTACAAACCTAGCAGTTGTCTGGCTGGATCAAAAGGCAGATAGTCTTTTAAAGCCCTTTGAGCAGAGTTCCAAATTACCATCAATGGTTGGATCAATTCACAACTCCACCAGCAATGCATTAATGTCCCAATTTTGGCACATCCCCTCCAACATTCATTACTCTCCCTTGCTGTCATTTTAGCCAATCTTCTAGGTGTGAGGTGATACCTCAGAGTTGTTTTGATTTGCATTTCTCTAATTATTAGAGACTTTCTCATGTGCTTATTAATAGTTTTGATTTATTTATCTGGAAATTGCCTATTCACATCCCTTGCCCATTTATCGATTGGGGGATGGCTTGATTTTTTATACAATTTATTTAGCACCTTGTATATTTGAGTAATTAGACCATTTTCAGAGTTTTTTGTTATAAAGATTTTTTCCCAATTTTTTGCTTCCCTTCTAATTTTGGTAGCACTAGTTTTGTCTGTACAAAACTTTTTACTTTAATGTAGTCAAAATTCTTTATTTTACATTTTGAAATATTTTTCTAACTCTAGCTTGGTTTTAAAATCTTTCCTTTCCCAGAGATCTGACAAGTATACAATTCTGTGCTCACCTAATTTACTTATAGTTTTCCTCTTTATATTCAGGTCATTCACCCATTCAGAATTTGTCTTGGTATAGGGTGTGAGATATTGATCTAGATCCAATCTCTCCTATATTGTTTTCAAATTTTCCCAGCAGTTTTTGTCAATTAGTGGTTTTTTGTCCCAAAAGCTGGGTTCTTTGGGTTTATTGTAGACAGTCTTGCTGAGGTCACTTACACATAGTCTATTCCACTGATCTTCCCTTCTGTCTCTTCACAAGTACCATATTGTTTTGATGATTAATGCTTTATAGTACAGTTTAAGATCTGGTACTGCTAGACCACCTTTCTTCATATTTCTTTTCATTATTTCCCTTGATATTCTTGATCTTTTGTTATTCCAAATGAACTTTGTTATAATTTTTCTAATTTAGTAACAAAGTTTCTTGGTAGTTTGATAGGTATAATATTAAATAAGTAAATTAATTTGGGTAGGATGGTCATTTTTATTATGTTAGCTCATCCTACCCATGAGCAATCAATGTATTTACAATTATTTATATCTACATTTAGTTGTGTGGAAAGAGTTTTGTACTTGTGTCCGTAAAATTCTTGTGTTTGTCTTGGCAGATAGATTCGTAAGTATTTTATATTGTCTAAGGTGATTTTAAATGGAATTTCTCTTTCTAACTCTTGCTGCTCTAATGTGTTGGAAATATAGAAATGCTGATGATTTATATGCATTTATTTTGTATCCTGCAACTTTGATAAAGTTGTTGATTATTTACAGTAACTTTTACATTGATTCTCTAGGATTTTGTAAGTAGACCATCATATCTTCTGCAAAGAGTGATAGCTTGGTCTCCTCATTGCCTATTTTAATACCTAAAATTTCTTTTTCTTCTCTAATTATTACTGCTAGTATTTCCAGTGCAATTTTAAATAATAGAGGTGACAATGGGCATCCTTGTTTCACTCCTGATATTATTGGGAAGGCTTCTAATTTATCCCCATTGCAGATGATGTTCATTGATGATTTTAGGTATACACCATTTATTATTTTAAGGAAAGGCCCTTCTATTCCTATACTTTCTAGTGTTTTCAGTAGGAATGGGTGTTGTATTTTGTCAAAGGCTTTTTCAGCTTCTATTGAGATAACTATGTGATTTTTGTTGGTTTCCTTGTTGATATGGTCAGTTATGTGAATGGTTTTCCTAATATTGAAACATCCTTGCATTCCTGGTATAAATCCCACCTGATCATAATGAATAAACCTCATGAACACTTGCTGGAGTCTTTTTACTAGTATCTTGTTTAAGATTTTTGCATCTGATCATTAAGGAGATTGGTCTGTAGTTTTATTTCTCTGTGTTTGATCTACCTGGCTTTGGGATTAGTACCATATTTGTGTCATTAAAGGAGTTTGGTAGAACTCCTTTTTTCCTTATTATGTCTAATAGTTTGCAGAGTTTTGGGATTAGTTGTTCTTTGAAGGTTTGATAGAATTCACTTTTGAGTCCATCTGGTCCTGGGGATTTTTTTTAGGGAGTTATTTGATGGTTTCTTCAATTTCTTTTTCTGACATGCAATTATTTAAGTATTCTATTTCTTCTGCTGTAAATCTAGGCAATTTTTTGTAAACATATTTATCCATATCACCTAGATTGCTATATTTATTGCCATATAATTGGACAAAATAGTTTTTAATGATTGCCTTGATTTGCTCTTCATTAGAGGTGAGGTCTCCCTTTTCATCTTTGATACTGATAATTTGATGTTCTTCTTTCCTTATTTTAATAAGATTTACCAGTACTTTGTCAGTTTTATTTATTTTTTCAAAGTACCACCTTCTAGTCTTATTTATTAATTCAATAGTTCTTTTACTTTTATTGATTTCTCCTTTGATTTTCATAATCTCTAATTTAGTTTTTAACTGGGGATTTTTAATTTGTTCCCTATCTAGATTTTTTTTGCATGTTCAGTTCATTGGTCTTTGCTCTCTCTCTAATTTATTACTATGTCCACTAAAAGATATAAATTTTCCCCTAAGTGCTACCTTAGCTGCATGCCACAGATTTTGGTAGGATGTCTCATCATTGTCATTCTCTTCAATGAAATTATTGTTTCTATGATTTGTTCTTTAACTAACTGATTTTGGAGAATCATATTATTACTTTCCAATTAGTTTTTGATATGCCTGTCCATGTGACCTTACTGATTTTTATTTTTATTGCATTATTATCTGAAAATGTTAAATTTATTATTTCTGCTCTTTTGCATTTGTTTGCCATAATTATATGCCCTAGTACATGGTCAATCTTTGTGAATGTACCATGTGCAGCTGAAAAAAAGGTGTACTCCTTTTTGTCCCTTTTTCTCCACATACTTATTAAATAAATTTTCTAGGATTTCATTCACCTCTCTTATCTCTTTCTTATTTTTTGGTTTGATTTATCTAGACCCAATAGAGGAAGATTTAGGCATCTCAGTAGTATAGTTTTACTATAAATTTCCCCGTTGAGCTCTGCTAGTTTCTCCTTTAGAAATTTGGGGCATACATGTTGAGTACTGGTATTTCCTCATTGTCTATATTGCCTTTTATCAGGATGTAATTACCTTCCCTATCTCTTTTAAAAAGATCTATTTTTACTTTGGCTTTGTCATAAATCATGATGGCAACCCCTGCCTTCTTTTTCTCAGTTGAAGCCCAATAGATTTTGCTCTAGACATTCACCTTAATGCTATATATGTCCATTGGTCTCATGTTTTTTTTTTTTTTCTTATAGACAATATATGGTAGGATTTTGTTTTCTAATCCACTCTGCTATTTGCTTCTGTTTTATGGGAGAGTTCATCCCATTCACATTCAGAGTTATAATTATCAACTGGGTATTCCCCATCATTTTGGAATCCTTTCCCAGTTCTACCCCTTCTTTTTACACTATTTCTTTTTAAACCAGCGGTTTGTTTTAAACCAGTCCCCCTTGTCCCCTCCCTTGGTTTAGTTCCCTTTCCACCCCCTCACTCTTTATTCCCCTCTTATTATTTTTAAGGCCTAATGAATTTCACCCCCCTCATCCCCTCCCTTTATGAACTCCCCACTACCCCCTTGGTTTATCCCTTCTGACTTTATCCCTAGGGTTAGATAGAATTTAATATCACAATGGATCTAGCTACTCTTCACTCCCAGGATTGATTCTGCTGAGAGTAAGGTTTAAGTATTTCCTATTAAAGCTCTCTTTTTCTCCTTCTTTTAATAGTATTGATCCCCTCCCCTTCCAATGCCTTCCTTGTGTGGTATAAATTATCCTATTTTTCTTATTCCTTCAAGTTTCTCTTGGTGCTATCTTCTATTCCCCTTCACTTCCCCCCCCCATATCATCTTAGACCATTTAGTACTCCAACCTCTCCCCATGACTATTTCTTCTAATTACTATAATCATGAATACAATTTTTTAAAATTACACATAACATTTCTCCATATAGAAGTACAAATAATTTGATCTTAATGAAGCCCTTCAAGAAGGAAATTTAAAGATAAGAGTTTTCTTTCGTTCCCCTCTCTTTATTATTTACCTTTTCATGTTTCTCTTGTTTTTTTTTTTGGTTGGATATCAAACTTTCCATTTAGTCCTGGTATTTTCTGTGCAAATACTTCGAAATCTTAATTTTGTTGAATGCCCATACTTTTCCCTGGAAGTATATAGTCAGTTTTGATGGGTAGATGATCCTTGGTTGTAGACCCAATTCTCTTGCCTTTCTGAATATCATGTTCCAAGCCTTGGGGTCTTATAGTGTGGAAGCTGCCAGATCCTCTGTAATCCTGATTGGACTTCCTTGATATCTGAATTGTCTTTTTCTGGCTTCTTGTAATATTTTCTCTTTAACTTGAAAGCTTTTGAATTTGGCTATTACATTCCTGGAGGTTGTCTTCTGAGGATTTAGTTTAGAAGGTGTTCTATGGGCTCTTTCAATGTCTATTTTTCCCTCTTTTAAGAACATTGGGTCAGTTTTCTTGGATAATTTCTTATATGATATCTAGATTTCTATTTGTCTCTAATTTTTCCAGAAGACCAATAATTCTCAAGTTGTCTCTTCTAGACCTGTTTTCTTGATCTGTCATATTCTCATTGATATATTTCATATTTCCTTCTATTTTGTCATTCTTTTGACTTTGCTTTATTAATTCTTGCTGTCTTGTGAGATCATTGGCTTCTACTTTCCCAATTGTAGCCTTTAAAAATGGTTTTTGGCTATAATATTTTGGTTTTCCTTTTCCATCTGGTATATCTTGCTCTTTATGGCTTCCAGATGGTCATTTCTGGTCTTCAATTTGCATATCATTTTATTTGATTTCTGAACCTCAATTTCCAAGTGTGAAATTCTGCCTTTAATAGTGTTATTTTTTTAAAAAAATATTTCCAACTTTTACTGCCAGATCTCTTCCGTCTTTCTCATGATGGCAGATTTGAACTCTTCAAAAGCTTGTGACCAATTTTCATTTTTGGGGGAAGTTTTGGATGTCTTTAATAGTTTGTCCTCCTCTGCTTTCTGGATTTTTTCTGTGCAGAAGTTATCAAGTGTTACCCAGAAAGAAGAGTGGTAAGGGCTAGGCAATTGGGGTTAAGTGACTTGCCCAAGATCTCACAGATAGGAAGTTTCTGAGGTCTCATTTGAATGCAAGATCTCCTATCTCTGGACCTAACTCTCTGTCTATTGAGCCACCTAGCTTCCTTTGCATTATCATTTCCTCCACATAATTTTCCTTTTCAATAGGAATATCTGCAGATAATTAAATAAAATATTTTGTCACCAAAAAAAAAACGTTATCAAGTGTTAGAGCTTTTTTCTTGGTCTTTGTCATCATTGCTTGTCATCATTATGCTTTCTCAGCCAGAAGTCTGAGTGAGGGAGGCAGACTCTCTGTGCATAGAGCTAAGGAGCCGTTTTTGCCTGAGGATACTTTGCAAGTCTCCTGGCTTCCACTGTCTGCTTGACCTCTGCTGTTCGCAGCCCCTCTTAGCTTCACTCCTATGCCCAAGCTCTGTGCTCTCCAGCCTCCTGGGGTCTCTTGTCTAGCTGTTCTCACAGTCAATACCCCAGTGGTCCTAGTCAGCTGCCCAGAGCCTGGAAACTGGCTCATGCTTGCTCCTCCTCCTGTGGTTCTCCTCTGAGTCTCAGTGCACTGAGCTGCTTCCACTGTCCTCTGCCTCTCTCTGCTCCACTCCCACATCCAAGGTCTGAGTTCTGTAGCCTCCTGGGGTCTCAAGTCTTGATGCTTTCAGGGCCAAGCTTCCAGTGGTCCCAGTTAGGTGCCAAAAAGCTAGATTTTGGCCCCTCACTTGCTTTAACTCTGGTGTGCAGCCTCTGACTTTGGTACTATGGGTGGGGTGGGGATGGGTTGATCAGGTCATGTTTTGATAGGAACTATTTCCCCCCTCATAGTGTAGAAATGCCCAAATCCCACATACCTTCAATGCTGCACCCTATTGTGGAGTCCCTTCTTTCATCTGGATTTGGTTTTTTTGTCCTTTGAAGGTATGCTGGTGGTGGGTTGTGAGGAGAGTAAAGTGCCCTCCTTATACTCTGTAGCCATCTTAACCCAGAAGTCCAATTCATCTTTTTTAAAAATGAATTTTTCAATTAAAACAACCATATTTCCTTTAACATGTATGACACATGTTATGTTCAGTATGTTAATGAGGGAGTAACTTCTGAACAGAATCTTGTAATATTTTTGAACACTGCACAAGTCACTTAAAGAGCACTAAATCCCTGAGCTATAAGCACCACTGTCCAAATACCAAGCTTTCCCATCTCCCTTAATCCTAATTGCAATGTCCAGTTAAGAATCAGAGAATTACAGAGTTTTTAGTTCAGAATATACTTAGCTGAATATTCAAGACACTTTGAGTATGTGTATATACATAGCTTACTTTGGAAATCCTGGCTTTAAAAATAATGATTTAAAAAAGTAGCCATCCCTAGCCATTGAACTACTAAATATTGGAATCTTCTCAGCCACATGAACTCATGGACACCTTCATAGGCTGCATAGGTTGATTTAAAGGATCTATACTTCCTAATACAATTAGGAGTCCATTAAAAATAATGATAATAAAATTTAAGAAGCTTTAGAAAAAACGAATTTAGTCAACTGGGTTCAGGCCTTAGTGTGATAAGTACTTATATTACATTGCATTGATTAAATGTCTATTTAAATGGCTAATGAATGAAAGAGATTGATTTTTGTGATATAACTAAGGCTTTCAACATATTTATTGCGAGAAGAAAATTTGGCAGCTTTTGGTAAAGTCACTAGAGTGAATCTCTGGGAAAAACAAGGATATTTATCTTACTTGTGCTTACTTATATAGATGCTGAGGGATCCCTTGAGACTCATTAAATTTTAAAAGATATAAAAGTGCTTTCCCTTGTGTGTTTGCAGTTCATTTCTAAAGCTATATCTCTAGTTAAAGGCTATACAATGCTTCCAGCAGAAGTCAAAATCTAGCTAGATTTCTTAGTGTAGAGGATTATTACTGTAACATGAAATGTTCTACACAGTATCCTTACATTTCCTTGTCATACATATTATAGTTGATTGTATGCATCAATTTTAATAAAAATGTCCAAGGCAGGCACCTTAGAAAGGAGTGTGTACATAGCCTATGCAGACTATAATATTTAAAATTTGTAATTGTTTGTGTTTTTCATTTATGACTGCTGAAAGATTTTAAAATTCTACTTCCCCAATTTACATATTAATCTTTGTATCATAGCTATGTCATTTGCAAATACATTGGCACCATATTTAAGATTTATGCATAAAGAGAAAATGAATAGTAAATCTCTGTTATTCTGTCGCATTTAAATGTCAAAATTTTATTCCAATAAAATGTAGTACTTTTTAAAAAATCAATTATTATACCTTCAATTTATTTTAAAAGCTAGATTTTAATACATATAACTTCATTTTTTTCAATTTCAATTTTTGGTTTTTACAGATACTGCACAAAGTACATTAGAGAGTCATGTAGCTTATATAGTAGAATATTCAAATACCCCATTTTTCAAATAATTAATTTTTAATTGTTGTGATACAAGGGAGATAAGGTTTGGTGTTAGAAATTTTGGACCAACTCCTTTGGACAGTTAGTTTAATCTTCATGGGCCTTTGGCTCCTTTTTTCTCAAGTCCATCACAACTCTATATTTTTATAACCTAGGTGGGAGAGATTTGATAATCTACTTGGGCAATTGCTTTTGTTGTGGTTAGGGGAGTTCCATGGTGCTGACCTATTACTAAGATCCTTTTTGCATCTTTATATACTTGGTCTCTTGACCTAGAGGTGAGAAGGAGTTTAAAAAAGGAGGAAGAAGTGAAATGTTCTTGAGCTCCATTTATAAGCAGGTCACTTCTTTGAATTCTGTCTGATAATTGGTAAGGGGGATTGATTTTGACATCTCCTTTATTCTTGGATTATGTTGTTTTGATGTTTAATTATGCTCAAAGGGCTATAAAAGAATGCCTGCCCTTTGATCCAGCCATACAATTGTTGAGTTTGTACCCCAAAGAGATCATAGATAAACAGACTTGTATGAAAATATTTATAGCTGCGCTTTTTGTGGTGGCAAAGAACTGGAAAAGGAGGGTATGCCCTTCAATTGGGGAATGGTTGAACAACTGTGGTATATGCTGGTGATAGAATACTATTGTGCTAAAAGGAATAATAAACTAGAGGAGTTCCAGGTGAACTGGAAAGACCTCCAGGAACTGATGCAGAGAGAAAGGAGCAGAGCCAAAAGAACATTGTACATAGAGACTGATATACTATGGTAAAATGGAATGTAATGGACTTCTGTACCAGCAGCAATGCAATGACACAGGACAGTTCTGAGGGATTTATGGTAAATGCTACCTACATTCAGAGGAAGAACTGCAGGAGAAAAAATACATAAGAAAAACAACTGCTTGAACGCATGGGTTGAGGTGGACATGGTTGGGGATGTAGACTCAAAACTACCACACCAATGCAACTATCAACAATTTGGAAATACGTCTTGATCAATGACACATGTTAAAACCAGCGGAAATGTGCATTGGGCATTGGGTGGGGGGATAGAGGGGGGTGAAGGGAAACTGAATCATGTAACCATGTTAAAAACGAATATTAATAAATGTTTAAAAAATTTAAAAAATCACCCTAGACAATATAAAATACTTAGGAATCCATCTACCACAACAAACACAGGAATTATATGAAAAAAACTACAAAACACTTTCTAATCAAATAAAACTAGATCTAAACAATTGGAGAAATATTGATTGCTTATGGGTAGGATGAGCTAACATAATAAAAATGACCATTCTACCCAAATTAATTTTCCTATTTAGTGCCATACCTATCAAATTACCAAAAAACTTTGCTACTGAATTAGGAAAAACTATAACAAAGTTCATCTGGAATAAGAAAAGATCAAGAATATCAAGGGAAATAATGAAAATAAATGTGAAAGAAGGGGGTCTAGCAGTTTCAGATATTAAACTGTACTATAAAGCAGAGGTCATGAAAACGGTATGGTACTGGCTAAGAGACAGAAGGGTAGATCAGTGGAATAGACTTGGGGTAAGTGACATCAGGAAGACAGTATATGATAAACACAAAGAGTCCAACTTTGGGGACAAAAATCCACTATTTGACAAAAACTGCTGGGAAAATTGGAAAACAATATGGGAGAGATTAGGTTTAGATCAACATCTCAAACACTACACCAAGATAAATTCAGAATGGATGAATGACTTGAATATAAAGAGGGAAACTATAAATAAGTTAAGTGATCATAGAATAGTTTACTTGTCAGATCTCTGGGAAAGGAAAAATTTTAAAACCAAGGAAGAGTTAGAGAAAATTACAAAATGTAAGAAAAATGATTTTGATTATATCAAACTAAAAACCTTTTGTACAAACAAAAGCAATATAGCCAAAATAAGAAGGGAAACAACAAATTGGGAAATAATCTTTATAACAAAAAAAACTGACAGTGGTCTAATTACTCAAATATACAAGGAGTTAAACGCATTGTATAAAAAATCAAGCCATTCCCCAATTGATAAATGGGCAAGAGAAAGGAATAGGCAGTTCTCAGATAAAGAAATCAAAAGTATCAACAAGCACATGAGAAAGTGTTCTAAATCTCTAATAATTAGAGAAATGCAAATCAAAACAACTCTGAGGTATCACCTCACACCTAGCAGATTGTCTAAAATGAAAGAAGGGGTGAGTAATGAATCCTTGAGGGGATGTGGCAAATCTGGGACATTGATGCATTTCTGGTGTAGTTGTGAACTGATCCAACCATTCTGGCTGTTAATTTGGAACTCTGCTTAAAGGGCTATAAAGGAATGCCTGCCCTTTGATCCAGCCGTACCATTGTTTGGTTTGTACCCCAAAGAGATCATAGATAAATAGCGTTGTGTGAAAATATTTTTAGCCACGCTCTTTGTGGTGGGAAAAAAAAAACTGGAAAAGGAGGGTATGTTCTTCAATTGGGGAATGGCTGAATAAATTGTGACATATGCTGGTGATGGAATACTATTGTGCTCAAAGGAATAATAAACTGGAGGAATTCAATGTGAACTGGAAAGACCTCCAGAAATTAATGCAGAGTGAAAGAAGCAGAGCCAGAAGAACATTGTACACAGAGACCAATACACTGGGGTAAAATAGAATGTAATGGACTTCTGTACTAGCAGCAATGCAATGACACAGGACAATTATGAGGGACATATTGAGCAAAGGCTATCCACATTCAGAGGAAGAACTCAGGAGTGGAAACAGAAGAAAAACAAATGCTTGCACACATGGGTTGGGGTGGACATGATTGGGGATGTATACTTGAAACTACCACACAAATGCAACTATCAACAATTTGGAAATAGGTCTTGATCAAAGACACATGTTAAAACCAGTGGTAATAGGCATCAGCCATTGGGTGGGGGGTATCTCAGGGGGTGAAAGGGAAAGTAAGAGTATGAATTATGTAACCATGTTAACTTTTCTAAAAAATAAATATTAATAAATGTGCATAAAATAAATAAAGAAGCAAATAAATAAACAAATGAAGTCACTCTAGACAACATAATATATTTAGGAATCTATCTACGAATACAAACACAAGAATTTTATGAACACAACTACAAAACACTTTCCAAACAATTAAAACTAGATCTAAACAATTGGAAAAACATTGATTACTCATGGGTAGGATGAGCTAACATAATAAAAATGACCATTCTACCCAAATTAATTTACTTATTTAGTGCCATACCTATCAAACTACCAAAAAACTTTTTTTCTGAATTAGAAAAAACTATAACAAAGTTCATTTGGTAGAAGAAAAGATCAATAATTTCAAAGGAAATAATGAAAAAAAGTGAAGGAAGGTGGCCTAGCAGTACCAGATATTAAGCTATACTATAAAGCAGTGGTTATCAAAACAATATGGTACTGGCTAAGAGACAGAAGAAAGGATCAGTGGAATAGACTTGGTATAAATGACATCAGCAAAACAGTGTATGATAAACCCAAGGAGCTCAACTTTTGGGACAAAAATCCACTATTTTACAAAAACTGCTCGGTAAATTGGAAAACAATATGGGAGAAATTAGTTTTAGATCAACATCTCACACCCTACAACAAGATAAATTCTGAATTAGTGAAAAACTTGAGTATAAAGAAGGAAACTGTAAGTAAATTAAGTGAACACAGAATAGTATACTTTTCAGACCTCTGGGAAAGGAAAGATTTTAAAACCAAGCAAAAGTTAGAAAAAATACAAAATGTAAAATAAATATTTTTGATTATATTAAATTAAAAAGGTTTTGTACAAACAAAAACAATGCAACCAAAATCAGAAGGGAACAAATTGTGAAAAAATCTTTATAACAAAAAGTTCTGACAGAGGTCTAATTACTCAAATATGCAATGAACTAAATCAATTGTATAAAAAAATCAAGCCATTCCCCAATTCATAAATGGGCAAGGGACATGAATAGCCAAGAATATGCAGTCAATAGACTTCAGTAAAGAGATACTTTTCAGATCCTCTAACATTAGAGCTAGAGTTCTTTCTACTGAACTACATTTTATATTTTGTAACATATTTGTAGCATTTCTTAGCAGGTCCTGATATGATCATAGGGCATACAATATACATATAAGAGAAATATTTCAACCTCAGAATTTTAACATTTATTTGTGCTAAATTTTTAAAAAAAAACATATAAGAATATTGTCACTATTAGTGAATGTCTTACTCCTTGAGGGCATAGGCTATTTTTTAAACTTCCCACATCATCCCCTTCCCCAGTCTCTGACATGCTACCAAACATATTAGAGATTATCAATTTGTTTTTTGTGTTGTCAATATCAATCAATTCCAACTCTGTGTGACCCTATTTGGGATTTTCCTGGCAGTGATACTGGAATGGTTTGCCATTTACTTCTGCAAATCATTTTATAGTCGAAGAAATAGAGAGAAACATGGTAAAATGATTTGTCCAGGATCACACAGTTAATAAGTGTTGGGGGCCATATTTGACCTATCTTTCTGACTCCTGCCTGGTGCTTTATCCAGGAAACTGCCTAGCTACCCTAGGAAATAGCAAATCCTCCTATCAAGCACATTCTATTCTTCCTAGTGGGGTTTCAATTTAATCCAATTAAATTTGATTTAAAAAGTATTTGGTCACTTAAGAGGTTACTTGGCCAAAATTTTTCATTTTTTGAGGACACATTTGATAATTTTGGTGATACTGAATTTTGTAGTAGTTTAAATTTCCATGCAGAAGATTCTAGAAGAGTTGACATTATTTTTTTTAAATGTTCTCATTTTAATAACATATTTTCACATGAGTTTTCTGAAATTATATAATCCAAATTGTCTCCCTCTCTTCTTCCCTCCCTACTCCCACAGCTAATAAGCAATTTAATCTGGATTATTGTATTATTTCAGAAAACATGTTTCCGTATTTTAAATTTTTGTATGTGAGTATTCTTATAAAACCAAAGCTCTACAAATCCAAATAAACTATAATAGTTGACTCTTATTCTAAGATTGACACATATAAGATAACACATATGAAGTGAATGTTTGAAAAGACTCATTTTTGAAACTGAATTGGATGTAAACAACTTTCTGTCTCTAGAAAAAAGAGACATGATTAAACATTTTAAGATATCATAAAATTCTTTAATGAGCAATTGAAAGTTAAATTTATTATATGATTTTATTTGATTAACTCAAATGTATAAATGTTAATGGAAAAAGAATAAAGAAAATAAAAATTATGCTAGCCATTTCATAGTATTTCAAGATGTCTACTTAGGGGTCAGGAAGACATGGATTAAAATCTTTCCATGGGTACTAAACATATGACCTTAGGCAAATCACCCAGCCATTCTCAGTTTTAGTTTCGTCATCTAAAAAATGATTAACAACATTACATACCTCTGAGGATAACTTTCAGGATCAAATAAGAATTTATGCACATTATCAAGAGCTATATAAATATGAGCTACTAGTATAAATGAGTTAATGTATATTAGTAAAGGATGGTATAAAGTTTAAGTTCATTTTATTGCTGTTATTATTGTTGCCATCAGTGTTGTTGCCTAAACAGATGGTTTGGGAGATGATTTGGAACAGTGCCTGAATGAAATTATCCTTAATAAAGGAGAATGTGGTTCTGAAAGGAGATTGATTTATGAGGATGATAACCACTATCATATCAAATACTCAGAAATAAGTTTCATACATGTAGCATTATGTTTAATTGCTTATTATAGCATTTAGAGATCATAGTTGCAAGATTTCATACCCCTCCTTTAACCAGAAGATGTATTCTAGAAAATGTATATAGATATTATATGCACACAAAAATTATATATATTCATATATATACATGTGTATGTTCAAATACAAATGTGTATATAGAATATATTGCATATAATGTCTAATATAATATTTTCAAACAAATATATAGCTTTTTATATAATATAACATTTTAGATACATCAAGAGACATGAATAGTAAAATACTGAACTTGGATTCAAAAGGGCTTGAGCTTGAAGCATATCTTTTACATTCATTAGCTATGTGACCCTAGGCAAATTCTTTCATCCATCTGTGCCATAATTTCTGTATCTATAAAATGGTGTTAATAGTTGTGGCATTTTGTTGTTCACCATTATTTTTTTTAGTCACGTCTGACTTTCCATGATCCCATTTGAGGTTCTCTTGGCAAAGACACTATAGTAACTTGTCATTTCCATCTTGAGATCCTTTTAAAGATGATGAAACTGAGGCAAAAAGAGCCAGATTTGAATTCAGAAAGATGAGTCTTCCTGACTCCAGTTCTGTAAGTCAATATAAGGTCCAGTTGGGGCAATAACTTAGAGTTATTGTGATAATCTACAAGATAATATGTACAAAATATTTTATAAACATCAAAAATTGCAGAATAAGATGACCTGGACTTTAATCTTGGAATCCTAGGCTCTGAGACCAACTTTTATATTATCATAACCAAAATAAATCTCTAACATTAATTTAGAGGATATTCCTATATCATGGTGCTACACTATTCCACTTCACCACATTTTATGTGACATCTTTCTGCAATAGCATGTAAGTTTCTTGAGAGCATGAAGATCCTTGCTTGCTTGCTTGTGATTATGTCCCTAGAGATTAGCATGATAATTAGCACTGAGTAAACACTAAATATTTTTTTAATTCAAATATATTTTATTTTCCTAATTACATGTAATAATAATCTTCAACATGTTTTCCAAAATGATGAGATCCAAACTCTTTCCCTCCTTCCCTTACTTTCCCCCATATGGAGATGGTAAGAAACTTAATCTGGGGTATATATGTATTATCATTCAAAACATACTTCCCTATTGGTCATTGGTGTGAGAGCACACTCATACAAACTAAAACTTGAAAATTAAACTGAAAATAAACTGATAAGAAAGATAGTATGCTTTGATCTGAATCCTACTCCAATAGTTCTTTCTCTGGATGTGGATAGCATTTCTTATGGTAAATCCTTCAGAACTGACCAGATCATTGTGATGCTGAGAGTAGCCAACTTTTCATAGTTGATCATCACACAATATTGCCATTACTTTATACAATGTTCTCCTGGTTCTGTTCATATTGCACTACATTAGTGCATGTAGATCTTTCCAGCTTTTTTTGGAAATCATCCTGCTTACCATTTCTTACAGCACAATAGAAATCCATCACCAGCATTTACTGTAATTTATTCAGCCATTCTTCAATTTATGGACATGCCTTCAGGTATCAATTCTTTCCCATCACACACACACAAAAAAACGAAACTGGTGTAAATATTTTTGTAAAAATAGATCCTTTTTAATTTTTTTACTTTTTCTTTGGGATACATATCCAAGAGTGGCATAGGATTGCAGGGTGTGCTCACTTTTATGGTCCATTGTGCATAGTTCCAAATTGCCCTCCAGAATGGTTTGATCAGTTCACAAGTTCAACAGCAATGCATTAGTGTCCCAATTTTGTTACATCACCTCCAACATTTATAATTTTCCTTTACTGTCATATTAGCTGATAGGTGTGAGGTGGTGCCTCAGCATTGCTTAAATTTTCATTTGTCTAATCAAGAGTAATTTAGAATATTTTCTTCACAGAATTATTGATAGCTTTGATTTCTTCATATGAAAATCACTTGTTTATATCCTTTGATCATTTGTCACTGGGGAATGACTTATATTCTTATGAATTTGACTTAGTTCTCTATAGAATGAAGAAATTACCCTTTTATCACAGAAATTTATCACAAATTTTTCCCATTATGTTGGTTTTAATCTTAGTAAAAATAGTTTTGTTTGTACCAAACCTTTTAAAACCAATATAATCAAAATTATTCATTGTATATGTTATAATGCTCTCTATCTCTTGTTTGGTCAAAAATTTTTCTTTTCATAGATCTGCCAAACTATTAAATGTTCCCCTAATTAAGTTCTGTTATCACTTTATATTTAAGTCATATATCCATTTTGAACTAATTTTGGCATAGGGCGTAAGATATTTATTTGTCTACACCTAATTTCTTCCATACTGTTTTCCAATTTTTGCAGTTTTTGTTAAATAGTGAATTTTAATCCCAAAAGCTAGGGTCATGTGTTAATCAAACACTAGATTACTAAGGCTATTTATCCTTGTGTAGTGGATATCTAAACTATTCCACTGCTCCACCATTCTATTTCTTAGCCAGTACCTCACTCTTTTGATATTATTCCTTTATATTACACTTTGCTGGCCACCTTTTTTCACATTTTTTTTCATGAATTCCCTTGATTTTCTTGACCTTTTGTTCTTCCAGATGAATTTTGTTAATAGTTTTTCTAGGTCTATAAAATAATTGCTTCATAGATGTATTGGTATGGAACTGAATAAGTAATTTAATTTAAATATAGTTATCATTTTAATTATATTAGCTTGGCATATCCATGAGTCATTAATATTTTTTCTACTTGTTTAGATCTGAATTTATTTGTGTGAAAAGTGTTTTGTAATTGTGTTCATATAACTTCTGTGTTTGTCTTGGCTAGAGTTATTTTAAATGAATTTTCTTTCTATCTTTTGTTTCTGAATGTTGTGGGCAATATATAGAAATGTTGAAGATTTATGTGGATTTATTTGGTATCCTTTAATTTTATCAAAGTTATTAATTATTTCAATTAGTTTTTAGTAGTATACCACTATATATACTCCAAGTATACCACTATGCAAAAAGTGATAGTTTATTTTCCTCATTGCTTACTTTAATTCCTTCAATTTATTTTTCTTTTCTTACTGGTAAATTAGCATTTCTAGAAAATTTTAAGTAATAGTAGTGATAATGGGCTTCCTTGATTTGCTCCTGATCTTATTGGGAAACCTAAATTATTCCCACTACAGATGATACTTGCTTATGGATTTCAGTTGATTCTACCTATCATTTTAAGAAATGGTCCATTTATTCCTATGCTTTCTAGGTTTTTTGGTTTTAATATGAATGGGGTGTTATATTTGTTTAAGGCTTTTTCCTCCATCTGTTAAGATAATAATGTGATTTCTCTTAGTTTGGATACTGACATGGTTAATAATGCTAATATTTTCCCATTATTAAACCAACCCTGCATTTGTGGTATAAATCTCATTTAGTCATTGTGAATGATACTCATGATACATTGTTTTAGTTTCCTTGTTAGTAATTTATTTACAGTTTTTGCATCTATACTCATTAATGAAATTGGCTTATGATTTTCTTTCTCTTTTTTTGCTCTTCCTGGCTTAGACCACAGTACAATGATCCCTCACTTAGCACAGGAGTTATGTTCCAGAGACTCCAGCAATAGGCAAAAATCTATGAAGTAGTGGCATTATATATATATGGCTTCATTAACCCTTCCCCTGTCCTATAAATCTTTTTCACACTCTTATTAACCTTTCTCACACTCATATAACATTTAATATGTTCTTAAACATTTTCTGAACATATGGACACAGTCCAGGAGAGCAAACAGACTGATGCTACAGTCACTGAGCCAATCAGCATCCAGGACACAGAACACAATTCTGTGGTTTGTTGCCTTTCATTCCAACAGTGTGCCAGATTATATATATATATATATATATATATATATATATATATATATTTAAAGCCATGATACAGTGGAGCCATCATAAGTGAGTCATGATACAGTGAGGGACAACTGTACCATATTGCATCATATAAAGAATTTGTTAGGATTGCTTCTTTCTTTGTTTTCCCAAATAGTTTATATGGTCTTAGAACCATTTGTTCATTAAAGATTTGATAGAATTTACTTGTGAATCCAACTGATCATAAGGATTTTCTCTTAGGTAGTTCATTGGTAGTTTGTTTAATTTCTTTTTTTGACAAGGGATTTTTTAAAAGTGTTCTATTTCTTCTTTTTAAAATCAATACTACTTATATTTTTGTAAATATTCATCAATTTCACTTAGATTTTCAGATCTAGTGTCATATAATTGGGCAAAATAGCTTCTAGTGATTGCTATAATTTCTTCTTAATTGGTGGTGAGTTCACAATTTTTTATTTTTAATACTGATTTTCTTCTTTCCTTTTGTAAATCAAATTAACCAATGTGCTCTCTATTTTTTCTTTCTCATAAAATCAGCTCTTAGTCTTATATTAGTTCAGTGATTCTCTAACTTTGAATTTTATTAATTTCTCCTTCATTTTTCCCAATTTAGTCTTTAATTGGAGACTTCATATTTGTTCATTTTGTAGTTCTTTTTAGTTGCATGCTCATTTCATTGGACTTTTTCCTCTATTTTATGATATAAACATTTAAAGAGAGAAATTTTCCTCTTATTACTGCTTTTTTTGTATTATATAAAGTTGGATATGTTGTCTCCTTGTTATCATTCCTTCTAATGAAATTATTGAACATTTAAAAATTTGTTCTTTGACCCACTCTTTTTTGGCATTAGATTATTTGGTTTCCATTTAGTTTTTGATTTGCTTTCTGTTGACCCTCATTGATTTTACATTTTATTGCATTTCTTTCTGAAAAGGATGTATTTATTATTCCTTCTCTTCTAGATTTGGTTGTGATGATTTTATGCCCTAATAAATAGTCCATTTTTGTAAGTGCCAGGTACTGCTGAAAAGAAGACATATTACTTTCTATTCTCATTCAATTATCTCCAGAAATCTATTTTTTCTGACTTTTCTAAAATTTCATTCACTTCCCTTAATTCTTTCTTGTTTATTTTTTGGTTAGATTTATCTGGATCTGGTTCACCACTAATATTGTTTTATTGTCCATTATTTCTTGAAGTTCATTTAATGTCTCCTTTAAAAAATTGGAGGTTCCATTATTTGGTGCATATATGCTTAGTGTTGATATTACTTTACTGTGTATAGCACCTTTTGGCAAGATGTAATTTACTTCCTTATCTCTTTTGTTTAGATCTATTTTTGCTTTAGCTTATTCTGAGATCATGATTACTACTTTTGATTTTTTTTACAGTAGATGATGCACAATTAATTCTGCTAAAACCCTTTACCTTTATTCTGTGTTTGATTCCCTACCTCAGCTATGTTTCTTATAAACAACCTATCACAGGATTCTTTGGTTTTCAATCCACTCTGTTATCTGTTTCTTTTTTATGAGTATGTTCATTCCATTCACATTCACAGTTATGGTTATCAAATGTGTATTCCCTTTCCTTATCATTTCTCCTTTTGTTCCTGGTCTTTCTCCTTTCACTCTATCCCTCCCCACAAGTATTTTGCTTTGGATCACCACCCACGTTTCCCCTCACTCCTATTATCCCTTTCTCCATATTATTCCCTCCTGCTTCTCTATAGGGTTGGGCAGAATTTTATACCCCAGTCTTGTTATTCCCTCTTTGAACCAATATGAAGAGAGTAAGGTATAAGCATGCCAGTTATCACCCTTATCCTCTCCTCCAGTGAAATATTTTTTCATGATGCTTAAGGTGAGATAATTGCCCCATTTCATCTCCCCCTTTCCATTTACACCTTTTGCAGATAATATTATCGTAATCAGTTTACTTCCACACCAGTCTCTCTAGGGATTCTCCTTTAAATTGCTCTAACACTGGTAAAAATTTTAAGAACTACAAATATTTTTTTTTACATAGGAGTATACAATTTGACATAATTGCATCCCTTAAACTTGCTTTTTTGTATACCTTTATAGACTTTTGTTGGGTCTTGTATTTGGACATTAAATTTTGTTGTGAATTTTGGTCTTTTCATCAGGAATGCCTGCAAATCTATTTTATTAAATAACTATTTTTCTCCTGAAAGTATATACTCAGTTTTACTAGGTAGATGATTCTGCATTATAAACTTTTATCTTTTGCCTTCAGGAACATCATATTCCATGACTTCTGATCATTTAATGTGGAGTCTACCAAGTCTTATGTAATCCTGATAATAGTTCCATGTTATCTGAATTGTTTCTTTCTGTTGGCTTGCAGAATTTTCTCCTTGCCTTTGGAGCTCTTGAATTTATCAATAATATTCCTGGGCATTGTTATTTTGTGATTTATTCCTGGAGGTAATCTGTGGATTCTTTCAATTTCTATTTTACCTTCTTGTTGAAGAATATCAAAGCAATTTTCTTTGATATTTTCTTGTATTATTATAGCTAGGCTTTTTTATCATAGTTTTTGAGTAATCCATTAATCCTTAAGTTCTTTCTCTTGGATCTATTTTCCAGGTCATGTTTTTCAATAAGATATTTCATGTTCTCTTTATATCGTTTCTTGATATCTCATGAAGACAGTTTAAGAGCATTAGTTTCTAGTTGCCCAATTCTAATTTTTAAGGAATTATTTTCTTCCATGAGCTTTTGAACCTCCTCTATTTGGACAATTTTGTTTTTATAGCTGTTATATTCTTCTTTCATTGCTTTCATTTTACTTTCTCATTTTTCCTTTCCCTCTTAATTTATTTTGAACCCCTTTTTTAGCTCTTCTGAGGTGTGAGACCAATTCATATTTGTTTTTGAAGATTTGTGTGTATTTGATTTCTTTTCACTAGCCATTTTTTATCTGTGCCTGGTTATTCTTTATCTCCATAAACATTTTTCCATAGTTAGATGATTTTTTTTATGTTTGCTCTTTTTTCCCATTCTTTTTCTTGACTTTCACTTTTATCTTAAAGTTGGACTCTATTCTCAGGGTAGAGAGGGTACACTCTTAAACTCCAGTTTTTCCTTGCTGGTAACCTTAGCTCTATTTCTGGGTTTCTGCAAGTTTTAGTTCTTCCAAAGTGGTATGATTATCTGTGATATGGGAGCCTTGAAAGCCACCTCCCACTGCTGATTCAATCATCCCCTAAAACTGCTGATGACTTGCAGAGCTCAGAGCCAATGCCATCTACCCTGTGCTAGATAGGTCTCAGAGTCTAACCTCAGGCTTGGGCAGGTGATTTTGGTCCCACTCTGGGCTTAATCAGTTCGAGCACACTGTGTACTGCCTTGCCCTGTGCTTTGGAACTTTGTTTTGAGCTTGAGCAAAGACTCTGAGCTTATTCTTGGGCTTGAACCAGCTTGGTGTATTGTAGATTGCCTTGGGCTAGGGTTTGTAGTCTTGGTTTGGACTCCAACAGATATTTAGAGGCTCCCTTTGGGCCTGTACCAAAGAGGCACACTGTGTACTTCCCTGAACTAGGACTTGGGGTCTCACTGCTGCCTTGGCCTGGGGCATTAAGAGTTGGGCATTTGTTTGCATTGCTCTTGTCTTAGACATGGTCTCAGAGCCTGGAAGTTGGCTTGGGCCCAGGTTCAGAACATGGAATAGTAGATGTGGGGTGGGAGGAGCCTTGTTCCATTTTTACTTTGTGTGACTATGCTCCCCTGTCACCCAAGTGAACTAGATCCTCTCTGCCTACCTTTCAAGTTTTTCTCTGTATGAAAGTTGATTCATTCCATCTCCTTGTTGGTTCTTTCACTCATTTTCATTTTGAATTGTTATTTTAAGGTTGGTTGGAGAGGATTCTAATAGTAGTTTGATCTTTCTAGGTTTCTACTCTGCATCTTGGCTCTGTACCTGGAAGTCTGGACTAAACTAAATATTAATTAATTAACTAATTAATTAATTCACTGATACTATGAAGAGTTATAAAGTCTCCAGATACTCAAATGGATGTGTAATATTATTGACGTGGGTGTTCCTTCCAAAGACTGAGATTGTAGCCCATCCAAGCTTGCCTATCCTCCATTATTCTTTCTCCTTTATCTTCTTCAGTCTATTCTTTCAAGTCAAGCCATAAAGGGGAGAGTGATACAGAATAGGTATCAGCAGAGACAACAAATAAACTTTTTGTTTCTGTTTTTTTGTATGTTCTTATGTTTGGTTTTAGGATGAGAGAGGCATGGGCATATTTATAGGCAGCAGATTAACATCCCAGAGATAGAGAGAGATCAAAGAATAGGAAGACAATGAGAATGATAGAGGGGCTAATTGCCTGGAGATGACAGGATGGCATGAGATCAAGGGCACATGTAGAAAGGATTAGTTTTGCAAGAAAAAGAGTCACCTCTTCATGTGAGATGGTCTGAAGGAGTTGTGGTAAAGATTGTATTTGAGTAATAAGAGATAAAGAAAACAGGGGTAGAAATGACTTTACAAATAATCTAAATTTTTAAATGAAATATGAAGCAATATTCTCATTTGAGAGGGAGAGTGTGTCATAAGAGGTTTAAAGAGGGATACAATGGTTTAAAAATGTCTTTGAGGGTGGTGGCTTAGTGAATCCATTAAGGAGGTATAAAAGGATTGCCTTTTTGCAGTGGGAGAGGTATCAGTTGAGATTATGTAACATAAATTTGTAGTCAACACAGTCAGAATTATTTCAAAATTTTCCTTAGTTGTCCAGCAGATGAATAAAAGTGGAGTTTGGAAGGGAAGGGAATAAGCTTTTATATAGTGCAAATATACATATAAAGACCACGCACTATGTTAAGCATATGAATACACCTGATATTGAGAGTAATATATGATTGGCATTTCATGATGTATGATCAGCAATATCATAAGGGAGCTAAGGATATAAATATAGATGAAACTACTGTCTACCTCTCTCTGCACAAATCCCCAATATTGAGGCAAAAACCTGGAGGATGAAGCCAACATGATATGAATGATTAATCAGTCAGTGTTTCATAAACAAAAGGTAACAAATTGCTACAATAGCCTTTTAATGAGACACTAAAACTCTACATGTAGATATTTTATCATTGATGGAAGTAAAAGTTGGATATGGTAGTGTTCACTTGGCATATAGTAGGCTAAAGGAATTGGGATCTCACCGAGCAATATTCAGATGATATCAGTTTGAAAATTGGTACCAAAATCCCAGCGTAATTTTGTTTGGATCCAAATTGTGCAAATAGCACAGGGTGAATAACATTTTTCACTATACTGTCTTGTAGATTTATGATCTAAGTGCAGCAATAGTAGCACTGCAAATGCAAAAGAGTGCCAAGTACATTTCATTCCTGTGTCCCAAAACTAATTGCTTATATGCATTTTTACTTTAATATTTCTAAATGGGCAAAGAACATGAATAGGCAATTTTCAGATAAAGAAATCAAAACTATCAACAAGCACATGAAAAAAGTGTTCTAAATATCTTATAATAAGAGAAATGCAAATCAAAAGAACTCTGAGGTGCCACTTCATACCTAGCAGATTGGCTAACTTGACAGCAAAAGAAAGAAAGAAATGTTGGAGGGAATGTGGCAAAAATTGGAACACTAATGCATTGCTGGTAGAGTTACAAATTGATCCAATCATTCTGGAAGGCAATTTGGAACTATGCTCAAAGGGCTTTAAAAGACTACTTGCCCTTGATTCAACCATACCACTGCTGGGTTTATACCCCAAAGAGATAATAAGGAAAAAGATTTGTATGAAAATATTTATAGCTGCACTCTTTGTGGTAGCAAAAAATTGGAAAATGAGGGGATGTCCTTCGATTGTGAAATGGCTAAACAAATTATGGTATTTATTGGTGATGGAATACTATTGTCCTCAAAGGAATAATGAAGTGGAGGAATTCCATATGAACTGGAATAACCTCCAGGAATTGATGCAGAGTGAAAGAAGCAGAACCAGGAAAACCTTATACAGAGACAGATACACTGTGGCACAATCTAATGTAATGGACTTCTCTACTAGCAGCAATGCAATGATCCAGGACAATTTTGAGGGACTTATGAGAAAGAACAATATCCACATCCAAAGAAAGAACTGTGGGAGAAGAAACACAGAATAAAAACAAGTGCTTGATCACATGGGTCAATGGAGATATGATTAGGGTTGTAAACTCTAAGTGATCATCCTAGAGCAAATATCAATAATATGGAAATAAGTCTTGATCAATGATACATGAAAACCCAGTGCAATTGCATGTTGGAATTGTAACCATGGAAAAATTTTCTTAATTAATCAATTAAATAAAAATTAAAAATAAAATGGGGATAATAATAGCACTAAAAATAAATATGATATTTCTCTCCTAAGATTCTTGTATTTAAGGATATTTTATTTTTCATTATTGATTCTGTTGTAAAAAGTGAGCAATATCTTTTAAAAATTTGATTTTTTCATCTATTAATGATGAAATAATTTGCAATACTAGATGGTTAGAAAATTTTATTCTCTGAGCTTGGGATCAGTTTCCTATGGTGTCAGTGAACAATGGGCTAAAACATTTATAAAGAATTTGCATTTGTGCAAAATGAGTTGACTATGATATTAATTAATATTTATTTTTTAATTTTTATTTTGACTATTTTCCCCTAATTACATATTTCATTTCTTTCCATCTCCCCCAAACTCCCTAACCCCCCTTAGCCAATGCACAATTCCAATGGGTTTTACATGTATCACTGATCAAGACCTAATTCTATATTATTGATAGTTGGACTAGAGTTATCATTTAGTGTCCACATCCCCAATAGTATCCCCCAACAGCCCATGTGTTCAAGCAATTGTTTTTCTTCTGTGTTTCTCCTCCCAGAGTTTTTCTTTCTCATAAGTCCCTCAGCCTTGCGCTGTGTCCTTACATTGCTGCTAGTAGAGAAGTCCGTTATGTTTGATTGTACAACAGTGTATCAGTCTTGTGTACAATGTTCTTCTGGATCTGCTCCTTTCACTTTGCATCAATTGACTATGATATTTAAAACAATATTAAGAGGTGTTTAGATTCTGATAAATCATTGCAACACAACTATGTCATCTTAGACAAATGTTCTGTAACAAGGGTAAATATGCTGACTTGTACTTGAGTCATGGATTGGGATGAGAAAAAAATAGTACATTACCTACTGACCAGCCTTCTGCTTTAAAATGTCTTTAACTAAACTTGTTACATAGTCAGAGGACGTAAGAGTAAGGAAAAGCCTTAGAGGTCTAGCTCTTTGATTTTTCATATTAGAAAACTGCAACATGGAGAAGTTATTTATCCAAGGCCATACAGATAGTAAATAACCAAGTCAAAATGACATCTTATTCCAAAAAGAATGCCACTTTTCCTTTGCCACACTCTATCCCTAGATAGAAAGTAATAGGTTGATTTATTATAACTTTTTCTAAAGAATCATATGTTCTTTCTAAAAGCCTGAACTGTAAACCCTCATAGGAATGTGGAAAATATACCATGTCACCACTATAGAGTGCTATAATCCCATGAACTGTCAAAAACGGGATTTTTCTGGTGATTACACACTTGTCAATGCAAAATGGATGGTGAAACTAAGGAAATCATATATGGTTAAAGAGCAAAAATTGAATAATAGTAGCCTGAACAGCCCAATGATTCATAAGGACTTGGGTGACCTGACTTTCAAAGTGGAGAAAACTGACATTTTCCTGTCCTTGGGGCTAGCCACAGACTTTCTTTTGATGTGTGCAGAATTGGAATCAGAGAAACATAAAAATACAGAGTTTTAAGGAATATTAGATATTTTCTATGCTAGTACTTTCATTTTAAAAATGAGTTAGTGACTGATCACAGTCTCATGAGAACACACTCCTTTCCCTACTACCATATACTACATTTTTAGTTCTCTGGTTTCATTTATAGCAAAAATAATACAAAATATGTGAACACATCTTAAAAATATTTAATGTTGGAATCTAGAAAATCTTTTCTTGGATTTTTCTATGGATATAGTTTTAACTAGCAATTTTTGCCTATGAGCAAATTTTACGAAATGTACCCAGGACAAGTAGCAGGAAACACAAATCAACTTAAAAAAAACATATTTAGAGATGGTGGGAGGGAGGGAGGACAATACTTCAAAACAGTGAGTAGAAGGGAGACTAAAGTGGTTGTGTTGTGTGATGATTTTAGTTAAATTTTTGCTGCTAAATAATTACAAGTGCTATCAATAACTTCTAAATTCACACTTTTGGACAAAAACCTAGTTGTTCTGCACAACTTTTGGGCTCTGAATGGACTTAAGCATGTAGCTTAATTGGTGTGATTCAAGGTTTTTGCAAGTATGACAATGATTTATTAGGTACTTATTGTCCGTTAGTCACTGGAACATTTAAAATTTAGTTATGCCATGGACCCTGATTTATCAAAGAGCATATTATTCTTATGTGTATGTGGAAGAGATATATCACAGACACAGCCATACACAAAGAAATGTGTACCGTGTCTGTAATCTTTCCAGCAGATATACCTATGGAGCAAAGTGTTCTGACTACCTCTGTGATATAAATCAACATCTCTCTGTGAAATACCAGATAAAGGGAAGAACTAATTCCTGTTCAAGTTTCTGATATATGGAAATTAGTCTCATACAACGCCTCTGTCACATGCTTTGTGCTGCAGTAAGTAGAAATTTCCCCCTTTAGGGGTATTTACCTTAGGTAGTCAAGCTTACTTTTTAAACCTTTTTTATTGATATACTTTGTTTTTACATAATTTTCATTTTCAAAATACTACTTTCTCCTTCCCTTTCCATTAAGTTATCCCCTATAGCAAGGCAAAAAAAGAAGAAAATAGTTGAATCAAATAAACTAAAACATAAAGGAAAGGCAATAACCCATTCCTATGGTTGCCTCTGTCTGTATGAATAGCCAGGTGGTACTTGTGAGCTAAGCAGGCTGAACCATCAGTGATGTAGAAATGTTGCTCCTGAGCTTCCGTGTAAAACTCATTCTCTCTTTCTTTTTTTTGTGGGAGAGGAAGGAGGATGGAAGATGTGATCTGCTTTCAAAATCTAGCTCAGAAAAGAGCTAGAGCATGTCATCAATGACAATAAAGTAAACAACCTAGTTTGCTTTCTTAATTTCTTGGAGAGCTTGTTTAGGAGGATTCTGGCTCTGAATATTATTCTCTTTCTTCTAATGAGCTGCAATTAAAACTATACCTTGAGCCACCTCTTGGGTTTAAAGTGACAAAATCCATTTTGGATTTATGGAACCATCATATTTTAAATATGCATTTATTCTAGGTGTCATTCTTTTCTTCTCAATCTTATCATTAGAACTTAAGTAATCCAAATTGTCCCATATTTGAATGAGTAACTGGATTTTAATACCGTATCACATATATACTGAGAAAACACTTAAAATACAGTTTATAATAGCTTTTAAAAATATTGGCTACATACACTCTTTGTGGTAGTAAAAAATTGGAACATGAGGGGATACCCTTCAATTAGGGAATGGCTGAACAAATTGTGGTATCTGATGGTGATGGAATACTATTGTGCTCAAAGGAATAATGAACTGGAAGAATTCCATGTGAATTATTAGAATGATCTCCAGGAATTTATGCAGAGCAAAAGGAGCAGAACCAGATCATTGTACACAGAGGAACTGTGGCACAATTGATTGTAACGGACTTCTCTAATAGCAGCAATTCAATGACCCAGGACGATTCTGAGGGACCTATGAGAAAGAACACTATTCTCATCCTGAGAAAGATCTGTGGGAGTAGAAACACAGAAGAAAAACATTTGCTTTATCACATGTGTAGATGGGGATATAATTAGGGATGTAGAGTCTAACTGATTACCCCAATTCGAATATCAATTATATGGAAATGGGTTTTAAACAATGATAAATGTAAAACCCAGGGGAATTGCTCATTGGCTATGGAGAGGGAAGGAGGAGGAGAAGGAAAGAACATGAATCATGTAACTTTGTAAAAAGATTCTAAATAAATGAATAAATAAGTTTAAAAAAGAAAAAAAAAAACAAAAACAAAATATTGGCTACAGTCTGTAGCTCCCAGAGATAGGAGAGCAACAAGGTAAATCGTTTATCCTAGACTGGAACAGCCTTATAGGATTTGTCCCAGGGATGAGCCATGCTTTCATTACCCTCTATATCTTGTGTCAGAATTATCCTTGATTATACGTGCCCTCCTATCTGTATGCCATTGCATCTGTTTTTACCTCTCCACTTACTTCCTATCTTCTTCTTAACTTGATTTTCACTTATCCTTTCTATCATATACCATGTCCAAGGCAAGGGTCAAAGGTTCTCTTGGTAGTTAGCCTTAAGATAATATCTGAAATTGCCATGAAGCTTAGACAGAAAAAGAGGACTCCCTTCATATAGTGTTCTTACTCTTACCTACCTCAATTCACATTTAAACTTCTAAGTTGACCTGAAAGAGGTGAGTAACATCTGCATAGAAATAAGTTCAATATTTTCTTTTAATCAACTACTAGAAATTTATTAAGCATCTACTATATACTAGCAGTGTGCTAAACACTAAAGATACAAAGTCAGGGATATTTAAAGGTCCTAAAAAGGAATTAACATAATTTCCATTTAGATGTATTAACCTGAAAAATCATCTAATTTAACTTGGCATTTAAGAGTTTCCTTTTATCTGTGCTGATCAATATTGACTCCATAAGGTTACTTATATTCTGACAATTTGATTAGGCATTTATAAGGAAAGTATTATACATTACATAGTACAGCAGTTACTCCTTACTCTGTTACTTTGTCCTCCAGGTATACTAGTAAATTCTTAATTAGATTATATTTATTTAGGGTGGATTTTCATTTTGTACTGATTTAGAAATTCTGTATCTTTCTGTAATTTGCCAAAAGAAAAGGGAAATTCCAGCCAAATTGACTTCAAGAATAGATTTTATTTTTCATATGAATGTATGATCAAAAATATTGTTAAATGTCATTTAACATCTAACAAAGAAAGTAATTATGAAACTTCTATTTCTAAATTGGGACAGAATTCAAACAATTATCTATTGTTGATCATATTTTTCACAGAGTATTTAAATAATTTTTATGATATAAACTATTCACAGCTTTTGGGGAAGAAAACTTCCTTGAAAAGTCAAGGAAATTTAAAAGATTTGGTTTAAGATACAAGGCAATGCCAAGGAATCTTGATTCTTTTCTAGCCATAATACTAATTATGTGAGTCCTTAAAAACCTAAGAAATAGATGGAACATATAAAAGTTACATGCAGACCTTCAGGACTTTTGTAGTGAGAAGCTTGACTGACCTGAGCCTATTGTAGCACATAACATCTTTGTGATCATGTGCCACAAAAGGACAAAGTACAATCATAAAGAAACAAAAATGAAACACCAAAATCCTATGTACTGATTATGCTTTGTTGCATACTGTGCTGCCCATTAAATTGGGAAATCATCAATGTGTCTGTATTGACTGAAGATTTGAATAATTTTATTATTTATCTCTATTTCTTCATAACAGAATCAGAAACTAATTTCCCTAGTTCTAGATGAAAACTCAAGCATTCAATAAATGATTGATTTTTTCTCATTTCTAAATCATAAACAATATATTATAGACAAAAATATATTGTGATTATAATAAATAACATCACTCCTACGCCTAGATTAGGTGAAATTAGAAGGAAAATTTGGACTTTTCTTAATTCTAAAGATAAAAGAGCTAGAGAATCTTACAGTAATGAACATTTACTCTTTATACAAATTCACAAAAAATGTTAGCAAATTAAGGAATAATTAATTAAGAAATTAATTAGCTAAGAAATGATGCTACCAAATTAAGAAATAAGAAACAAAAATAATGCCAATATTTTTGATGACTTTGAAGCAGAGATAGATATATTTAAAATAGAGCAAGTATATCAGAAAAAAGGGAAAATATTTTAAAACATGGTCACAATGGACTACCTGTAAACATTACCATGGTAAATGCCATAGAAGAAAAATGTTGCACTAAGGATACTGCTAAGCACAGACTTTAAGTACTGACATATCAGAAGCAGTTTGAGAAAACCACTGAAGATATGTGGCACAAAAAAATCATACTATATATATAGCAAGAGGCTGAATTAGTATATTAATATATACTTGATTATGTAATAGAAAAGTTAAATACTAAATTACTTAGATAAAGGCAATTAAAAACGAAACATGGAGAGCATAATATGAAAAACAAAATCATGTCTGAAATTGCTGTTAACCTGAATCAATAATTGAAAGTGGAAGCTAAAAGTTGAAGGTGATACAAGGACTCAGAAGCATTATAAGAACAATACATAATTCATTTTCCATCAACAAGTATATTTTTGAGGTTCAAAATTCAAAGAAATTAAAGGAATTTTAAGGGAAAGAGATTTTTACCCAACTGAAAAGATGTGAATAATTTCTAGTCATTTATATGGTCAAAATAAATTCAAAACATTGAAGGTACAATTTGGATCAAATGTGGAACAAAACTTGTAATCAGTCTGTTAAATATTATATCTTATTATGGGCTTGGTACTCTGCTAAGCATAAAAGATACAAAAAGAGATAAAAAACCCTCTTTTCTCATGAAGCATATAATAAATGAATAGTTGTGACAATAGAGAGGTTATTGAAAGTTAGTTTCTCTGCACGGTGGGCATAGGGAAGCTAGAAAGTGGCATCTGAAATGATAATTTTTCATTCAAGTACTTCAAAATGGTATAAAACAATTACCACTAGAAAGGAATCTTAAATTATCTTAACAGAGGCCCCATATATTTGTTGCCTAAAGATGAGAACATCTGGAACCCTTTAATTATAAGCCCACTATGTACAAATGTATTTTTTTCATAAAGCATTCATGGTTGGTATCACTCAAAAAATCTATATAAACCCACAAACCTGCATTAAATTTGAGTTGGTGATTATTGAACAAACAACCAGAAAAGAAAGTAATATTTATAACATCTTTTTTTTTTTCAAGATTACATGTTGATATGATTTTTATAGCTATTTTCCAACAATTTGAAATCAATTTTCTTCCCTCCTTCCCTTCCACCCATCCTTCCCCCTTGCCAAGATGGCAGGTAACTTGCTATAGGATGTACATGTATTGTCATGCAATACTTATTTCCATCAAAATGTGAAATATACATATATATATATAAATATATGAATATATATCATATTCAATAGAGGAAAATTCATGGAGGAAATAAAGTGAAGAATGCATGGTTCAATCTGTATTCAAACTCTATTGGTTTCTTCTAAAAAAAGGAGATAAGATTTTTTCATCATGAATCCCTTAAAGTTGTCCTGGATTTTTGCATTGCTGATAAAAATAATTGTCATTCACAATTAACCATCATATATTATTGCTGTTATTGTGTAGTGTTCTTCTGATTCTGCTCATTTCACTTTGTATCACTTTATTAAAGTCTTTTTAGAATTTTTTCAACATAATCTTGTTTGTCATGTCCTATGGCAAAATAGTATTCAATTATAATTATATACCACAATTTATTGAGCCATTCCCCAATTGTGGGCAAATTGGCAGTTCCCAATTCTTTGTCACTATGAAAAGAGATATTATAAATATTTTTGTACGAGTAGGTACTTTCCCAATATATTTGATCTCTTTGTGATACAGATCAAGTAGTGATATTACTGAGTCAAATAATTGTAATAAGGGCTAGGCAATGGGAATTAAGCAACTTGCCCAGAGTCATCCAGCTAGGAAGTATCTGAAGCTACATTTGAACTCAGAACCTCCCACCATCTTTAGGCTTAATTCTCAATCTATTGAGCCATCTTGTTGCCTCCATATTGTTTGCCTTTTAATGGTGGTTGTATTGTTTTCATTAGAAAATGTTTAACTTAATGTAGTCAAGGTATCTATTTTTCATCTCATAAAGTTGCCTCTGTCTTGTTTGAATAGAAATTCTTTACTTATATGTAAATCCCAAAGGTAAACTATTTCATACTATTGTGAGGAAGATTAATTTAGTATTAGTGTTGGTCCTGGCAGAAAGGGCTGGAGAATTCCAAGAAGGAATAAAGAAGCAGGAAGTGGGGCTTGGACTGGGGGAGAGATACTCCATAGTGGTTGGGGACATAACCATTGCTAACCCTGGGAGAACTCGGAGTTAGGGAAAACGGAATCCAGACTCCCTGGGATCCTGAGAGAGGTGGAGGCTTTCAGCAGTGGACAACAGACCTGCAGAGCAGCACCAAGTGGGGAAGTGGTTTGTGATCTGGCATTGCAAACTCTTTCTCCCTACCTGGGTACCTTGGATCACCTGTCCTGGTGGAGTTGGCTCCTGGCATCCTTGGATTTACCGTGAGATCCCAATTGAAAGCCATCCTCAGGCCCTTTAGCTGAGCTGACCATACCTGGCTGGAACCAGGTTTGGAGGAGCTTTTCCCTTGTGACTTCAATACTGCTTCCTTTGGACCTTGCCTGGCTTAGGTCAATAGAATAGTCTAGTTAAGTCCCTCCCTTGACCTTGTGGTTTGTCCTTAGTTGTTAAAAGTAGAATCCCTAATACCCATCCTTGTTTATTTGTTTATTCAATTAAAACTGTTACAACTTTTACCTGTTGCCTGCTGGTTACATAGACCCTAACCTAGGTGAGCTAAGTGACTGTTGGCCAAATTGCCATTCTTGTGACAGTTAACAGCTTGGCAGTAAACCCTGGTCTTCCTATCCTGTTTGGTCCAGACCATCAGACATTCCTGTCTCTCCTTCAACCCAGTGTGAACCCACAAAACCATTCAGATTACATTCTTAATAATCATCCATTACAATACCCCTCTTTTTTTTATGGTATCTCCTTTTATTTATAAAACATATATCCATTTAGATTTAACATTGGTATATGGTGCAAGGTGTTATTCTGTGCCTAATTTCTGATATAGTGCTTTCCAGTTTTCCCAGAAGTTTTTGTCAAATACTAAATACCTTTTCCAAATGTTTGGATCTTGGGTTTTGTTAAATGCTAGGTAGTTTTTGGCATTTGCTACTATATTTTCAGTGCCTAAATTATTCCATTGATCTATTTATTAGCCATTAACTTTTACTATCATTTTCTTATTTGATCCTCACCACAGTTTGGAGAAGTAGGTGCTAACATTATCCCCATTTCTCAGTTGGGGAAACTGAGCAAAGTCTAGGTTAGGTAAGTTGTCCATTGTCAAATAGATAATGTGACTCAGGCTTTGCTTGTACTCGTTTTCCTAAATACATCTTTGGTACTCTATCCAGTGTGTCACTATGACTTAGAACATCATCATAACGCTTTTGGTTACATTTAATCAATTTAATAATATTGTAGGCATTTACTGTTGCTTTGTAAAGTCAGGACAGTTTCTTTTGAAATTATTTCTTTAAGTTTTAACATGGGATGTTATGAGAGCCTAGATTAATCTACTTTTCTGTTAAAGAGCTGTCAATTCTTTTACAACTATTTTGTGTTGGTGAAATACACTTCATTAACTTCATAAAATTCGTATTTAAATATTTTTAGATTCATTTTCATCTACTTTACCTTGCCAAATGCATGTATTAAAGATGGCATTTCAATTGTGTTAATTGTTTCACATTTGTTATACCCATTTAGGATGTCAGTCAGTGCCCTAGTATAGACAGACTCAATTTTCTTTTTTCTTCTCTCCTTTGGCCATTTTTGTGATGTATGTTGCTCAGGGAAGACCAAAGCATTCCTACATATTACATTTAATTGGTTCAATTTGACCTTTTATTACAAAAGTAGCACCTTTATTTTCTATTTTTCTTTGACAAAAATAAAAAAATAGGTTATTCAATCTAAATGTCATCTTTTTATTTTGGGAAAAGTTTCAATAAAATGAAATTTTAATGTATTTTTAAATGGAGTCCTATAATGTGATAATAATCATTCATATCAAATGATAATTATAATATTTTATTTACTCACTCTTTGAATTACAAGTGTAATGCAGGGTGGCAGCAAAAGCCCTTGCTTTTGCAAACCAACTGTAACAGTTTGTCAGTTAGAAAGGTTTAGAATGTTGAACCAGCTTGGGGGTTGGGCTCACTGAAAAACTGTTAGAGCTAGGCTATGAATAGCCCTGAAGTTCCAACTGAAAGGCCTTTTGCCTTTGGGGCATTTAGGGACCTGTTCTGTTCTTGCTAGAACTCTCCCTGACCTCTCCATTACACCCTGCTATTTTGGGCCCTAGGAGGAAGGATTGTTTGGTGGTTAGGTATCCTGGGTTTTAGCTTCTGCAGGCAGGAAGGACAAACTAAATCAAACCATCCCCTTATCTAGTCATCTGATAAAATACTTTTACCTCAGGGCAGTGAAACCTTCCCTGACTGAGAGAGTAGGCCTCTCTCAGTCTGACCCTCTCCTGTGTCCTTTCCCCCAGCACCAGCTTTCTCCCTAGCAGCAGTTACAAAACCCTCAAATCCTTATTGCCTCTGCTTATCCCTGACATTAATAAATCCCCTTTGATATCTACAATAAAGCCTCTGGTGAATCATTATACTTGATATTAAGGCAAAGGCTGAAGAGGGAAGAATGACTTTACTTTTATTTCTTGAGCGCAAAACTGGGTATCCATTTTGGGCAGGAAGTAGCCAGCAGAGACTTATTGGAGATTTCAGTTTCATTGGCAGGAAGGAGCCTCTTGTCTCCTCCCTCAAAGGACCGTAGAAATTAACAACAAAACCTTTGAGCCAAACCCATACTAATTCTGGCTGAATCAATTCTTGTATCTCAGAGATAGCCCCTGCCTGAAGGACTAGCCTATTTCCTCCCAATACCTATCCTCTATCTCTAGCCTCAGTGACTAGCCTGTTTGAGCAGCCCCTTCATATATTACCCAATTCATCCCACACCTTCCCATATTCATCCTTTAACTTAGCAATCCCCATTTATTCCTCCACATATTCAATATTGCCTTTTTATTCCATTACACAAGCAATATACAATTCCATTCAGGAAAGATAATAATAGTTTTGAATCTAGGCTGATCCAAATTGGACTTCAGATGTTTTCTTGCCGAAAAGATATCAAAATTTATATCAGTCATCCTTGATATTATTTTTTTGGAGAATGTTTTCAATAAAAAAGTATTTTTCAGTAATGACATCAACTACTCCAGCTTATTAGTGTTTAAATGATTTTATATGATTATGTACAAATGATAGCAAAAGTCAGCCCACCTCTTTTATCAGATGAAAATATATAATGAATGAATCATCCAAATCAGAGACTAAAGTGTTTTCAATCAATCCAAGATTTTGGATGAAATAAAAGAAGATCTTGGTTGAATTGGAATAACCATGATAGAATGTGTGTGCCATGAAATAGGAACTTAGGATAGATTGGGAACATATTTACAACTCTACAGTGAACTCAGCAGAAAAGGCATGTCATATTTAAAGTGAATCTTACACTCTTTGCAAATGATATCATGGTCTACTTAAAAAATCCTAGAGAATCAATTAAAATGCTAGTTGAAATAATCAACAACTTCAGCAAAGTTTCAGGATACAAAATAAACGCACAGACATCATCAGCATTTCTATATACTTCCAACACATCACAGCAGCAAGAGTTAGAAAGAAAAACACCCTTTGAAATCACCCTATACAATATAAAATACTTAGGAATCTATGTACCAAAACAAACACAGGAATTATATGAACACAACTACAAACCACTTTCCAAACAATTAAAACTAGATCTAAACAATTGGAAAAACATTGATTTCTCATGGGTAGGATGAGCTAACATTATAAAAATGACCATTCTACCCAAATTAATTTACTTGTTTAGTGCCAAACCCAAACTACAAAAAAAAATTTTATTACTGAGTTATTAAAAACTATAACAAAGTTCATTTGGAAAAAGAAAATATCAAGAATACCAAGGAAAATAATGAAAAAAAATTTGAAGGAAGGTGGCCTCGCAGTACCAGATATTAACCTATACTACAAAGCCTCAGACATCAAAACAATATGGTACTGGCGAAGAGACAGAAGAGAGGATCAGTGGAATAGACTTGGGGTAAGTGACATCAGCAAGACAGTGTATGATAAACCTAAAGAGCCCAACTTTGGGGACAAAAATCCACTATTTGACAAAAACTGCTGGGAAAATTGGAAAACAATATGGGAGAGATTACATTTAGTTCAACATCTCACACCCTATGCCAAGATAAATTCAGAATGGGAGAATGACTTGACTATAAAGAAGGAAAGTTTAAGTAAATTAAGTGAACACAGAATTGTATACTTGTCAGATCTCTGGGAAAGGAAATATTTTTAAACCAAGAAAGAGTTAGAAAAAATTACAAAATGTAAAATAAATAATTTTGAATATATTAAATTAAAAAGTTTTTGTACAAATAAAAAAAATGCAACCAAAATCAGAAGGGAAACAAAAAATGGGAAAAATCTTTATAACAAAAAACTCTGACAGTGGTCTAATTAATCAGATATACAAGGAGCTAAATCAATTGTATAAAAAAATCAAGCCATTCCCCAATTGATAAATGGGCAAATGATATGAATAGGCAATTTTCAGATAAATAAATGAAAACTATCAATAAACACATGAGAAAGTGTTCTAAATTTCTAATAATTAGAGAAATGCAAATCAAAACAATTCTGAGGTACCACTTCATACCTAGCAGATTAGCTAAAATGATAGTAGGGGAGAGTAATAAATATTGGAGGGGATGTGGCCAAATTGGGATATTAATGCATTGCTGGTGGAGTTGTGAACTGATCCAACCATTCTGGTTGGCAATTTGTAACTATGCCCAAAGAGCACTAAAAGACTGCCTGCCCTTTGATCCATCCTTACTATTGCTGGGTTTGTATCCCAAGGAGATCATAGATAAAAAGACTTGTAAAAATATTTATAGCCATTCTCTTTGTGGGGAAAATTACTGGAAAACAAGGGTGTGCCCTTCAATTGGGGAATGGCTGAACAAATTGTGGTATATGCTGGTGATGGAATACTATTGTGCTCAAAGGAATAATAAACTGGAGGAACTTCATGTGAACTGGAATGACCTCCAGGAATTGATGCAGAGTGAAAGGAGCAGAACTAGAAGAACATTGTACACAGAGACTGATACACTGTGGTAAAATTGAACATAATGGACTTCTGTACTAGCAGTAATGCAATGACCCAGGACAATTCTGAGGGATTTATGGGAAAGAACGCTACCCACATTCAGAGGAAGAACTACAGGAGTGGAAACACAGAAGAAAAACAACTGCTTAAACACATGGATTTTTGCTGACATGACTGGGGTTGTAGATTTGAAATGATCACACCAATGCAACTATCAATAATATGAAAATAGGTCTTGATCAATGATAGAGGTTAAATCCAGTGGAAATGCATGTCAGCAAAGGGGGGGGGGTGTTTGTGGGGGGGTGATGGGGAAAGTAAGAAGATGAATTATGTAACCATGGAAAATTTTTCTAAAAAGTAAAAGAAAAAAAGTAAGTGAATCTTATGGGTATCTCATGAAGGCAAGAAAAGGATTTTCAATAATTATAAGTTGTGAATTGTCCTTTGGCTGAATGTGCTCTCTAGGATTAAACCCACTTTCCTTTTGACTCAGAATGTAGTGGATGGAAAGTATTTCACAGCTTTTTAAACTTTGGAATATGTGTTTTAGCAGCTTAATATACCTTAGTAAGTATTCTTTGAAAAAGATAATTATCAAAATGAATAATGGTATCAACTCATGATATTGTAAAGAAGGGAGTATAAGTTTAAGCCAGTAATATAAGAAAGACAAATATATCACCACTACTACCGTCACTTCCTCTGACTACTTCTAGAAACCTGAAGGGAAGTGAAAGTTGTAATCTGAGGCCAGAACTCTTCATTGTGAAGATATTCAGATTGTTGCTCCGATATTATTCTACAGGAGAAACACAAAAATAAGGCATTAGTGAGAAATAAACTAAAAAGATAGTGTATCACACAAAAAAGGTCAATTTAAACAATTGGAAAAAAACATTAATTTCTCAAAGGTAGGCCAAGCCAACATAATAAATATGACAATTCTAAGTTATTTTATCTATTCAGTGCCATACTAAACTACTGAAAATTATTGCATAGAGCTAGAAAAAATAATAAAATTCATCAATAAAAATTGAAAAAGAGGCAAAAAATCAAGGGAATTAATTTTAAAAATATGAAAGATGTTTACTTAGCTGTACCAGATCTCAAACTGTATTATAACGTGACAACCATCAAAACAGTCTGGTACTGGCTAAATGATAGAGAGGTGGAAAAATGGAATAGATTAGGCACTCAATACACAATAGTAAATGACCATAGTAACTTCTAGTGTTTAAAAACCCAAAGACACCATTAACTCATTCAACAAAAACTTCTAGGAAAACTGGAAAACAGTCACACCCAATACTTTATGCTAATGATGGGCAAACTATGGCCTTTGAGCCAGATGCAGCCCCCTGAAATGTTCTATCTGGCCGGATGAATACAATAAGTAGGATACAATACAATGAAACTTTGAAAGAGTTGCCTTAGAAACAGACTGAGAGATGAGCATTTCCTTTCCTTTGACCCACTCTTTAAAAAGTTTACCCATCACTGCTTATGCCATGTACCAAGATAATATCAAACTGGATATATGATTTAGAAAAAAAAGAGGGATATCAAAAGAAAGAAGAGCATGAAATAGGTTACCTTTCAGATCTATGGATGAGAAGAATTTATGTCTAAACAACACAGATAACATTTCTAGATATAAAAGAAATAATGTTGACTACATTAAATCAAAAAGGTTCTACAGAAAGAAAGATGATGAAACCAAGATCAGAAAGGAAAAAAATAATCTGTGAAGAATTTTATAGTAAGTGTCTTTGTCAAAGACCTCATCTCTCAAATATATGGAGAAGTGAGTAAAATGGATGATAATACAAGGCATTCCTAAATTGACAAATAGTCAAAGGAAAAGAAAAGGCAATTCTCAAATGAAGAAATTGAGACTATCTTTAGACATAACATAAAAATGCTCCAAATCACCATTAGAGAAATGAAAAATAAAAGCACCTCTGAAGTACCAATCACCTCACACCTATCAGACTAGCTAATATGATCAAAAAGGAAAATGATAAATGTTGGAAGAGATGTGGAAAAACTGGGGAACTAATACACTATAGATAAAACTGTGAACTGACACAAACATTCTGGAGAGCAAATTGGAACCACATCCAAAGGATCATCAAACTGTGTATTGTGGGTTTTGAAGTTTTGTGGCTAGGGAACTGCATCCCCCATCGTGCCCCAAGGTCCCTTCCCCTTACTTCCTGGTGTGGGATTGGTCCTCAATTGGACCAATTCTGTGCTAGGGAGGGGCTATCCCCTCCCCTACTTCCAGGCACAGTATTAGTCTATATAAGGACCAATCCCCTAGGAGGGAAGTTTGAATCTGAGAAGATTCATGCTTTAGTGGGAGGTAATTTCACCTAGGGAAATCTGGTGGTTTTTTTCTTTAAATAAAGTTTTAAAAAGATCAAAGGCAGTTAGTTTTCTTTCACCTCTTCAGTATACTCTTTGGCTCAGTAATACCACTATTAGGTCTGTATCCCAAATAAAGCAAAGAAAGGGGAAAAGGTTCTACTTGTACAAAAACATTTATAGTAGTTCTTTTTGTGGTGGCAAAGAACTAGAAATTGAAGATATGTCCATCAATTAAAGACTAGCTCAACAAGTTGTGCTATATGATTGTAATGTAATACTATTGAGCTATAAAAAATGAGAAACAAATTGCTCATAAGAACACCTAGAAAATCTTATATGAATTGATGCAAAATGAATTGAGCAGAACCAGAAAAAGTTTGTACACAGAAATAACAGTGTATGATGATCAACTGTGAATGACTTTACTATTACCAACAATGCAAGGACTGAGATAAACTCATGATGAAAAAGGCTATCCACTACCAAAGAAGAAATTGATACAGTCTGAATGCTGATTGAAGCACTCCATTCTTCATTTTGTTTTCTCCATAAATTTATCTATAGTGTAAATGATATGTGTCATCTTTCATAACATGACAAACATGGAAATAAATATTGAATAAGAGTATATGTACAATATATTATATTATCTGCCATATTGGGAAAGTGGGAGACATAGGAAGGATAGAGAGAACATGGATCAAAAAATATCAGAAAACTATTGTTGAAAATTGTTTGGGCATGTATTTGGGAAAAATTTTTAAATAAAAAATAATAGTAAGTCTATCTCTCAGCACAATGCCTAGGGCATTGTTAGAACTACATAATTTTTGTTATTTTTATTGTTAACATAAATATTGAATTTTCTGAGGATGATGGCAGGTTATTGTATGTAGAAGACTACCGTGACTTGATAATGAAGTCATTGACAAAGTTGGGAGAATTTATATGAAGACTGTTAATAATAAGATGTTAATAATCAGGTAGTACAATTATACTGAACAGGCCTTGAATGAGAAAACATCTCCAGAGGACATTAATAGAGAAATTATATGGAAAAACTAGCAGGGAGAAAGAAGTCTACCCACTCTGCTCCCTACACCTTTCATTACAGAATCTTATAGGGATTGCCTTTCTTAGGCAGTTGTAAAGCCTTTTGGTTCCTCAAGGGATCGCTACATTTTCACTTAAATAGAGCAGATAGAAAGTACATTGTTTGGGAAATTTGAAGATCCAATGGATTTGTTAACAAATAATTGGATTTTAGAGGGCATGGTAGAATGGACTAGGTGGAGAATTAATTATGTTAGAGTGGTTATTGTCCTTTGTACCTGAAGAAGACCAAACCGAAATGACATCACTATTCTGAGGACAATGTATCATGTTTCTGACTATGGCTGATCAGATAAATATAAGCTCAGAAGGCTCTACCATGAGTCAGACAAAAATAACCCATATAGGGGCAGCTGGGTAGCTCAGTGGATTGAGAGTCAGGCCTAGAGACGGGAGGTCCTAGGTTCAAATCTGGCCTCAGACACTTCCCAGCTGTGTGACCCTGGGCAAGTCACTTGACCCCCCGTTGCCTACCCTTACCAATCTTCTACCTATAAGTCAATACACAGAAGTTAAGGGTTTAAAAAAAAATAACCCATATAAATACGAAATGGCCATTTTTCTAAGCCAGTAGATCTCGTTTCTTTTCACCTCTTGTAATTCTTCTTTGCTCATAGAGCACAGCTCCTTTGATGCAGGCATGCCATGCTGGATAGTCTTCCGCCAATATCTCTCATGTCTCACAATAGATATCAAAGTTCTTCAAGCATTTCTTGAGAATGTCCTTCTTTTGCTCCTTCTGACCTCCATATGAACGCATACCTTGTGTGAACTATCTGTAGAGTATTCTTTTAGGCAAATGCCTTGTTGGCATTTGAAAATTGTGGCTATCCTATTAAAGTTTCAGTCTGAAATAGAGTTTGAATTCTTGGCGGTTCAACTGGAGAAAGGGCCTTAGTGTCTGGTGCTTTATCTTGTCAGTTTATCTTCAGAATTTTCCTAAGACAATTCAAATGGAATAGATTCAGTTTCCTAGCAAGGCACTGGTATATTGTTCAGGTTTCACAGCCATACAGCAATGAGGTAAAGTGATAAGTTGGGAAGAAATTATAGACAATTTCTCATGTAAATGTATCACTTAATATATAGAGAGAACTTTGTCAAATATATAAGAATATGATCCATTCCCCAGATGATAAATGGTCAAAAGATATGAGCAGTTTGGGGATGAAGAAATTAAAGCTATATATAATGGCTTTGAAAAAATGCTTTAAATTATTACTGATTAGAGATATGCAAATTAAACATCTCTAGATATCATCTCATACCTATTAGATTGATTAAAATGAGAAAAAGGCAAAATGCTAATTGTTGGATCAGATGTGGAAAAATTGGAACATTAATACACTGTCGGTAAAACTGTAGGCAAACATTTTGGAAAGCAACTTGGAATTATACCCAAATCATCATAAAACTATGAATACTTTTTGACCCAGCAACACTGCTATTAGATTTATTTACTAAGGTAGTGAAGAAAAAAAGAAAAGAACCTTTATGTTCTAAAATATTTATGGTAACTCTCACTATGATGCAAAGAACTAGAAACTGAAGGGATACTCATCAATTGGGGAATGACTAAACAAGTTTTGGCATATAATGGTATTGGAATAATCCTGTACTAAAGGAAATGGTGAACAGTTTAATTACAAAAAAAAAAAAAAAACAAAACAACAACAACAGGGAGAGACCTACATGGAAGTATGAAGAGAAAATGCTCAGAAACAAGGGATTATTATATACAACAATAGAAGTATTGTTTGAAGAATGTCTTGTGTATGTCCATCTCCAGAGAAAGAATTAATAAATAGAAATAAGTAAGACAGTTTTTCATATGTATGTATGTATACATAATATATAACATATATATATAATATGTATATATCCTTTTTTCAAATGATGCCTTCTGTAATGGGAGGAGGGGAGGAAAGGAGCAAGTTACCTGAGTATTTTAATGTAACAAACAAATGAATAAATTTAAATTAAGAAAATCAATGAGTTCAGTACAATGGCTCTGTAGACATTCAGTTTGGTAGGTAGCCTAATACTTCTTCTCTTACACAGTTTCCTTTGGAGCCTCTCAAACATTGAGCTAACTCTGGCCATATATGTATTAACTGCATCATCCATGTCTTCATTCCTAGAAAGTGTGCTGCCAAGGTGAATGAACTTCTCCACATCATTTAGAATTGCTCCATTTTCTGTAAGTAATGGTTCCATGCATGTATGGTACAGTGCTGACTGTTGGAGAACCTCTGTTTTCTTCGTTTTGTCAAGACAAAATTAGAACAAGTGGCAGGAAATTGATACATGTTCTTTTGCATATCAATCTCAGAGCCTGCACTAAGTGTACAATCATTTGTGAACAGAGAATTATATAACAACTCTCCCTGCACTTTAGTCTTGGCTCATAGCCTTTTAAAGTTAAATAATTAAATGTCAATGTGATAGTTGACCTTGATGCCATTTTTATTCTCATTGAAGGCCTTCAGTGTCACTGAAAACATAATGCTAAAAAGCATGAGAGCAAACACACAGACCTGCTTCACTTGGTGACTGGGAAAGAACAAGATCATTGTTCATTATCCAGATTCTGTGCAAGCATGCTAACACGGAGCTGGCATGCAATACTGACTTATTTCTCTAGCAACCAAATTTTGACATAAGCTTCCAAAAGTTAGAGTATGCTAGATAGGGCTGGGTTGAAGTAGGGGTGATTAGATGAGAGAAATGAGTTTGAGAGTATGTAAAAGGAATCATAAGAACTACAGAGATGTCCAATGAATTTCTAGTATTATTATAGTGATATTCTTATCAGTGTCAATAGCAGAACCACTAAAGTAAGACTATCATCTCAATATTTAAGAAAATGGTATGAAAAGTAAGAGAACTAATTTCAAATGAGTAACTGGAGCTGGGCTAGAAGAGACACTTTTTCTTTTATTTTATTTTTTAAAAACCCTTACCTTCCATCTTGGAGTAAATACTCATTTATTGGCTCCATGACAGAAGAGTGGTAAGGGCTAGGCAATGGGGGTTAAGTGACTTACCCAGGGTCACACAGCTGGGAAGGCCAGATTTGAACCTAGGACCTCCCAGTCTCTAGGCCTGGCTCTCAATCCACTGAGATACCCAACTGTCCCTGAAAAGACACATTTTAAAAGGCCATTACTAACTGATTTTTATGGCATCTGTGAAATTCAGCTGTATGGGATAACTAGTATGGAGTTATATTCTGTAACCACTTGCGTGAGTATAGGCCACTAACCATTTGCCTGAGTGACTCTCTCACTTCACCTTTCCTTCATATATAGTCAGGTATTAGTTCTTAGAGAAGGAACAATCATGAAGACACAGTTCCTCTCAAACACTATGAGGGACAGTCATAGGAATGCCACATCTGTTAAGAACTATTATTCTCTTATACACCATTATGGTTCTTGTACTCCCACCAAGAACTTTATTTACTGAAAAATGGTTACTCACAATAATAAGGCCATCAGATATCAAAGTATTATAATGTTATAGGTATATTTGTTCCTTCTAATTTAGAGAAATAGGAATTCTTCATCTAGCTAGCTCTCTTTAGGAAATGCAGAGATACAATAAGCTTTTTTAAGTATTAGGATTTCTGACTTCCAATCTAACAGTAAATCATTTGCAAAGCCTCTTGGCCTTCCTTCTATTTCTCCTTCTTATATCAGAATAAAAAGCAGATGGCAAAAGATACATCTGAGATTTCATCTTGCCTACTGTGTAGATGGCAATAAAGTGCAATGCAGCTGTCATTCCATGAGAATCAACCTTTTTCCACACAACAAGGAGTTAATAGCTAAAGTTTCTTTTCAGCCTTCATTTACCTCCTAATTCTGGTTGCTTCAAACAACTCCATTATAGCTGGATTTTCCAACCCAACTTTAGTCTTCACTTTGCTGTTGCCTAAACAGTTCTTAACCATTCCAGTGAAATTTTTTCACTCTTTTTCATGACTCAAATCAGTTTCTTGGCTTTCACGGTGTTATCTTTCTTTTATTAGGTAAAAAATTCTCTTTTTAATTAGTTATTAAATCAAAAGTCTTTATTCAATCACCTCATAGTTTCCAAACAATTACTTAATTCATAATTCTGTGAGTTATAATCTCTTAAGCCTAAAATAATTGTATTCAAATGAGATAGAAACCATAATTCCCTGCTGTCAGACATTCTGTAGCTTTTAAAGATATGTTTAACAGTCCTTGTGTTCAGAATCAGATTTTTACACTTGTATTTTACAAGTTTTTAGTAAAAATTATTTATCACTTTATATCTTTTTCAAAGTGATTTAAATCTTATTATTTATACAAACCATTTTATGTTCTTTTTTACAACCAAATTGCTCAGATCTTATCTGGACATTGTGTTTTCTTACTCTTGGATTTTAGTAGGGTTTTTTAAAAAGAGTTTTTCTCTCTGCCCATTTCTGTCACCAAACTGTCCACTTTTTTTTAAAATAATTTTTATTTTTTTGAAAGTTATCCATTGCTACATGATTCATATTCTTACTTTCCCCTTCACTCCCCTGACCTCCTCTCCCCCCATAACCAATGCTCATTTCCACTGGTTTTAACATGTGTCATCTATCAACACTTATTTCCAAATTATTGATAGCTGCATTGGTGTTGTAGTTCAGTGTCTACATCCCCAATCATGTCTGCCTCAACCCATGTGTTCAAACAGTTACTTTTCTTCTGTGTTTCCTCTTCTGTAGTTCTTCCTCTGAATGTGGGTAGTGTTTTTTTTCCATAAGTCCCTCAGAATTGTTATGGATCATTGCATTGCTTCTAGTACAGAAAACCATTACATTCTATTTTACCACAGTGTATTGGTCTCTGTGTACAATGTTCTTCTGGCTCTGCTCTTTTTACTCTGCATCAATTCCTGGAGGTCTTTTGAATTCACATGGAATTCCTCTGGTTTATTATTCCTTTGAGCACAATAGTATTCCATCACCAGCATATACCACAATTTCTTCAGCAATTCCCCAATAGAAGGGCATAACCTCGTTTACCAGGTTTTTGCGACCACAAAGAGCTCGGCTATAAATATATTTGTGCAAGTCTGTTTATCTATGATCTCTTTGGGGTATATCCCCAACAATGGAATGGCTGGAACAAAGAACAGGCAATCTTTTATAGCCCTTTGACCATACTTGTAAATTGTCATCCAGAATGTTTGGATCAGTTCTCAACTCCACCAGTAATGTATTAATGTCCGAATTTGGCCACATTCTCTCCAACATTCATTATTCTATCCTACTATCATTTTAGCCAATCTTCTAGCTGTGACGTGGTACCTCAGAGTTGTTTGATTTGCATTTCCCTAATTATTAGAAATTTAGAACACTTTCTCATGTGTTTATTGATAGTTTTGATATCTTTGTCTAAAAGTTGCCTATTCATGTCTCTTGCCCATTTGTCAATTGGGGAATGGCTTGATTTTTATACAATTGATTTAGTTCCTTGTATATTTGAGTAATTAGACCCCTGTCAGAGATTTTTGGTATAAAGATTTTTTCCCAATTTGTTGTTTCCCTTCTGATTTTGGTTGCATTGTTTTAGTTTCTACAAAAGCTTTTTAATTTAGTATAATCAAAATCATTTATTTTGCATTTTGTAATTTTCTCTAACTCTTGCTTGGTTTTAAAATCTTTACTTTCTGAGAGATCTGACAAGTATACTATTCTGTGTTCACTTAATTTTTTTATAGTTTCCCTCTTTATATTCAGGTCATTCACCAATTTTGAATTTATCTTGGTGTAGGGTATGAAATGTTGATCTAAACCTAATCCCCCCCATTTTGTTTTCCTATTTTCCCAGAAGTTTTTGTCAAATAGTGGATTTTTGTCCCCAAAGTTGGGCTCTTTAGGTTTATCATATACTGTCTTGCTGATGTCACTTACCCCAAGTCTATTCCACTGATCCTCTCTTCTATCTCTTCACCAGTTCCATATTGTTTTGATGTCTGCAGCTTTATAGTATAGCTTAATATCTGGTACTGCTAGGCCACCTTCTTTCACATTTTTTTCATTATTTCCCTTGATATTTTCTTCTTCTAAATGAAATTTGTTATAGTTTTTTTTTCTAATTCAGTAAAGAAGTTTTTGTACTTTGATAAGTATGGCACTAAATAAATGAATTAATTTGGGTGGAATTGTCATTTTTATTATGTTAGCTCATCCTATCCATGAGCAATGAATGTTTTTCCAATTGTTTAGATCTAGTTTTAATTGTTTGGAAAGTATTTTTTAGTTGTCTTCATATATGTTTTGGTAGATAAATTCCTAAGTATTTTATATTGTCTAGGGTGATTTTAAATGGTGTTTCTCTTTCTACCTCTTGCTGCTCTAATGTGTTGGAAATATATAGAAATGCTGATGATTTATGTGCATTTATTTTGTATGCTACAACTTTGTTAAATTTGGTGATTATTTCTACTAACTTTTTAGCTGTTTCACTAGGATTTTTTAAGTATACCATCATATCATCTGCAAAGAGTGATAGTGTAGTCTCCTCATTGCCTATTTTAAAGCCTTCAATTTCTTTTTTTCTCTAATTGCTACTGCTAGTGTTTCTAGTAAATTGTTAAATAATAGAGGTGATAATGGGCATCCTTGTTTCACATGAGATCTTACTGGGAAGGCTTCTAATTTGTCCCCATTGCATATAATGCTTCTTAATGGATTTAGATATACACTATTCATTATTTTTGAAGAAAGGTCCTTCTCTTCCTATACCTTCCAGTGTTTTCAATAGGAATGGGGGTGCTATATTTTGTCGAAAGCTTTTTCAGCATCAGCATTTCAGCATTGAGATAATCACGTAATTTTTGTTTGTTAGCTTGTTGATATGGTCAATTATGTGGATGGTTTTCCTAATGTTTAACCATCCTTGCTTTCCTGATATAAATCCCACCTGATCATGGTGGATAATTCTCTTGATCACTTGTTGGAGTCTTTTTGCAAGTATTCTATTTAAGATTTTTGCATCTATGTTCATTAGGGAGATTGGTCTGTAGTTTTCTTTCTCTGTTTTTGATCTCCCTGGCTTTGGAATCAGTACCATGTTTCTGTCTTAAAAGGAATTTGGTAGGACTCCTTCTTTGCTTATTATATTGAATAATTTGTATAGTATTGGGATTAATTTTTCTTTGAATGTTTGATAGAATTCACTTGTGAATCCATCAGGCCATGGAGATTTTTTCTTAGGGAGTTCTTTGATGGCTTGTTCAATTTCTTTTTCTGATATGGGATTATTTAGGTATTCTATTTCTTCTGCTGTTAATCTTGACAATTTATAATTTTCTAAATATTCATCCATATCACCTAGATTGTTATATTTGTTGCCATATAATTGGGCAAAATAGTTTTTAATGATTGCCTTAATTTCCTCTTCATTAGAGGTGAGGTCTCCCTTTTCATCTTTGATACTGCCAATTTGGTTTTCTCCTTTCCTTTTTTTATTAGATTGAAGAGTATTTTGTCTGTTTTATCTGTTTTTTTCAAAATAGCAGCTTAGTTTTATTTATTAATTCAATATTTTCTTTTATTTTTGATTTTACTAATATCTCCCTTGATTTTTAGTATTTCTAGTTTAGTTTTCATCTGGAGATTTTTAATTTCCTTCTTTCTAGGTTTTTAAGTTGTATGCCCAATTCATTGATCACTGCCCTCCCTAATTTTTTAATATATTTTTTAATATATGCACCCAAGGAGTACTACCTTGACTGCATCCCACAAAGTTTCGTAGGATGTCTCATCATTGTCATTCTCTTCAATGAAATTGTTGATTGTTTCTATGATTTCTTCTTTAACTGGATTGTTTTGCAGAATCATATTATTTAATTTCCAATTAGTTTTTGATTTGCCTGTCCAGGTGACCTTGCTAATTATTATTTTTATTGCATTATGATCTGAGAAGGTTACATTTATTATTTCTGCTCTTTTGTATTTGTTTGCAATGTTTCTATGCCCTATTACACGGTCAATCTTTGTGAATGTACCATGTGCAGCTGAAAAAGTGTATTCATTTTTGTCCCTATTTATTTTTCTCCACATATGTATTAAATCTAATTTTTCTAGGACTTCATTCACCTCTCTTTATCTCTTTTTTACTTATTTTTTGGTTTGATTAACCTAGATCTGAAAGGAATATTTAGATCTCCCACTAGTGTGGTTTTATTATCTATTTCCTTCTTGACCTCTGCTATTTTCTCCTTTCCAAATTTGGATGCTATGCCATTTAGTGCATACATATTGAGCACTATTATTTCCTCATTGTCTATACCACCTTTTATCAGGATGTAATTACCTTCCCTGTCTTATTTATTCATATCTATTTTTACTTTGGCTTTGTCATAAATCATGATGGCCAATCCTGCCTTCTTTTTCTCATTTGAAGCCCAAAATATTTTGCTCCAGCCATTTACCTTAAACCTATATATGTCCACCTGCCTCATATATATTTCTTGTAGACAACATATGGTAGGATTTTGGTTTCTAATCCCCTTTTATTTGCCTCCTTTTTATGGGCAAGTTCATCCCATTCACATTCAGAGTTATAATGATCAGTTCTATATTCCCCAACATTTTGGTTTCATCTCCTTGTTCTACCCCTTCTTCTTAGGCTATTTCCTTTTAAACCAGAGATTCATTTTTAAACCAGTAATCCTTGTCCCCTCCCTTTCCAACTGCTCCCTTATTATTCCCCTCTTTTTATTTTTAAGTCCTAATGAATTCCCTCTCCCTTCTCTTCCCTTCCCTTTTTTGACCTCCCCACTCCACTGATCCCCTTGGTTTATCCCTTCTAACTTTCTCAATAGGGATAGATAGAGTTCTATATCCCAGTGGATATAGCTATTCTTTCCTCTCAGGGTTAATTCCACTGAGAGTAAGGTTTAAACATTACCTTTTCATGCTCTCTTCCTCTCCTTCTTATAATAGTATTTGTCCCCTCTCCTTCCCATGCCCTCTTTGTGTGTAATAGAATATCCTATATTTCTTATTCATTCAAGTTTCTCTTGCTGTCATCTACTATTCACCACCCTCTTTCCCACCCGCCCTCATATCATCTTAGACCATTTAGTACTCCAACCTCTCCCTGTGAATAATTCTTCTAATTACTATAATAGTGGATACTATGATAGTGAATATAGTACACTACAGAGAATTACACATAACATTTCTCCATATAGGAATGCAAACAATTAGGTCATATTGAAGCCCTTTAAGAGGCAATTTAAAAATAAGAGTTTTCTTTCTTTCATCTCTAGAGGTTTCTTTTTTACATTTTTATGTTTCTCTTGGTTTTTGTGGTTGGATATTAAACTTTCCATTTAGTACTGGCCTTTTCTGTGCAAATACTTGGAAATCTTCTATCTTGTTGAATGCACATACTGTCCCCAGTAAGTATATAGTCAGTTTTGATGGGTAGGTGATCCTTGGTTGTAGACCCAGTTCTCTTGCCTTTCTGAATATCATATTCCAAGCCTTTTGGTCTTTTAATGTGGAGGCTGCCAGATCCTGTGTGATCCTGATTGGTGCTCCTTGATATCTGAATTGTCTCTTTTTGGCTTCTTTTAAATTTTTTTTTCTTTTTCTTGGAAGCTCTTGAATTTGGTTATTTTATTCTTGGGGTTGTCTTTTGAGGGTTTAGTGTAAAGGATGATCTATGGATCCTTTCAATGTCTATATTGCCCTCTTGTTGTAGAACTTCCGGGCAGTTTTGCTGAATAATTTCTTTTAGAATGATGTCCAAATTTCTATTAATTTCTACTTTTTCAGTAAGACCAATGATTCTCAAATTATCTCTTCTAGACCTGTTTTCTTGATCTATGAATTTCTCAGTGAGATATTTCATATTTCCTTCTATTTCATCAGTCTTTCAACTTTGCTTTCTTTGCTTTTGCTATCTTGAGAGTTAATTGGCTTCTACTTCCCCAATTATTGTCTTTAGAGACTGGTTTTCTACTATAATATTTTGATTTTCCTTTTCAATTCTGTCTATCCTGTTATCCAGCTGTTTGATTTTGGTCTCCAATTTGCTTACCAATTCTTTTGATTTGGGGGCATCTTTTCCAAATTGCCAAATTCTAGCCTTTAAAAACTGTTTTTTGGCTATAATCTTTTGGTTTTCCTTTTCTACTTGGTCTGTTTGGTTCTTCAAGGCTTCCATTTCTGGTCTTCAATTTGCTCATCAATTCATTTGATTTCTGAGCCTCACTTTCCAATTGCAAAATTCTGCCTTTTAAACTGTTATTTTCTTGCCAGATCCCGTCTATCTTCCTCATAATCTCAGATTTGAACTCTTCAAGAGCTTGTGACCAGTTTTCATTTTTTAGGAAGGTTTGGATATGATTATTTGTTTGTTCTCCTCTGCTGTTAGCTCTGTTGTCTGGATTTTTTTTCCTTGTAAAAGTTGTTAAGTATTAAATATTTCTTCTTGATCTTTCTCTTCTGGGGTTCCTGTGTTTGGCTTGCCATTGTTAGCCCAGTTCCCTCTCAGCTTTATCCTCACACCCAGGGTCTGTCTATGCTCTTTAGGCTCCTGAGGTCTTAGTTCTAGTTGTTCTCAGGGTCAAGCCTCCTGGTGGTCCCCTTGCTTGTTCCTTTGCCAGAAGCTCCTTTAATGGTCTCAGGGTGCTGCTTCCACAGTCATGCAGCCCTCTGCACTGGGTCCCCACCCAAAGTCCTTGCCTGTGCTCAGGATTTGCATCTTAGCCTGCTTCAGTGCTTGCACTCAAGGTCTGTGTTCAAAGTCCGAGAGTTCTTGAGCCTCTTGGGGTCTTAAGTCTTGCTGCTCTCAGGAACAGGCCCTGGTGATCCCAGGTAGCTACCAAGTACTTAATGGATTCCTCAAACTCGCTCTAACTCTTGTCAGCTGGCTTTGGCCCTGTAGATGGTGTGGGGGTGAAGGGGGTTGCTTTGCTCATGTTTTAGTGAGAGCTATTTCACCCCCTTATAGCATGGAAATGCCCCAATCCCACTTATCTTTAATGCTGCCCAGTGTTGTGGGGTTCCTTTGTTTGTCTGTATTAGTTTTTATGTCCCCTTGAGGAGTCCTATATGTGTGGGTTAGGAAAGGTTAAGCAGCTGCTTTTTACTCTGCTGCCATCTTAACCTGGAAGACCAAACTGTCCACTTTTGACAACAAGATTTTCTTAAATTCTTCCCAAGCTGATTTCTTTATTTGCTTTTAAACATGGAAATAATGTTCTATACATTTCAGCAGATAAGCTAACTTTTTTAAGTGGCATATAGCTGAGGATAATTAGATCCTCATTGCAGTATAGAAATCTCTCCATCTATCTCTTATTTTAACTCCATGACATTCCCCAAAGATGGTAGTTCAAGTATAGAAGTGGAGGAAAAAGAAAATAAGAATTACCTGGAGTTAGACAGAAATAACAGAAAATAAAAGTTAAAGGATTTAAAGGAAAGCAACAAGGAATCATTGAAGTGAATGACCCATAGGGTCAAGAGGATGCATAAAATATCATTAGCACATTATACAGCTGAGAGAATAGAAAGATAATGGAAATTAATCTATCTTCCAGGCTAATCTGATATACTTTAATTTTCTCAAAATTCATATTCCATTGCCTCTGTGGCTTTCCATATGTTATCTTCAATGCCTTGGACATATTATTTTCTTACCTCCTCCTCTTACAAAATTATGAGCCACCCTCTACAAAGAATTCATTTCTGATCCTTCCTTCTTCCACTTCATACCTTTCTAAAATTTTGCATATGCTTTACATATCTGTATACTTATACATATGAAAATAAATAGGTCAATATCTATATAATATACATATTTTATGTATTTATGTTGTCTTGCCAATTAAAATGTAATCTCCTTAAGGACATGGATAACTTCAATCTTGACTTTTTATACTTGGAATTCAGTACAGTGTCTGCCACATCATAAGCACTTCATAATTTTTTTTTCTATTTGATAGATTCTCTAATTTTTGGTATTTTCTCCCTCCACAAATTGTCAAGTATGTTCTTGTTCACATGCTATAGTCCTATAGTATAATGTAAGCTCCTTGACAGAATTTTTTTTTCTTTATATTCTGTAACAGAGTAAAACTCATAATAATCCTTGGACTTGATTGGATTTCATTGGATTGTGATATAGGGGAAATCTGAAGTGCCTGGCACCAGAGAGAAACAAGTGTCAGAGGAGTGAGAGATGGATGACCAAGAACTGGGCATAAAAGGAAACCAACAATTTCCAGCATTGTAGGATTCTAGTATTCTGGCTATCGACAAAATAACTCATATTGCTGACCCACAGCTGCCAGATATTCAACTGCCTAGAAATAAGAAAAAGCCAAATAAGTTTCACAAAATCAGTGCTTAGGGCCAAAGGATATCCTTATAAGGATACTGTGCTTAAATGGCAATATGAACAGTAATTATTGGGAGCAATTAATCCCAATGTATCCTTTTCTTCCACATATCCTTAACATCTCTGTACCCACATATTCTGACATTTAATTCTTAATGTTCTTTTTATTTGGTAAAATCATTGCCTCCTCATCACTTTCCTTAAACCTTAATTTTCTCCATCTAAACTATAAATGACTACTATTTTTATCTATCATGTTGTCATATAGCTTCATAAGATATTGTGCATGGAATTTATAATAGATCTACATGAAGATAACAAGGAATTCAAATTTTGTTATGCTATAAATTGCTCTTACCCTTTGAAGAAGCATGAAATGTAAATACTTCCAAAAGGGCAAAAGAAAGTTTAATTAGTTCCTGTACTGAGCAAATACTGACCTACGGCTTTATAATGACAAGTAAGATAATGCTTCTAGAAGTCTGACTGACTATAGGAAAAACTTGAAGATTTTAGATTCCTTGTGATTTAAAACCAAGGATTTTACATGGAATAAATGTTTGTTATACAAAGTTATGCCAAGATTTATAAATTGAGTGAACAGCAAGCAGAAGACAACAAAATTGAGACATTTAAGCATTGCTTGTTGTCAAAACCTGGCTAGGTTTGAGTGCTCTTAATTCTTCTCTTTGCTATTATTTTCTAGTGGAATGTTGCTAATTGTTGTTATTTTTATTTGTCAAACAGTAATGGTGAAATAAAGGAACAACAGGTTATCAAAGTTAATGTTAGCTTCAGAGATTAGAAACATAGCAGAATTCCATGAAATAGTGTGGGAACTGTGAATATCATTAAAGAATTGGCATGGTGTAGTAAAAATAGGATTACTTGGGGAAAGGGACAAGTTCCATGCCAGGCTGAAGAAACCCAGGCTTGGGGAAAATAATGAACATGTAAACTAAAGAACAATTGTGAAAAGAATAAATGTTTGGAATAATGAGCTATGGTGAATGTTACCTAAAAAAATGTCTGTAGAACAGCCATAAAATTTGCAGAGGATTCTAATTTTAATAGCATGGATAATAAATCAAGATAAAACGTAAATAAGAACTGGGAAAAGAAAAACTAATTGTCTCATAAAGTCTATTTGTGTTCTGCTTTTCAAATGAAATCCTATTTGCCAATCAAATATTTCTCTCAGTTTCCTGTAGGCGTAAAATACTATGGATACCATTTCATATGTGTGGTGATTAAAAATGATCCTGGTCTCTGTAGAACAAAGGATTTTTATATTTTATTTCAAAATTTTCCATTCTTTTAGAGAAAAATATTCAACAAGTAAAAAGCAAAATGATACATTAGTTTTGAAGAGCTTAAGTGTTTCATTCTGTGACTTTTCACAAGTGCAAACTGTCCATCATTCTATTGCCATTCTATGCCAACTGGCCTGCTGCTACTTCTGCTTTAATTTGTGGTAACATCCCCTTTACTCTTTTGTTACAGAATGATACATCCACCAGGAGCAAACTGAACTTTTTGTGATTAGTATATAACAATGAAAATAAAAATAAACTATTTTCTCATCATCTATATTTCCCTTCTGGTTTTCAAAGATTTTTGTTTCACAAAAGATAAATACTGGAAAAATATAGAACAATATGAAGGGCATTTTTTATTGAAAGAGATAAGTGGACTATTTTTCTCACTAATCTAATATTTTATCAAGTAACTGATCATTGCATTTTGTAAATGTGTTCCCTATATATGACAAAGATGTAATTGTTAGATATGGAGATACGTAAGGAAATTATTTTGGATCCCCACACACGATATTGATTTTTTTGAATTCTTGCAATTCATATAAATTAGGAAAAATTGCTATAGCCTCTTTAGAAGACAGCGTGGTTGTAATATAAAATGTCTTATGTTGGGTAGAGTGTAAGACTTGTAATCCAAACATGGAAATAGGTTTTGAACAATGACACATGTTCAATCCCAGTGGAACTGCTTGTCAGCTCCAGGAGGGGAGGAGGAAAATGCAGGGAGGGAAGGAGGGAATCATGTAACTATGTAAAAATATTCTAAAAAAAAAAAAGAAAAAAGACATGTAGTCAGGAAAATCTGGATTCAAATTTTACCTCAAATATTTACTGTGTAACTTTGGGAAAGGCATTTAAACTTAGTCTGAGTTTCCTTATCTGTATAATGGGGATGATAATAACACCTCATAGAGAATGATGAAATTATGTAACAGTAATTTCAAACCTTAAATGTATAAATATCAAATAATAATTATTTTATTTCTTGTTGAAAGCTTTTCAAATAGGTTCAAGTAGAAACAATTCTGGATAAGTAAGTAGTTCACTATCATACTTTAAAATTTAATGCTCTACTAACTATTGTGCAAGTGGATACAATACCTTTTTTAGGTTTAAAAACATTATGATTTAAATTAATCTTTCATTATTTAACTTCAAACATCTTTTGTACAACTGAATTATTAGCATATAAGGAAGAAGCAATAATATTTATGTCATTAACTTAACACATATCCTGTGTCTTCTTTAATGATACCATTCCAAAACAGCTTATTGTTGAATTTGGGAGAAGAATATTCCAAGCTCTATATCTGTATTATGAGAATTTTTCATTTCTCAGTCTGTGAAAATCAGCGAGCAGTTGATATAAAATTCTAGCCATCACATAATCTCTTATTAGGCATTAAATAGGTTTTTTATACAATTTGTTTTGATACATCATATCGTGTTTACCATTTTCTTTTATAAATCTACACAGATCAAGAAGTCCTAGATGTTTAAAGATTATTCTTCAATAATTTTTATGTCAGTGCACTGCTCCTAAATAGCTATGATAACTCTTCCATTTCCATAAGTAAACAAGTATGACTTTGGCTTTTGTTAAATGTTTATTAAGATTTTATTGGTTTGAGTTCATATGGATGTTGCCTTGGAGATCCTTTTGACTTCATTCTTGGAATTTAGTCATGTCATGAACTGGAGTTAATAGACATTTGGCTAATTTGACAATGTTTGACATATTTTCTTTTAAAAAAATGTATATAAGTTTTTTCCCATGGTTCAATGATTCATATTCTTTTCCTGCCCTTTTCCCTCCCCTCATCCAAAGCTGATAAGCAATTCTACATTTTATTCATTTTTGTAATAATATTTTAAAAACCCAATCCCCACATCTAATACCCATATAAACAAGAGAAAAATCAAATGTTTCCTTCTACATTTTTGCTCCCACAGTTCTTTCTCTTGATATGGGTAGCATTATTTCTCATAAGTCCCTTGGGATTGTCCTGGATCATTGCAAGGTTTACATATGATCATCCCACAATGTTTTAGTCTCTGTGTACAATTGTTCTCTTGGTTCTGCGCATTTTACTCTGAATCAGTTCATGGAGGTATTTCCAGCTCATATGAAAATCAAGCAGTTTATCATTCCTTATTGCACAGTAGTATTATATCACCATCATATGGCATAATTTATTCAGCCATTCCCCAATTGAGGGGCATCCCATCATTTTCAAATTTTTTTGCCACCATAAAAAGTGCATGTATGAATATTTTTGCTTTCCAACATTTATTATTTTCCTTTACTTTCTTTTTGGTCTAATAGCTGGCTGTGAGGTGATAGCTCAGGATAGTTTTGATTTTCATTTCTCTAGTTGGGAGAGATATAGAATACATTTTCATGTGATTATTGATAGTTTTGATTTCTTCAACTGAAAACTCCCTATTTATATCCTTTGACTATTTATCAATTGGGAAATGGCTTGATTTCTTATACATTTGACTTAGTTCCCTATATATTTGAGAAATTAGATCTTTGTCAGATAATTTTGTTATAAAAATGTTGTCCTAGGTTTTTGCTCCCCTTCTAATTTTGGATGCATTGGTTTTCTTTGTTATAAAAACTTTGAAATCTGATATAATCAAAGCCATTAATTTTACATTTTTTAATATTTTCTATCTCTTGATTAGTCTTAAATTCCTTACTATTCCCATAGATCTGAAAGGTATACTATTCTATGTCCACCAAATTTATTTATGATTTCACTCTATGTATTTAAGTCATTTACACAATTTGAATTTACCTTGGCATAGAGTATAAGATGTTTATCTAAACTTAATTTTTTCCATACTGTTTTCTAATTTTCAAATAGTGAGTTCTTGTTAAAAAAAACTAGGATCTTTGGATTTATAAACCCTAGGTTACTGAGCACATTTACCCCTAGACTATTCCACTGATTCACCCTTCTATCTCTTAGCCAGTACCATACAGTTTTGATGATCATTGCTTTGTAGTATACTTTAAGATCTGGAACTGTTAGGCCTCCATCTTTCATTTTTTTTATTAGTTCCCTTTATATTTTTGATATTTTTTCTTCCAGATTAACTTTGCTATATTTTTTCTAATTCTATATAAAAGTGTTTCATTAGTTTGATAGGTATAGCACTGAATAAGTAAATGAGTTTAGGTTGGATTGTCATTTTTTTTTATACTAGCTCATCCTACCCATGAACAATTAATATTTTCCCAATTGTTTAGATCTAGTTTTATTTGTGAGAAAAGTGTTTTGTATTTCTGTTCATGTAGGTCTTGAATTTGTCTTGGCAGATATTTGATTTTGTCTAGAGCAGTGATGGGTAAACAACAGCCCCCTGGGCCAGATGGGGCCCAGTGAAATGTTCTAACCCCTGGGCGACATTATTCCTAATCTGATGAATACAATGAGTAGGATACAATACAATGAAACTTCAAAAGAGTTGCCTTAGAATCAGACTGACAGATAAGCATTTCCTTTCCTTTGGCCCACTCTTTAAAAAGTTTGCCCATCATTGATCTAGAGTGATTTTAAATGGAGTTTCTCTTTCTAACTCCTGATGCTGATTTTTGCTGAAAATATATAAAAATGCTCATGATTTAGTTGGGTTTATTTTGTATCTTGCAACTTTGCTGAAATTATTAATTATTTCTACTAGCCTTTTAGCTGATTTTCTAGGATTCTTTAAGTAAACTATCATATCATCTGCAAAGAGTGATAGTCTAGTCTCCTCATTGCCTATTTTAATACCTTCAATTTATTTTTCTTCTCTAATTGCTACCGCTAGCATTTATAATACAATATTAAACAATAGTGGTGATATTGAGCATCCTTGCTTTACTCCTGATTTTACTGGGAAGGCCTGTAACTTATCCCCTTTGCAGATGATACTTGCTTATGATTTTAAATAAATACTGTTAATTATTTTTAGGAAAGAACCTTCTATCTCTATACTTTCTGGTGTTTTTAATAGGAATTGGTGTTATAATTTGTCCAAGCCAATTTTTGCATCTATTGAGATAATCATATGATTTCTATTAGTATGGTTATTGATAGGGTCAATTATGTGGATGGTTTTCCTAATGTTAAACCATCCTTGAATTCCTGGTATAAATCCCACCTGGTCATAGTGAATAATCTTGTGATGACTTGCTATAGTCTCTTTGCCAGTATTTTATTTAAGATTTTTGTGTCTATATTCATTAAAGAGGTTGGTCTGTAGTTTTGGTTTTTTTTTTGTTTTTTTTCACTACTTTTGGGTTGCCTGGCTTGGGAATCAGTGCCATATTTGTGTCATAAAAAGAATTTGTTACGATTCATTTTTTGCTAATTTTTTTCAAATAGTATTGGGATTAATTGTTAATTGAATATTATAATTCATTTGTGAATCCATCTGACCCTGGGATTTTTTTAGGGACTTCCTTTATGGCTTGTTCAATTTCTTTTTCTGAGATGGGATTATTTAAGTATTCTATTTCTTCTTTCATTAATCTAGCCATTTTATGTTTTGAATATATTCAACCCTTTCACCTAGAACATCCTATTTAATGTCACATAATTGGGCAAAATAGTTCTTAAAGATTACTTTAATTTCTTCTTCATTAGAAGTGAGATCACCCTTTTTATTTTTAATATTGATAATCACTTCTTGGCCTTTTGGCTAAGATCAAGTGTAGTATTTTAATATTGATAATTTGATTCTCTTCTTTCTTTTTGTTTAGATTTACCAGTATTTTTTCCATTTTATTTGTTTCTTTAAAGTACCAACTCCTTGACTTTTTAAAAATTTATTATTTCAATAGTTCTTTTACTTTCAATTTTATTAATTTATCCTTTGATTTTTTAGGATTTACAATTTGTTTTTTAATATTTAAACATGTATTTAGAATATTTTTCCATGGTTACATGACTTATGATTTTTCCCATCCCTCCTTGCTCCCCCCTACCTGGAGCTTACAAGTAATTCCACTGGGTTATACATGTATCATTGTTCAAAACCTATTTCCATATTATTCATATTTGCAATAGAGTGATCTTTTAACATCAAAACCCCAATCATATCCCCATCTAACCACACGATTGATCACATGTTTTTCTGAGTTGTTGTTCCCACAGTTCTTTCTCTGGATATGAATAGCATTCTTTCTCCTAAATTCCTGTGGATTGTCCTGGATCATTGCATTGCTGCTAGTAGAAAGGACTTTTATATTTGGTTGTAGCATAACATATCAGCTTCTGTGTACAATATTCTCCTGGTTCTGCTATTTTTGCTCTGCATCAATTCCTGGAAGTCTTTCCTATTAACATGGAATTCCTCCAGTTCATTATTCCTTTCAGCCCAATAGTATTCCATCACCATCAGATGCCACAATTTGTTTAGCCATTCCCCAATCGATGGGCACTCCTTCATTTTCCAATTTTTCAATACCACAAAGAGCATGGCTAAAAATATTTATGTACAAGTATTTTTCCATTTTATCTCTTTGGAGTACAAACCCAGTAATGCTATGACTGGATCAAAAAGCAAGCATTCTTTTAAAACTCTTTGCACATAATTCCAAATTGTCCTCCAGAATGGTTAGATTAATTCACAAATACGCCAACAGTGTATTAGTGTCCCTATTTTGTCACATCTCCTCCAACATACATCACTTTTCTTTGCTGTGATATTGACCATACAATTCAGTTTTTAATCTGGGGGTTTTTAATTTGTTCTTTTTCTAATTGTTTTACATTGCAAGCCCCATTAATTGATCTTCTCCTTCTCTATTATGTTGATATAGGCACTTAGGGATATACATTTTTCCTTGTGTACTGCTTTGGGTGTATCCCTTTGATTTTGATATGTTGTTTTCCTAGTTTTCATTCTCTTCAATGAAATCAGTAATTGTTTCTTTGATGCGTTTTATGACCCACTAGTTATGAAGAAGTAGGTTATTTTCTTTCTATCTAATATTAAATTTGCCTCTCCATGATCACTTACTAAATATAATTTTTATTGCATTATGATCTGAAAATTTTGTCTTTATTATTTCTGCCTTTCTGCATTTGTTTGCAATGTTTTATGCCCTAGTAGATGGTCAGTATTTATATGTGTACCATATGGTATTGAAAAGAAGCTGTATTCCATTTTTTTCACTATTCAGTTTTCTCTAGATATCTATTAGCTCTATTTTTTCTAGCATTTCATTCACTTCCATTACTTCTTTCTTATTTTTTTGGGTTCAATTTATCTAGTTCTGATAGGGGAAGGTTTAGGGCCCCTCACTATTATGGCTTTACTATTTATTTCTTCCTTAAGCTTCTTTAGGTTCTCTTTTAGAAATCTGGATGCTATGTCATTTGGTGCATAAATATTTATTAATGTTTTAATTATTTTATGTTTTAACATATTAATTATATGTTATTAATTAACTGCATTGTTTATAGTGCCCTTTAGCAAAATGTAATTTCCTTCCTTATATCTTTTAATGAGATCATTTTCTACTTTAGCTATGTGTGATATTTACTACTCCTGCTTTTTTTTTACTTTAGATGTTGCATAATATATATTTGCTCTCACCTTTTACCTTGAATCTGTGTGTGTTACCTGCCTCAAATGTGTTTCTTATAAGCAACATATATTAGGATTCTGGTTTTTAATCCACTTTGCTATTTGCTTCTGCTTTTTGAGTTGATCCCATTCAGATTTAGATTCATGATTTCTAAATGTGTATTTCCCTCCATCTTATTTTTCCCTTTTCATCTAGCTCTATTCCCTTTCACCTCACCAATGGTTTGTTCTTAATCACTCCTCAACTGCTCCCTCCCTCCAATTACTTCCTTCTTCCATTGTCTTATTCCTCTTTTAATTCTCTGTATCATAAAATAGAATTCTATGCCCCGATGATCATACTTGTTTTTCCCTCTTTGAGCCAGTTACACTGAGATTAAAGTTTCAGGAATGCTTGGAATCTTCTATCTTATTGAACATCAGTTTTTCCTCCAAAAGAATGTATAGTGATCCCTCATCTTTTGAAGTAGTTATGTTCCAGAGACTTCTATGAGAGGGGAAAATCCTCAAAATAGGGGCATTTTATATACATATATATGAAACTTAATAAACCCTTCCCACTCTCCTACAAACCTTTTCTACAGTCTTATTAACCTTTCCCACATCTTCATATGCTCTTAAATACTCTCTAAACATATGGGCACAGTGCAGGTGAGCAACCAGACAGATGCTACAGTCACTGAATCAATCAGTACCTAGGATACAGAACACAGGACTGCAGTTGGTCTCCTTTTATTCCATAGACCAATAGTGTGCTGTGTGCATTCTCACATTGGAAAACTTGCATGAGTGGTAGCAATTTACTGCATTTCCACGGTGAATATGTGGTATACGAATACCAATAATATGATATTTATTGGCAAAATCCTGAGATAAAGCAAAAACTCTGTGACACAGAATAAGATATCTTCTTTAAAAAACTGCATGATATAGTGAAGCCATGATGAATTAATTGCAATATAGTGAGGTACAACTGTACTCAGTTTTGCTAGATAGGTGACTCAGGGTTGTAAACCTACATCTTTTGCCTTGTTGAATATCATATTACATGCCTTCCTATCCTTTAATGTAGAAGCTGCTAGGTCCTGTGTGATCCTGATTATAATTCCATGGTATTTGAATTGTTTCTTTCTAGCTTCTTGCAGTATTTTCTTCTTGACTTGGTGGCTCTTGAATTTAGCGATTATATTCCTGGAAGTTGTCATTTGAGGATTTCTTTCTAGAGGTGATCAGTGAATTCTTTTAATTTCAATTTTATTTTCTTATTTGAGGATATCTGGGCAATTTTATTTGATAATTTCTTGTATTATGTTGTCTGAGCCTTTTTTTAAATCATGACTTTCAGGTAATCTCATAATTCTTAAATTGTTTCTCCTGGTTCTATTTTCTAGGTCAGTTATTTTTCATGTTTTCTTCTGTTTTTTTTTTCATTCTTTTGATTTTTTTTATTGTTTCTTGATTTCTGATTAAATCAATGCCTGATTTTTCTTCATCAACTTTTGGTTTTCCTTTTACATTTCTTCCATTTCTTTCCCAACTTTTCCTCTGCATCTCTTAGTTGGTGTTTAAAGTATTTTTTGAAGTGTTCTAGGATCTGTGTCTAATCCATATTTTTCTTTTGGACTTTGTGTGTGTTTGCTTTGCTTTCTTAGTCCCTTTCTATGTCTGTACCTTACTCTTTATCCTCACAAAAATTCTTTAGAGTTAGGTTCTTTGTTTGTTTTCTCATTTTCCTAATTTTTTTATAGGGAGGCTCTGTCTTCTGGAAGGTTAGAGTACTGTCTTAAACTTCAGTTCTTCCTTTATGCTACCTTTAGTTTATTTTCTGAATTTCTGCAAATTTTAGTTCTTAGGAGATGGTATGATTGCCTGAGGGATGGGAACTCTAAGGCCCTCCTCCCACTGTATTTTCAATTAATCCTTGAGATGCTGATAGCATAAAGACTTTCCTCAGGTTTGTGCATAAGCTTTTGATCTTACTATGAATTTGAGTAGGTCAGGGGCTGCTCAGATTCTAGCCCTGGCTTCAGGTACAATTTTTTGGTCTCACTGTGTACTTGATCCAATCAGGCACACAGTTAATTACCCTGGCATGGCATGGAGTTCTGGTCTGAGGCCCTGGCAAAAAGATCTGGACCCCCCTCTTGGTTCAATCAACTACCAGAAACTGGGATCTATGTCATCACAGTCCCAGATTGGGACTCATGGCTTATTTTTGGGCCCACATAGATCAGCTTACTTCAGCACAGACTGCCCTGGGATGGGATCCTTGATATCACCACAGGTTCAAATCTGAAGAAGTATGTGTTGACTTGAAACTCTATTTGCCCAGGCAGGGTCTCAAGTTCTGAATGTTTGCTTGGGTTCATGTTCTGAAACTAGCATGGCAGATGTGGGATGGGGAATGTGGCTTGCTCTTGGCTTGTTCTTCACTTGCTGACTGTGCTCCCTTCTCATCCAAGTACCCCAGATGTCCTCTGCCTGCCTTTTGTCTTTCTTTTCTTAAAAGTTGTTTTTCTCTGTCTCCTTGTTTGTTCTTTCACTCCTTTATTATTTTTGTGGAATTATTTTAATATTGGTTGTAGGGGATTCTGATGGAGACCTTGAGTTTCCCTGCTCTATTCTGCTATCTTGGCTCCTCTGATGACATATTTTCAACTTTTCCTGCTATTCAGTGAACTGATATCTGTATCAAAACTATTGCTGAAGGATTTTTATCTACTTATCATGTGTCGTAAGAATATCTATTCATTCTTTTCCTCCTTTTTGAGTAATTATTGGGTAACTATAGTTGCTTTTGGATGATGGGCTCTGGATTTTGTGAGCATTCTCTAAGTTTTATTATAATGATTCTTTTTTACATTTCTCAAGTTATATGATGAAATTAGTATTTGTATAATTAGATTTTTTTCTAATTTGTATAATTAGAATTTTCTCCGCAGAACCCTCTTTCCCAGCTTCCCATTTTCCTTCTCACATTATATGCTTACACTTTGAAGATAAAGTTGTGAGTGTAGCTCTGTCCTCTCTCTCTGCTCCTGGGAAGGTAGTTGTGGATGTTGGGTAAGAGCCAGACAGGAGAATTTTACTCACATGCTTTTACTTAGGTTTTATACCTTTGTTCTATTATTTCTCCTACTTCAAGTGATTACTAATCAATATTATGAAATATAATACTTGGAGTTATTGATATTAATTTTAAATCTTACATATTGCATAGGCATTAACTAATATAAATATACCTTTTCCAGTTCATCATTGATTCTGCAATGTCTACAAGTTTATTAACATTTTCAGTGATAGTTTTCAACTGTATATTTTTGTATTTAATTTGTCTTACCTAGAAGAGACTAGAATATTTGTACTTTAAATATTGCATTCATCCATTGGTTCACTATGATCTCTAGATTCAACCTGGAAATCTTCAAATTTATCATACATTGCTACATAATAAGCAATATATAATTAAACACAAATAATATTATGTTGCTAATGTAGTGTTTCACAAAATGAAGGAGATATTTAAATTGTTTCAGTGAATCCACATAGCTTTGTATCATTCATAGAAATCAAGTGAAAACAATATATTTTGGTTAATTTTCATATTCATTTTGGAAGCCAAAATTAATTATTAGAATACATAACCATGGTTTAAGGACTGGCAGAGTCATAATGAACTTCAGCTTTCTTTCTGAAAAAAGCCATATTTTATATCAATTGTTGTTGAAATTATGATTTGTTCAATGCTTTAAAGAAATGAGTTTTCTTCTTAGACACAATCTATGTGTAGAAAGTAGAAGACAAGATGAATTCAAACCTTAATCAAATGTTTATTATAATGGACCATGGCTCTGTAAATGTTATGGTATTTTTTTGTATTTTAGCTTGATAATTATTGAACTGATAATGACTTGTCCCGTTTAACTCTGATATTTTTCTGATTTGCACTTTTTAGTTGAATAAATATTTTGTTTTCTTATGTTTACAAATCAATGTATGTGTGATTTAAGCTATGAATGCTTCATTTAAAGTACCTAACTGTATAATGCACTTTTATTGGTTTGTGGATGTCTCTATTCTTAATTTTCAGTAAAAGTCATATGACAACATCTTTTTTTTTTAAACCCTTGTACTTCGGTGTATTGTCTCATAGGTGGAAGATTGGTAAGGGTGGGCAATGGGGGTCAAGTGACTTGCCCAGGGTCACACGGCTGGGAAGTGGCTGAGGCCAGACAACATCTTTTAAGAAAATTGGAGGGTAATAATCCAGGTGATTTCAATCCTAGGGTAAAGGTTGCAACCATAACAGAATTAATTGATAACAGAGCAGGAAGCACAGCTCCTTTCAGCCTCCAACCTTCACCTTTACCTTCAGCTTCCATTGCCAGCTGAGGAAAATCTGACAGCAGGGCTCATTAATACTCCATCAGCCATGAGGGAGCAGCTGGGTAGTTCAGTGGATTGAGAGTCAGGCCTAGAGACGGGAGGTCCTAGGTTCAAATCCGGCCTTAGACACTTCCCAGCTGTGTTACCCTGGGCAAGTCACTTGACCCCATTTCCCACCCTTACCACTCTTCCACCTACGAGCCAATACACAGAAGTTAAGGGTTTAAAAAAATACTCCATCAGCCTAATCTAGTCAATCAGCAGACCAGAGAAGAAGCAATTTCAGGACAGAATAGCTCATAACCACAGATGGAGAAAATAATTAGAGGAGTAAGATTACAGTCAATGACATGGGGTAAAGAAGGAAAAAATATGAGTAAACAACAGAAAAAGAAAAAAGAAATTATAATTGACTGATTCTATCAAGATAATGAACAAAGAGGAAATGGAACAGAGGAGGACAAAGGAACACCAAGCAAAAAGACAGAAACTCCAGAGAATTGGATTTGGGCTTTGGAAAAACTCGAAACCATTCAAAAAAATTAAGAGAGGGTGAAGACAACTGGGAATAGAGACACATGAACTAAAACAAGAAAAGAGTGTCTTGAAAGCCAAAATTGAGCAGCTTGAAAATGAGGCAAAGAAAGTGAAAAATGACCTACAAAGAAAAACAGACCAGAACAAGAAGGATAACAACAAATATAGTGGTGAAATTCAATCTTTAAAAACTAGAATCCAACAACTAAACTATTTATGGTCCTATATCCTTGCCCTGTTTAGTTACTTAATGTTTATCACCACACATTATTGTTGTTACTGTGCACAGTTTTCCTGTATCTCCTCACCTCACTTTGCATTTTATTATATGTTGTTCTAGGTGCTTTTGTGATCTAGTTTGTCATTTTTCATGGCACAATAGTACTCCATGATAAGCATATACCACAACTTGATCATCCATTTCCCAATTGGTAGACATTCCTTCAGTGTCCAGGTCTTTACCATTATAAAAAGAGTTGCTATAAATGTTTTTGTACAGGTAGGGTTTTTTTCTCTATCTTTAATTTCTTTAGGATATAGACTTGGTACTGATATGGCTGGATCAAAGAGTAATCAAAATTTTATAGCCCTTTGTATGTAGCTCTACTCTGTGCTAGTGTACTAATTTTTCTATATCCCCTCTGACATTAATCATTTTTGCTATTTGTCATGTTAATGAATCAAATGGTGTAAGGTGGCACCTCAGAATTTTTCCAATTTGCATTCCACTAATTAATAATGATTTGGAGCATTTTTTCATATGACAATATTATAAATTTTATAATTCTAATTTTACACCTATTTTCCTCTTTAAGGCAATGTGTTTCTTTTTATGGAGCTTTTTTATGTTTGAGGTATTGTATTTCCTTTTTTAGGGAACTATTTAAAGGACATTACTATTGTCTATGATTTTGAATTTTCCAATCATTTTCTTTTCAAATTTTTCTTTTAAATCTCTTATTATTTTTTAAGATCTTTTATTTGTTAACTCTTTCAGATCTTTATTTTGGGCTTGACATGCTTTCATATTTTTCCTTGAGGCTTTGTATGTTTTCATTTTTTTATATTGCTCTTCTTTTCTTGGATTCACATTTTGGTTATCTCTCTTGTTGAAAACTATTCTAATCAAACTTCTCTGTCTTTTAATCATTTGGGGGGTATTATGTTTATTAGTTTTTGCTTAATTTTGTCTCCAAGTTGAAGCTTAGCTATATTCCTGGGGTGGATGGAGTACTGTTCCATGCTTCTACTGTGCCTGAAGTTGGCTGACCTTTCTTTGTCCCTTATTGAACACTCTACAGAGAAGGCCTACTTGGCTTGCTGTGTGAAGGTTTGCAGCCATTCAGTTCAGCTGGGTAGAGTTTGGTTCTGTCCAATCCCACTTAGGCTGGACCTGAGTTGGGCTGAGTTCCTACCATTCCACCTTTGTTGGGTCTTGACTGGCTTCTGATCCAGCTTGAATCTAAGAGGTCACTTTCCTCCCAATGTTGCCTGTTCTGTATTACATTGGTTTCTGATCTTTCTGACCTGTGGCTGGCCCACACCAGCTGGGTTCTTTTCCATTCACCTTGTGCTATATCATGTCTGAGTTCCATTGAGGCTTGTTTAGCACTTTTCCCTCCTGCTATAATGAGGAGTGCTCCTTGCCATATCTCCATGTTGTTCTCAACTGAGACATTGCTTCACTCTTACTTCTACTGATTTTGCATCCCTAGGATTTCTTTTGAGACTTTTTTGTTCTATGGTTATTTGGAGGGTATTTGGTAGGCTCTCACTTATTCTAACCCTACTGTCTTGGCCCTGATGTTTACTAGTAATGCTATTTTTATATAGTTCTATGTTCACTATAATGATTCTTATGAAAATGAGTGACGTGTACTATTGTCTTTGGACAATGAAAGTTTTGTTATAGTTTCTTCCAGCTACTGTAGGTAAATATAGCTATTCATAGTGGTTATAATATTTATTAGCTTTTAAAATATTCTCTATTTTGGGATAATTTGTCTTTTCTTCACATTGGTCATGTTGAGCACAAAAGAAAAAAAAGTTGGCATTCTAGCTCAGGTATGGCCATCTAATTTTCAAAATAATTTGAAACATTGACAATATTTTTGTCATTCATTTTCTTATGTGATATATTTGCTAATATTTCCATTATTATCATTTTCATTGATTGTACTTTCTTCACTTTATCCTTCTTCAGATTTTAGTAATCTTTGAATTTCATCTCTTAATTTCCCAAATTATAATTAAGGATGAAGATTTTTTAATTGCCCTTCACTGGCAAACAAAATATTTTTCTATGTATGCCTTGGTTCTGAGGGTACCATTAACACAAAAATAAATTGCACTATCTAATTTCAATATTATTATAACTATTTTCATCATGAACCAGTTTCATATTATATTTTATGTTCATTTTATATGTGCTCTTTCTTTGTTTTCTTGATGTCATGAAGTAGGCATTTCCAGGTTGGGTACCAGTCTTTATCATTTCTTCTGGTGTATCTTTCCTTCATATGGTACTGCAATTTTAAATATCCCTACTTATTCTACTATTTGCTAAATTAAGTAATTATTGTGATAGTTTTAAATAATGCCAGAATTTTAATTCTCTGACTTTTAGAAAGAGTTGCATTACACATACAAGGTCCTTACCTAGTCATTGGTATTGCCTGATTAAAATTCACTAGCATTTCAAGGTTCTGCCAGGTTTTCACAGCTACCATAATTCTTAGTGAATCTGAAATCTCTAGTTTTTAATACCTTGATTATAATTTCATTTTATCTTTTCCTATAACCCATGAAATGGATGATGAGTTAGATTCTGAGGGAGAATACTTAATTGAATATGAATTTTACTTTCTCTTCCTCTTCATCTTTTTTTATGTTGTTCAGATAAAAAAGGTCTATGACCAGTTACTATTCTATTCTATTTTATATTGGATGTAATATGGATGATTCCCAGATTGACAAAATAGTTGTTTATAATCATTGAATACATGATTGAATTCAGTAAACAATTATATAAAAGTTGATAATTGAATGAAAAATATTATGTTGTAAATTCATCTTCTGTTGTACAATATAAATATCTTCAGTATTCTTTCAGTATCAGATTGGAAAGGAGGGTTATATATTCCTTATTTACACATTGTTATCTTTATATCATGACTATTGCTGTTATAATTATCATCATCATCATTATGTTAGTCTATGCAGCTGAGAAAACTATTTGATTATAATAGTTACCTAAAACTGTGGGCTAACTAGGAATATAACCAAATTTTAACATACCTAAACCAAAGGAATGACCAGATTACTAGCTAAACACATAGTTAACATGATTATTTTAGAAACATATGCATTGTATTTTAATAAAATATATTTTAATAAAATGTTGCTTTTAATTTACTTATAATATGATATAATTTATTGGGGATATTCAACAAAATGAGCCCTCTTTTTTCTGTGTGTGTATATTTTATGGATCGCTGGAAGGAAGTGTCATGCCTGGTTACACTGGCATGGTACATTACACAACAAAATTTGACCTTTCCCAACAGGCACAAATCTATTTGAATTTTACCCTGGAATTTGTGATAAAACCCTGGTAACAGAGAAATATTTCATTTTTTTAGTCACATAGTTTCTATGTTGTAAGACTATATGGTAACAGTATATAGATTCTTTGGGATAAGCAATTTTCTGTTTCCTTGTTTTATATGTGGGGTGTGTGTGTGTGTGTGTGTGTGTGTGTGTGTGTGTGTGTGTGTTTCCTGTGATGTTGATAACATGTTTTTCAGACACAGGAAGAAGGCAGAAAGAAGTGGCAAACTACTTCAGTATCTTTGTCAAGAAAACCCCAAATGGGCTATGGATATTTGGACACAACTGAAAATGACTGAACAAGCAGTATTCTATTCTAGCAGGACTTTGATTTCTTCCTGTAGCTTTTTATACTTTGAAAGCTTTAAATTTCATAAAGTTTGAAGATGATTAGTACTCAGTGTGGCAACATCTATGTATTATAAGAATCATTCTTAAATCTTTATGTATCAAAATGCTCTATTTGGATAATTGGCAATCTTTTATCCCTATCATAACACTCTATTCTAGTAGTTTGTTGAATTTTCCCAGGTACACAATGAATTATATTTCTAATTTTGGAATTTGACATCTATAACTTTATGAAAGGTGAATAATTTCTGATTTATAATTTTGGATACCTCTTCATGTTTTTCTTATCATTTAACTGGTTTTACTTTTTAAAAATTTTAAACATTTATTAATATTCATTTTAACCTGTTTACATGCTTCATGCCCTTACTTTTCCCTTCACCCCCCGCTCACCCCCCACCCATAGCCGATGCACATTTCCACTGATTGTAATATGTGTCCTTGTTCAGGGCCTATTTCCATATTATTGTTAGTTGCATTGGTGTGGTTGTTTTGAGTCTACATCCCCAATCATGTCCGCCTCAGCTCATGCATTCAAGCAATTGTTTAATTTCTATGTTTCCTCTCCTGCAGTTCTTCCTCTGAATGTGGGTAGCGTTCTTTACCATAAATCCCTAAGAGCTGTCTTGTGTCATCGCATTGTTGCTGGTACAGAAGTCCATTACATTCGATTTTACCATAGTATATCTGTCTCTGTGTACAGTGTTCTTCTGGCTCTGCTCCTTTCGCTCTGCATCAGTTCCTGGAAGTCTTTCCAGTTCACCTGGAACTCCTCCAGTTTATTATTCCTTTGAGCACAATAGTATTCCATCACCAGCATATACAATAGTTTGTTCAGCCATTCCCGAATTGAAGGACATACCCTCCTTTTCCAGTTCTTTGCCACTACAAAAAGCTCAGCTATAAATATTTTCCTACAAGTCTGTTTATCTATGACCTCTTTGGGATACAAACCAAGAAATGGTAAGGCTGGATCAAAGAGCAGGCATTCTTTTATAACCCTTTGAGCATAGTTCCAAATTGCCAGCCAGAATGGTTGGATCAGTTCACAACTCTACCAGCAATGCATTAATGTCCCAATTTTGCCACATCCCCTCCAGCATTCATTACTCTCCCCTTCTTTCATTTTAGCCAATCTGCTAGGTGTGAGGTGATACCTCAGAGTTGTTTTGATTTGCATTTCTCTAATTATTAGAGATTTAGAACACTTTCTCATGTGCTTATTGATACTTTTGATTTCTTTACCTGAGAATTGCCTGTTCATGTCTCTTGTCCATTTATCAATTGGGGAATGGCTTGATTTTTTATACAATTGATTTAACTCCTTGTATATTTCAGTAATTAGACCCCAGTCAGATTTTTTTGTTATAAAGATTTTTCCCAATTTGTTGTTTCCCTTCTGAATTTGACTACATTGTTTTTGTTTGTACAAAAGCTTTTTAGCTTAATATAATCAAAACCATTTAATTTACATGTTGTAATTTTCTCTAACTCTTGCTTGGTTTTAAAATCTTTCCTTTCCCAGAGATCTGACAAGTATACTATTCTGTGTTCACTTAACTTATTTATAGTTTCCCTCTTTATATTCAGGTCATTCACCTATTCTGAATTTATCTTGGTGTAGGGTGTGAGATGTTGATCTAAACCTAATCTCTCCCATATTGTTTTCCAAATTTCCCAGCAGTTTTGTCAAATAGTGGATTTATGTCCCAAAAGTTGGGCTCTTTGGGTTTATCATACACTGTCTTGCTGACGTCATTAACCCCAAGTCTATTCCACTGATCCTCCCTTCTATCTCTTAGCCAGTATCATATTGTTTTTTTTTTTTTTTAACATTTATTAATATTCATTTTTAACATGGTTACATGATTCATGCTCCACCTTTCCCCTTCAACCCCCCCCGTTGGCTAATTTTTTTGTATTTGTTCAGAGTGTAAATTCCTTAAAGAGTAAGGGCTCTCTCTTATGGATGTCTTTACACCCTCCCTAGGCACAGGCANCGTTTCCACTAGTTTTGTCATGTGTCCTTGAACAAGACCAATTTCCAAATTGTTGGTAGTTGCATTGGTGTGGTAGTTTCGAGTCTACACCCTCAGTCATGTCCACCCCGACCCATGCGTTCAGGCAGTTGTTTTTCTTATATGTTTCCTCTCCTGCAGACCTTCCTCTGAATGCAGGTAGCATCTTTTACATAAATCCCTCAGAATTGTCCTGGGTCATTGTAATGCTGCTGGTACAGAGGTCCATTACATTCAATTTTACCACAATATATCAGTCTCTGTGTATAGAGTTCTTCTGGCTCTGCTACTTTCGCTCTGCATCAGTTCCCGGAGGTCTCTCCAGTTCGCCTGGAACTTCTCCAGTTTATTATTCCTTTTAGCACAATAGTATTCCATCACCCGCATATACCACAGTTTGTTCAGCCATTCCCCAATTGAAGGACATTCCCTCCTTTTCCAATTTGTTGCCACCACAAAAAGCGCAGCTATGAATATTTTCGTACAAGTCTGTTTATCTATGATCTCTTTGGGGTACAAACCCA